>NC_091646.1:75362096-75674652 GCF_027580195.1 Bos mutus | reverse complement strand
AATGAGTTTGAGATGATGGCCTGACCACCAGGTCAGATGCTGTATGGGCCACAGAAGATTAGACCCAAATTCTTCACATTCCAAAGCACAGGGTTCCAGAACAAACGGTTCCTTTGGGTGGCTGCCAACCTTCCTCAAGCCCTGTCCCCAGCCTCCATAACATCTCAGTAAGCACAGTGAGACAAATAAGACCCTGATGAGACCCTGTAAATCCAAATGTGACCATTCTGTATGTCCGTTTTTCTAACTCCTCCCCATCCCCACAAACATCACCCACCCCCACATAGGTTATCCAGGCGACCTATGTATTCAGAAGCAGAAAGAAATGTAAATTTTACTTGGAATGACTGATTATAGAACAGCACTATCTCACAGAATTCTCTGCGCTGATAGAGATGTTCCATATCTGCGCTGCGCACAGTATAGTAGCCACGGGTTTACATGTAGCCATCGAGCACTTCAAATGCTGCGAGTGAGACTGAGAGACTGAATTTTCCATTTTATTTAATTTTAATCAATTTAAATAATCACATACGACTAGGGGCTACCATCTTTAAGAATATACCTCTACAGCAAGTCTCCTCACCTGTGGTGGACCATACTCAGCCACTTGCCTTCACCCAAAACATGCTCTTCGTGACCGCTTGGATGATTTTAATTCACTTAGAGTCACCACTCTTCATAAAATCCCATGTACAGCAAACACGCTAATCAAAACCATCAGCTGCTTGTAGATTCCTATTTTTGCCATCACCATGTACTATTTTTATTTTTTAAAATAATTGACAGACATCACCAATGTAATGCAGTGTGTTTATGTGATGAATACTGCTCAGAGAATTAAGGATCTTTTGGGTATTCAAATCTTACCTTGAATCTGCCCAGATAGTTTTTGTTCCTTCCACTGCATCTTATTACCCTGCTAGTCTTTAAACCAAGTTTGATAGTTGAAGTTTGCTACCATGTGGAGTGAAATTTATCCTTTGGTGTCTGATCTCAGAATCTAATCATAGCAACTGACATGGAAAACGTGTTCACAGACTAAACCAAACTTTCATCTGCACTGTTAGAACAAATCATTCCCGAAGACTGTTCATATATCAATTGGCTATTGTCTAAATAAATGAGGTAAATTTCAATTCTCTTACTACTAGAAAAAAAAAATTGCCACCTTTCTTTAGAATGTCATGAATAGACAAATTTTACTTCTGAAACACAAGCACTTGAAGAAGTATAAGTTTCAGCTAACATCCTGGTTATTTTCTCCTTACCAGAATCAGTGTCTTTCTATTTATTTACTCAAATGAGGAAGGAATCTACATTTAGATTAAAATTGGTTGCCTGGACTATACGTTCTATTTTGTTCCTTTGTAGATCGCACCACCTTTGAGATTTCCAAGTGGTGGGGCAGACTGCTGGCTATAGGTCTGGATTCAAAGAAGAGGTCTGTGCATGGGCTATGAATTTGAGAGTCTATGACATATAGATGGTGCCTGGAGTCAAGCAAGTAAACCTTAGAACAGGGGGCAGATGACACACCCCTTTCAAGAGATTTATCTTGAATAAAGGGAAGGGCATCAAGGCCCAGGTAGCTGAGTGGACAAGGAAAGGGTGGAACCTCATGAGGGCTCATAAAATATAAATGTGTGTGTGTGTGTATGAATGTCTTAGAAGTCATGTTACTAGCTGAACAGGTGATGACATAAAAACCTTGGATTCTGCTTCAATCCACTTATTTCGTGTGTGTGTGTGTGTGTGTGTGTGTGTGTGTGTTTGCTGACCCCAATTCAAAAGTTTAAGTTTAATCGCATGATTAAACTGATGTGATGTGCTTATATAAAATAGGTGAATTTTGCTATTTTAACTCTCACCAGGCAGTTTCATGTCCAAATTCTGTGGCTGAGACTTGGCAAGTACCTTCCTGTAGACCTTGTGGCTGGACACTCCCTCTTCTTTTTATTTTCCTCTTAAAAAGATGGTTTTCTTTTTCCAGCACATGATTTATCTTTCATCGAAATTTCAGTGTCATCTTTGTGCTGTTTATATATAGACCCTTTCCACAGTAGCATAATTTACACTGGTCTGCTGTCTGTGTCCATCCCACTTCCATCCCTGGGGCACTGCTTTCTCCTTCATAAGTCATTGTTTATTTAAGTCTCTTGTGTCTTTGAATACGAATGCTAAGCTTTATCTTCTTACAGCATCTATCTCTAGGACACCACTGGAAGGGAAGATGACAGAAGAGGGTTTGTCTACCGAATTGTAATAACATTTCATTCCTGTCTCCTTAAGACAGGCAGAAGCAGAGATGGACTATCAAAAGATGCAACAGAACCAGATGTAGAAACAGCCAGAGACAGGACAGCCTGACAGAAAAACAGAGATAGCTGGTCAGGCAGGCTGAGAAAGCCCAACAGATGGACAGACTCAGAAATTGTACCTCCTCCCCCAAAAGAGACAGGTAGAAAGGCATACACAGAAAGGGGCAGACAGAGACAGGTAGAAATAGATGGAGACAGAGACAGGGAGGCAGAGGAAGCCAGGCACAGACAGGGACAAACAGACACCCATTCAAACTAAGGCAAAGAATGATGGTTGCAGACAGAGACAGGGAGACAGGCAGAGGCTGATTGACACAGATAGAAAGACAGAGACAGACAGACTGAGAGACAGAGAAAGACAGACGCACACTGAAAGAGAGCCAACAGACATAGAGATAGTGATGGGGAGAGAGAGAGTCAGAGAGAAACAAGGTTGGGGTGGGGAGAAAGACAGAGACAGATCGGGACAGAAAGGGAAAGACAAAGACAGACGGATGGAGAAAGAGACACAGAGAGATGCAGATACAGACGGATACAGAAGCACTGGAGAAATACAGAGACAGAGACAGAAACATAGAGACCCAGACACAAACAGATTGTCAGAAACAGAGAGAAACAGAAAGATACGGACAGTAAGACAGAGACAGAGAGTGATTTAAGATAGGCAGTCTGAGACAGAGACTGAGGAAGACAAAGACAGAGGTAGATAGAAATTAGACAGGGATGCAGACAGACATCATGGAGACAGAGATAGGGGATGACAGAGAGAGCGGCAGACATACAGAGAGGGAAAAACAGAGACAGGGATAAATCCTCATCATTGTCAAGGACCACGTGGTATCCCATAGGGGTACATCTCCTTTAGTGTGGCGTTTACTTTGCTGTTATTTAGCTTGATGGTTTCCTATAGCGTTACCATGACTGTGCCGCCTGCCTCCCCATTTCCCCATGCCTTACGAAGAGGCTAACAAAATGAGTATCAACATGGGAAAAGGTTTCTTCCTCATCCTGAGCAGTCAAAAAGAAAAGAAAAAAAAAAAGAGAAAAAATAGAGACAGGTATTGGATAAATTGCCCAAACTGGCAAATGGCAACAGTCAGGGTTTGTGAGAGTTTAAATGTTTAAATGAGTGTATTTCAGCTGTCACTCTTTGTACATTATTGAACATCTTTCTATTGTAAGTGGCAACAAGCAATTTAAGGATTTAAAGCTCGTTGGGTAGGAAAACAAAAGCAGATCTTTCAGTCAAGGTACACTTGTAGCTAAGTAGTCTCTGAATTTCCCAACTGAGGATACCTCTGTTTAGATGAAATGGCATCTTGGCATTCAGCTCAAGAAAAAGTGATTTCAAATTGCTTAGAGAGTTTATATAAAGAAAGTGAAATTCTTACGAAAAAAAAAAATAACAATAATTTTTACGTTTCAACTGAATCATGACTTACTCTTCTCCCCAGTTATTTTTAAACACAAATAAAATGAAGTCTATTGTTTGTAGTTGGTTAGGTATATGGAATATAAGGGAACACGAGAAAGGGTAGGGGGCTGCAAAATTAAGGGCAAACATCGAAGGATGCAACAGCAGCTTCCTGGTTGAACCATTTCATATAAGTAACTGTCACGTAAATATTACTCTAATACTAGTATGTGGGTTTGGGATAAGGAAGCCTTTCAAATCTCCTTAAAGAGTAAAAGGAATGAATGAATGGATAAAGTCAAAAGTAATTTGTTCACTGAATGACAATGGATAAAATCTAATTGGGAAGAGAAACATAAACCACCAGTAAGGAAAATTCTGATTTCAACTAAGTAAAGCCTTAAATCTGGTGACTGTTTTTTTTTTTTTTTTTAATTTAAATGTACATTTATTTATTTTAATTGGAGGCTAATTACTTTACAATATTGTATTGGTTTTGCCATACATCAACATGAATCTGCCAAACACCAATAGAGTATACTATTTTTTTAATTTGTTCATCTTGTATTAATTTATCACACTCTTTCCAAGCATGTATTTATTATTTATATGGATTCTTAAATAGAGTTTTCCATTCTTTGACCTCAAAATGACTCAATGGAGGGAATGGGATGGTGACAATTTGTAAGTTAACAGTAATCAGAAACTAACAAATTCAAATCGTGACTAGTGTGCTTCTCCTTTTGTGACAAAAACACTTTTTATCTTACCCTTTTGATTACTAGTGTGGACTTCTCGTGATGCCACTTCCAGATGCCAAATAATTCCCATTATAATTCAAAAGCGTTCCTTTCCAGAGGTTACCAGACCTGTTTTTAAGCGGGAAAGAGTCTTTCCACGTACAATTCCAACGTCAAATGTTTCTGAAGGGCAAAGGCCATCAGCGCGTGTTTAGAGAGTGCATTCTGGTGCATAAATAATTCATGGCTGTATGCCACAGAAAAAGTCTGTCTAGTACCGAGATGTCCTCATAGCATCAATCTGCCGCCTTCCACTCCACCCCCAATATAGGGTTGTATAAGATTTGAGGCGTCTTTCTAGGGTTAAAATGCTAGGAAAGTCAAAATAAAGCCAAAGTAACATCAAGATACGATATGAAGTCAACTAACCTAAGAATGTTGAGGAACAACCAATAAAGAGAAGATCATCAGTGTAGCCTGGGTGCGTTCACAGAGTGAGAGATCATGGGAACCAAGTACTACACGCTCAGTGGCAGGAAATGGGGAAAGGGAAGCAATCCAAAGGAAGCTAGCGGTAGTAGTGGTAATGAGTGGGGCAGAGTGGCTCTAAACACGCTGAACTGAAAGAGAAACCAAACGGTTTCTTTAACATTCCTTTAATCAAGCTAAAGGAAATGCATATTTTAAAAAGAGTTTCCCCAACAGTAGTAGAGTAGGTAGGTTCACAGGTTCTCTCTAAAGTCAACTGGTCTTTGACTTTGCAGAAATGATGGGGGGGGCATTGATGGATGGTAAACCAGGAGGACAGGTTGCCACTTTAACAGCACAAATGAGGTCTAAAGGTGTTGGGGGAGCAGGGCTTTAAAATTTCTCCTCTTCATAGGCTCAGGTAAACAATCTCAAGTATTATGAGCTACAGTTCAACAAAGACTCTGACAGAGGTGGGCCACCAGAGGTGGGCAAGTCCGGTTGGTCCCGCAGAAGGAGCTGGCATCTGGACAAAGCTGGTCGTCCCTGACCCCAGGAAAAGAGCTGCTCACCTCTCTGAGATTTTGTTTTCAGGAGTCCTCACTCAGGAAAACGCCCCTCTCTGGGGAGGTACAGGAAATTACAGGTCACATATATGGGGAAAACCACATCTTCGTTCTCCAGATTCACCACCTCTAGCTCTTCATCCTTTCCCAGGGAAAGCACCTGGAGTTCTGTCTCCTTCCGGAAAATGGCTCTTCCAGCCCTGTCCAAGGAGGCCAGGCGCAAGCGGAACGCGACCTTTCTCTGCCAGAGTAAGCTGACCCCGAGACCGCAGGACTTGTTCAGCGCGCTGCGCTTGAAAATGATGCGCCGGTTGGCATAGCACACCACCAAGTCCCAGCCGACGTTGAAGCCTGCCCACCGCCAGCTGCACTGCTTATCCCTGAGGAGCTGGCCCCCGCACCGCATGCTGGTCCTCTGGAGGTCGGACACGAAGACATCCACGGGCCCGAGGTCTCTGGTCTGCTCAGCCCGGAGGAGGGCAAGCCACTGCTCTTTGTACACTGGGGTCAGCCACGTGGCAGGGATCAGTGCATCCTGGTCGATGATGCGTGCTGACGGCAGGTCGCAGATCATGTAGGCAAGCCGCAGCTGCTGGAACGCTGGCACGAAGGCTCTGCCCTGCTCGGTCTCCAGGAAAGGGGTGCCCTCTGACTCCTGCCTGGACCTGGCAAACCACGAGTCGGCGTCAGGCAGCAGGTCTCTGCGGGGGCCTCTCCATGTCGGCTGCAGCTGCAGGAACATCCACTTTTTCAGCGTCGTGTACACATCCATCTCTACCTCCATCACGAAGAGCTCTGAAGAGGCAATGACCTCTTTCATGAGATCCAGGCTAACTTCTCTCAATAACTCCTCACTATGCTGGGTCATCAGGTTGTCCAGCAGCCACTGAAGACACATGGCCCTGATGTTCTGGAGTCCGTAGCTCTCAGCAGAGCAGTAGTAGCTGCACACGGTCTGATCACTGACCGTCTCCTTCATTATCTCTCCGCACTGCTGAATCAGCTTGTCCAGCTGCAGCATGCTGGCTGTGGCCAGCATGGGGACCACTCGACCGGGTGGGATGAGCACAGAGTTTCGGTACAGGGAACCTAAAGCCTCGTGCAGTGCCTCACAATCAATGTTCTCGTCAGGCATCTGCAACTCTACAGTATCCATGGTTGTCTCACGCCACGCACCACTGAACATGCTAGCAAAGTATCCTGACCGGCACAAGTAGACCTTGTGCAAGTTCCACTCCTTCCCCAGGGCACGGATCTGCACGTCACTCCCTTCTCCTCTCAGAAAAAGTGTCTTATAAACGGACTCTAAACTGTCTTTTGCTCGCTTCCTGTGAGGCGCTTTTGTGAGCTGCCCTTCTGGGCCTGTCTTCCGCTTGTGGCGCCCTTGGCTGGTGGTGGGTCTGGCCTCTTCGCTCTCCTCCCCTTCCTCTATCACTGCCACTGCTACCTCCTCGGCCTCCTCCTCCCCCTCAGGGGCACCTGGCTCCTCTGGGGCATGCCCCACTCTGTTCGAGGGCATCTGACTGTTTACTGCTCCCATGGCTTTTACCTCAGGGGTACAGAGGGCAAGCTTCCTCACCAGACGCAGCCGCCACTGGCACTAGCTCAGCCCACGGTGTCGTTGGATACGGCTGATGTTTGTGACGTCATCTTGGACGCCACGCAAAGCCACACCCACGAGGCTTTCCCCTACCCCTCCCACTCCCCATCACAGGATAAGTGCACTCTGTACCAGGAATTCCACTCTGTGTATCTTTCCCTCCAGGGATGATTTCTCTGCGGCTCCCTTCGTAGGATAATGGTGGAACAGAGGACTTTGTGTATGAATTTTCCCCATGAATCTTAAGAACATCATTTCCTCTTCCCCATTTGAAATAATTACTGATCACTCCTGTTTTTGGATAATTACGTCTTGGTTCCAGCTCTGTGCTCTATGCACCTTAATTTCTGTAATTATTTTCTTAGGTTATCCCATCATTTGCGGCTGTCAAAACATTTTCTGTGATAAAAGTGGCAATGTGTGCCCAGTCTTTGCTTTTGTCTCTATTTTAGACACCAGCTAAGCATGTAACAAACTTAAACACTGAAAGAAATGAGGAATGAATGAGATGGATTTTGATTTTTGAGGAAATTAATAATATTAAATACTGACAAGTGTTATATGCTAAACAAAGTATACGGTGTAGAGAGAGTGTGGACCTTTCAATGACAAGGAAAGTACAATGCAAGGGAAAAAACTTTGAAAACGGTAAGTCTCTCAGGTCATTTGACCTTGCCTGAGTAGAATGTTTGGGGCTTCCCAAACATTCCCAGTGGTAAACAATCCACCTGCCAATGCAGGAGACGCATGAGGCATGGGTTGGGAAGACTTCCTCGAGGAGGAAAGTGTCCGACAACCCACTCCAGTATTCATGCCTGAAAAGGATGTATGTCATGGGACCTCTGGGCAAAATCTTCCACAGCTGGATCTCTGAGTTAATCTGTTCCTTCTGACTAATCTCGTGCTGATGTCATCTCAGGATGTATGTTATAGGAAAGGGTCTGGGAAAAATTCTTACAGCCTTGAGATATTTTTTTATCTATTCTCAGCAACAAGTTGAGAAGTATATAAGGCCTTCCCTCAGCTAGTGAGGTGGGTTCTCTCCTACCCCCTTCTGATATCTATGGCAGAAGCGTTTTCTGGAACTTTCACTTTAAATAAAATCTACACAATGCTCTGAGTGACTGAGACTGTCTTTGGTCCCGGAGTTAAATCTTCTTCTTCAGTGACCATGAATCCAGCAGCACTGTTCACCATTCACCATAAGCTATCATCTTGAGAGCTCATCTGGGATATACAGGACAAGGTAAGTATACTCAGAGCTGGGACTCCTTTGCTCTTTTACTGTAAAGTCTCTACTAACTCAGAAGCTTATGGACCAAATTTCTTTTCCCCAGTCAGCTTTTCCTGGGCTGTCTGACCATTTCATAAATGCTTAGGGAATTAAAGCTACTAACCTAGTATGCTGGGTTGTAGATTTTCAATGGACTTGCAATCCATGCTGTTATTGTGTTTTTCTAGCCCGACTCCATTCCAAGTTTTACAGGACATTGCAGGCAGGAACACTTAGGGAGCTAGCTATAGCTCTAGCTCCAGGGACATCTCTCAGACCAGAAATCACCATCCTAATCCCAGAGACCCAGAAGCAAGTTATTGTCACGACTATGCCTCCAGACTATATGGATATGGATTGAAGCATTGCTGGTCAGCATGAGATTCTGGAGGACACAGATTGGGGAACTCCAGATTTGGGCAGATTGGGAATGTGGCTGGCTTCTTCCCTTGGTAGTGTTAGCTCTTAGTGGGTCAGAGAAAGCCCTCCATTGGCTCTTGTCTCATCCTTAGATATTCTTTTTGTACAATCTCCTGGACAGGAATAGAAAGGTTGACCTTGACACACCATGAATGTGAACAATTATTTTTTCCTCACAGGCTGACCCTCCATCACCTCCTTTGTTATCAGATAGATGCATGTGGCAACTCTCAGAAGGGACATCTTGGGTTTTCTGTTCATCCCTTTATGACTTACCACTTCTACTGCAGTCAAGGATATGCTCAGGAATGTGCACAGACACATACAGGACTGGTGCTTCACCTGGTGGTCTTACCTTTGAAAGCATTCCAGAAAACTACTCTGCTCCACCCTGGATGGCACTGGAGAAAAAGGGAAATCAAGCCAAGGTTTTAATGGTGAGGAACTGAACATCAATCTGGGATGCCATCAGGTCTATCCCTGCTGCATCTCCACCCCACCTCCGTGGTAGAACGAGAAGGGACAGTAATGAGAAACCTGCATTCATAAGGGACAGGTTAACTCCAGCCAGCAAGGAAGCTTGGGTGGAACACCTGTCTCTCCACCCCCATCTAGAGCAGAGAGGGATGCCTCCAGTAGAAAAAAAGCCATGGAACTGGGCATCGCTTTTTTCTCTCTTACAGATGGGAGCTAGCAGTTCCAGAATCACCCTTTTGAGTTGTATTTTGAAAACCTGGGATAAGTTTGATCCCCAGAGCCTAAAAAATCCCTTATATGAAGGCTTTCTTTGCTTTAAGAGAAGACCTCACCTCCCCAGAGAGACAATCCCTGCTGGGACAACATCTTATCAGTCAGTCAACTCCTGTCAGCAGAGCCAATTTGAACACTGTCTGGTTTAAATTTTAGATATAAAACTATGACTACAAAAAGGAGAGATGACATTTTTGACACTGAATGGCCATGATATTCTTTAGACTCCAGAGAAAACTGGTTAAAATGAAGTCTTTTTGAAATTGCAAAATTGTTTCTTTTTGCACATGCAATTAAGAAAAGGCTGGCTTGTTAAAATATTTTTTTGGGAGCTCTGATCCTGCATGAGAAACAAAAATATGTCTGGGAAAAAAACCTGAAGTTAACTCTTATCATGTCCTTGAGATACACAGCCCACTCTGTCTGAAACTCCAGCCATGAGCAAATTGGTAGAACTTCAAGCCAAGGGAAAAAACGGGCAGAGACATTTTAAATTTCAAATGGAAAACTGTGAAGTCTCTGTCTAGATTTATGTGTGTCTCAGTGTGTGTCTTTGTCCTTGGACAAAATTGCTAAAGGCCAGTTGGTCATTGAGCTCTATTTATCTGGCCTAAGGAGAAGTAAGCACTTACAAATCAAACAGTTCTAAATTCAAGAAAACTAAATTAAATGAATTTCAGACTTGTATGAACTGGGAAATATTCACTGTTGAATTGATACCTGGTATTGATGTTTGTTTATTGATCTAATTAACATAGACATTGTGAAGATAGAAAATTATATTTACCAGTCTACAAAATGATGATATAAAGTACAATTCATAGTTGCTGAAAGAAAGTAGGATGTGTGTTTTCAATAAAAAGGTATAAGGAATGAAATTACATTCTATTAAAAAAGGAAGTAAATTTGAACTTACAGGTTCTCTGAATGGGCAAATAAAGTGATGAATACAAAAAATATAAAAAATGTTCGTGGCAAATGAAAAAAGGTTTGTGGCAAGTGGAAGAGAGTTTTGTGCATGACTCAAGTTTCTTAAGACATTAAACTGCCTTTGAAATCTTTTATTGTTACTTTGACTAAGAGAATAAATATTGTTTGACAGTGAATATAAGCTGGCACCAATCTGGAATTTGGTTTTCTCTTCCTGATAAAAGAACAAAGTTTTCTTGGAATGTGGCTTTTGATAACAGACAATGGCACACATAGACAAAACTCATTCTGCTTCTACAAAAATTAACCCCTCATCAGGGCATTTTAAATGGATAAACAATGGCTGTAAACCAAATAGTTGGGGCTATGGGAAATCCAAGATGACTGCTTAGCTTTTCCTGGCTCCCTGACAAATCTCATTTTTATTTGATAAGATAAACCCTTTCCTGGCTTCAGGGTTAATGTCTCACAATAGAAAAAAAAAAGGTTAAAATGTGTTTTCTACAATCTCCAGTAATTGGAGTACCCACTTTGCTGGACAGGTCGTACAGATGTTGATAAAAATCTTCACGAACTTCTTGGAGACTGTCGCTTTCACTGGCATCCTCAGTTGTCGGGCAAGGACGGCAGAACAAAGGGATCGGTTACATGGGATTGAACAGACTGCTAAATATGATTGAAATTTTCATGACTTTTTGTCTGACATATTACTGGCTTCTAATCTTTGTTTACAGATATAAAGAAGCTCTTTTCAAGTTACTGATAGTTCAAAACAATTTAGTGATTTACATCTGTGGGTAAAATTATCACATTTTTCTCTCTGCCTCGTCCTTCCAGAAGAAATTGGAGACACTTGGGTTCTGAACAGCCTGATCAGGTAAATAAAAAGACTGCCTCCCAACATATGCGGAAATCTCAAAGTATACTGCTGCTGCTGCTGCTAAGTTGCTTTAGTCGTGTCTGACTCTGTGAGACCCCAGAGATGGCAGCCCACCAGGCTCTGCCATCCCTTGGATTCTCCAGGCAAGAACACTGGAGTGGGTTGCCATTTCCTTCTCCAATGCATGAAAGTGAAAATTGAAAAGGAAGTCGCTCAGTCATATCCCACTCTTAGCGACCCCATGGACTGCAGCCAACCAGAATTCTCCATCCATGGGATTTTCCAGGCAAGCGTACTGGAGTGGGGTGCCATTGCCTTCTCCAAAAGTATACTGGGAGGTCTAAAAGAAAAATTGACCCAACTGATGTCAGGCCTAAGGCATCTATTAAGTTTCACTGAATATTAGGTTCTAGTTTTGTTAATTAAGATCTGTATTTACTAAGACTGACTTCTAAGGTAGTTCCTTGTGGTTATGTTAATATTGTTAAGAAGTTTAAGTTATGAAAAAGGACACTCTGAGTTTGTTTCTGAAGCTTATCTCAGTAAACAGTTTTGAATAAAGATCAAATGCTCCAGGATCTACAACCAGGAGATTAACAACAAGACTGGAAAAGGTCAGTTTTCCTTCCATTCCCAAACAAAGGCAATGCCAAAGAATGCTCAAACTACCGCACAATTGCACTCATCTCACATGCTAGTAAAGTAATGCTCAAAATTCTCCAAGCCAGGCTTCAGCAATATGTGAACCGTGAACTTCCTGATGTTCAAGCTGGTTTTAGAAAAGGCAGAGGAACCAGAGTTCAAATTGCCAACATCTGCTGGATCATGGAAAAAGCAAGAGAGTTCCAGAAAAACATCTATTTCTGCTTTATTGAGTATGACAAAGCCTTTGACTGTGTGGATCACAATAAACTCTGGAAAATTCTGAAAGAGATGGGAATAGCAGACCACCTGACCTGCCTCTTGAGAAATCTGTATGCAGGTCAGGAAGCAACAGTTCGAACTGGACATGGAACAACAGACTGGTTCCAAAAAGGAAAAGGAATACGTCAAGGCTGTATATTGTCACCCTGTTTATTTAACTTATATGCAGAGTACATTATGAGAAATGCTGGACTGGAAGAAGCACAAGCTGGAATCAAGATTGCCGGGAGAAATATCAATAACCTCAGATATGTAGATGACACCACCCTTATGGCAGACAGTGAAGAGGAACTAAAAAGCCTCCTGATGAAAGTGAAAGTGGAGAGTGAAAAAGTTGGCTTAAAGCTCAACATTCAGAAAACGAAGATCACGGCGTCTGGTCCCATTGCTTCATGGGAAATAGATGGGTAAACAGTGGAACAGTGTCAGACTTTATCTTTTTGGGCTCCAAAATCACTGCAGATGGTGACTGAAGCCATGAAACTAAAAGACGCTTGCTCCTTGAAAGGAAAGTTATGACCAACCTAGACAGCATATTCAAAAGCAGAGACATTACTTTGCCAACAGAGGTCTGTCTAGTCAAGGCTATAGTTTTTCCTGTGGTCATGTATGGATGTGAGAGTTGGACTGTGAAGAAGGCTGAGTGCCGAAGAATTGATGCTTTTGAACTGTGGTGTTGGAGAAGCCTCTTGAGAGTCCCTTGGACTGCAAGGAGATCCAACCAGTCCATTCTGAAGGAGATCAGCCCTGGGATTTCTTTGGAAGGAATGATGCTAAAGCTGAAACTCCAGTACTTTGGCCACCTGATGCGAAGAGTTGACTCATTGGAAAAGACTCTGATGCTGGGAGGGATTGGGGGCAGGTGGAGAAGGGGACGACAGAGGATGAGATGGCTGGATGGCATCACTGACTCGATGGACGTGAGTCTGAGTGAACTCCTGGAGTTGGTGATGGACAGGGAGGCCTGGTGTGCTGGGATTCATGGGGTTGCAAAGAATTGGACACGACTGAGCGATTGATCTGATCTGATCTGATCTGATAGTCATTTAGGAAACTAAATCAGATGATATGGATATGTCACTGGGCTATACTTAATAGAACTTCTTGATTGAAGTTCTTACTGATGATTCTACTATTACTTCTAACGATATTGTTTTCTATACTGCCTGCTTCAAGAAGTGTTGTTCCTTACATTATCAAGTGTGTGACTGAGCCACTGATATAATGATGGTGTGCAGCTCCATATGAAATCCATAAGTATAATGGTGTGACTCTGTATATAAGAAGCAACAAGACAGAATATTTTCCTGGACCAAGAAACTAGTGAGACAGGTGTGGTCCAGAGACTTTTGTCACTCACAGGGCCTAGTCTAGTAATAACACACTGAGTGGTGTATCAGTGAAATCTTTGACAGACCTGTGAATGAACCCTCCCAGCACGATGGAACAAGATGGTAATGAAATGCTCTGCAAACCATGGTCAAACTCATGGCCATAAAAGGGCCCTGCTCTGGTAACTGGCACTTGCTATCTGCCTCTACAAAGATTAACTCATGGACACTACAGCTGCTGACCTTCAACATCCCCTGAAAGGAGTTCAGGGTGAAAATCAGAAATTAGGCACTCGCTCTGTGTTCTGGAAAAATGGACAAAACAGGCCTTTGGATAGTTAGAGATTTTCAGGTAAAGATTTTCTTGAGCCCAAATTCTTGCATCTTCTCATACCTAGAAAAACACTAACATTGTTAATGGGGACAACTATTTTGGCTTTTACAGTAATACCACAGTAAGAAGCCAAGGCCTACCTGGACAAACTTTGACAACTGGCTACCTCAAGCACCTGTCTACGCTGGGTTATAGACTCATTCACCTGAAAAGAAATTATAAGATTTATTTTGTCTGTTAAATTTCAGGTTTTCATTCTTTCAACTACTTCTAACTGGGTTTTTATACCTACATTCAAAATGTATATGAATATGCCAGATGGCTCCATTCTTATAAATAGGCAGCAGCCAAGTGTTGACTCTACCCAGACCAGGATCAAAGTTACTATCAAATGTAACCTGATTCTTGCAGGTTATTCTTGGACTGCTGATTACAGTAATTCATCTACTGATATTTGGTCTCTGCCTTTTAATCTACTTATCTAGTTTGTTCTTTCTAAAGGATACAATGGCTTCCCAGACAAAGTAACAGTGATGCAGAGATTCTGGCCACTCTTCAAAATGGACTCCCCTGATGTTCCACCATGGTTACAGATACAATCTTGGTTTACAAGCTCTCCTTTGTGAAAAACTATCTTGACTACAATCATTGTAATCATTCTGTTTTTTGCTGTTTGCTCCTTACATATATAACTGTGTATTTACTACTTGGGGCCCTTGGATCAGAAACCCTAAGTAAAAGGGTAAGGAGAATATGTTGCTTCAACCACTTAGGGTCAGTGCCCCTCACCTGCAGGAAGCAGTTACTGACAGATTTCTCTGCCCCTTTCCCCTCAGCAACAATATTCTCCTAAAATAAAAAGGGGGAAATGAGAGAGTTAACTTAGGCAGGTTGATAAGGAGTCAAAGCCTAAGGCCCCTTTAAGGAGGAGATAAACATTCTTTCTTTTTCACATTCTTTGCTATAGATATGTAGGCCTCGTAGGCAGCAGTATCTCTTATTCAAGGACATGTCTTTTTTTTTTTTTTTTTTTAAGCTTTGGATATATGTTATGGGAGAAGGTCTGGGTAAAAACTTCCACAGCTGTAGCTCTGGGTTAACCTGTTCCTTCTGGCTAATCTCGTGCTGATGTCATCCCAGGAGGTATGTTACAGGAAAGGGTCTGGAAAAATTCTCACAGTCTTGAGGTATCTTTTATCTATTCTCAGCAGCTAGTTGAGAAGTGTATAAAGCCTTGCTTAAACTGGTGAGGTGGGTTCTCTCCTGCTCCCTTCTGACATCTATGTCTGAAGCTTTTTCTGTCACTTTCACTTTAGATAAAATCTACACAATGCTCCAAGTGACTGAGACTGTCTTTGGTCCCGAGTTAAATCTTCTCCTTCGGAGACCATGAATCTGGAGGCACTGTTCACCATTCACCATTAGCTGTCACAACTCTAGAGTCAGTATTCATGTTTGTCTCATGCCAAGCACCACTCAACCTGAAGCATTATATAGACCTTCTTATCAACTTTCTATAGCCATCTAACAGAGAATATTTAAAATGTGATTTAAGGTTATCCTGTCCTATTCAAAGTGTGTAAACATTCTACTCACATGATTTGAATAGGGCAGAATCTTTGCGACCCCATGGACACTAGTTTGCAAGTCTCTGCTATTCATGGAATTTTTCAGGCATGAATACTGGAGTGGGTTGTCGTTTCCTCCTCGAGGAAGTCTTCCCAACCCATGCCTCATGCATCTCCTGCATTGGCAGGTGGATTGTTTACCACTGGGAATGTTTGGGAAGCCCCAAACATTCTACTCAGGCAAGGTCAAATGACCTGAGAGACTTACCGTTTTCAAAGTTTTTTCCCTTGCATTGTACTTTCCTTGTCATTGAAAGGTCCACACTCTCTCTACACCATATACTTTGTTTAGCATATAACACTTGTCAGTATTTAATATTATTAATTTCCTCAAAAATCAAAATCCATCTCATTCATTCCTCATTTCTTTCAGTGTTTAAGTTTGTTACATGCTTAGATGGTGTCTAAAATAGAGACAAAAGCAAAGACTGGGCAAACATTGCCACTTTTATCACAGAAAATGTTTTCACAGCCACAAATGATGGGATAACCTAAGAAAATAATTACAGAAATTAAGGTGCATAGAGCACAGAGCTGGAACCAAGACGTAATTATCCAAAAACAGGAGTGATCAGTAATTATTTCAAATGGGGAAGAGGAAATGATGTTCTTAAGATTCATGGGGAAAATTCATACACAAAGTCCTCTGTTCCACCATTATCCTACGAAGGGAGCCGCAGAGAAATCATCCCTGGAGGGAAAGATACACAGAGTGGAATTCCTGGTACAGAGTGCACTTATCCTGTGATGGGGAGTGGGAGGGGTAGGGGAAAGCCTCGTGGGTGTGGCTTTGCGTGGCGTCCAAGATGACGTCACAAACATCAGCCGTATCCAACGACACCGTGGGCTGAGCTAGTGCCAGTGGCGGCTGCGTCTGGTGAGGAAGCTTGCCCTCTGTACCCCTGAGGTAAAAGCCATGGGAGCAGTAAACAGTCAGGTGCCCTCGAACAGAGTGGGGCATGCCCCAGAGGAGCCAGGTGCCCCTGAGGGGGAGGAGGAGGCCGAGGAAGTAGCAGTGGCAGTGATAGAGGAAGGGGAGGAGAGCAAAGAGGCCAGACCCACCACTAGCCAAGGGCGCCACAAGCGGAAGACAGGCCCAGAAGGGCAGCTCACAAAAGCGCCCCACAGGAAGCGAGCAAAAGACAGTTTAGAGTCCGTTTATAAGACACTTTTTCTGAGAGGAGAAGGGAGTGACGTGCAGATCCGTGCCCTGGGGAAGGAGTGGAACTTGCACAAGGTCTACTTGTGCCGGTCAGGATACTTTGCTAGCATGTTCAGTGGTGCGTGGCGTGAGACAACCATGGATACTGTAGAGTTGCAGATGCCTGACGAGAACATTGATTGTGAGGCACTGCACGAGGCTTTAGGTTCCCTGTGCGAAACTCTGTGCTCATCCCACCCGGTCGAGTGGTCCCCATGCTGGCCACAGCCAGCATGCTGCAGCTGGACAAGCTGATTCAGCAGTGCGGAGAGATAATGAAGGAGACGGTCAGTGATCAGACCGTGTGCAGCTACTACTGCTCTGCTGAGAGCTACGGACTCCAGAACATCAGGGCCATGTGTCTTCAGTGGCTGCTGGACAACCTGATGACCCAGCATAGTGAGGAGTTATTGAGAGAAGTTAGCCTGGATCTCATGAAAGAGGTCATTGCCTCTTCAGAGCTCTTCGTGATGGAGGTAGAGATGGATGTGTACATGACGCTGAAAAAGTGGATGTTCCTGCAGCTGCAGCCGACATGGAGAGGCCCCGAGAGAGACCTGCTGCCTGACGCCGACTCGTGGTTTGCCAGGTCCAGGCAGGAGTCAGAGGGCACCCCTTTCCTGGAGACCGAGCAGGGCAGAGCCTTCGTGCCAGCGTTCCAGCAGCTGCGGCTTGCCTACATGATCTGCGACCTGCCGTCAGCACGCATCATCGACCAGGATGCACTGATCCCTGCCACGTGGCTGACCCCAGTGTACAAAGAGCAGTGGCTTGCCCTCCTCCGGGCTGAGCAGACCAGAGACCTCGGGCCCGTGGATGTCTTCGTGTCCGACCTCCAGAGGACCAGCATGCGGTGCGGGGGCCAGCTCCTCAGGGATAAGCAGTGCAGCTGGCGGTGGGCAGGCTTCAACGTCGGCTGGGACTTGGTGGTGTGCTATGCCAACCGGCGCATCATTTTCAAGCGCAGCGCGCTGAACAAGTCCTGCGGTCTCGGGGTTCAGCTTACTCTGGCAGAGAAAGGTCGCGTTCCGCTTGCGCCTGGCCTCCTTGGACAGGGCTGGAAGAGCCATTTTCCGGAAGGAGACAGAACTCCAGGTGCTTTCCCTGGGAAAGGATGAAGAGCTAGAGGTGGTGAATCTGGAGAACGAAGATGTTGTTTCCCCATATATGTGACCTGTAATTTCCTGTACCTCCCAGAGAGGGCGTTTTCCTGAGTGAGGACTCCTGAAAACAAAATCTCAGAGAGGTGAGCAGCTCTTTCCTGGGGTCAGGGACGACCAGCTTTGTCCAGATGCCAGCTCCTTCTGCGGGACCAACCGGACTTGCCCACCTCTGGTGGCCCACCTCTGTCAGAGTCTTTGTTGAACTGTAGCTCATAATACTTGAGATTGTTTACCTGAGCCTATGAAGAGGAGAAATTTTAAAGCCCTGCTCCCCCAACACCTTTAGACCTCATTTGTGCTGTTAAAGTGGCAACCTGTCCTCCTGGTTTACCATCCATCAATGCCCCCTCCCATCATTTCTGCAAAGTCAAAGACCAGTTGACTTTAGAGAGAACCTGTGAACCTACCTACTCTACTACTGTTGGGGAAACTCTTTTAAAATATGCATTTCCTTTAGCTTGATTAAAGGAATGTTAAAGAAACCGTTTGGTTTCTCTTTCAGTTCGCGTGTTTAGAGCCACTCTGCCCCACTCATTACCACTACTACCGCTAGCTTCCTTTGGATTGCTTCCCTTTCCCCATTCCCTGCCACTGAGCGTGTAGTACTTGGTTCCCATGATCTCTCACTCTGTGAACGCACCCAGGCTACACTGATGATCTTCTCTTTATTGGTTGTTCCTCAATATTCTTAGGTTAGTTGACTTCATATCGTATCTTGATGTTACTTTGGCTTTATTTTGACTTTCCTAGCATTTTAACCCTAGAAAGATGCCTCAAATCTTATACAACCCTATATTGGGGGTGGAGTGGAAGGCAGCAGATTGATGCTATGAGGACATCTCGGTACTAGACAGACTTTTTCTGTGCCATACAGCCACGAATTATTTATGCACCAGAATGCACTCTCTAAGCACGCTGATGGCCTTTGCTCTTCAGAAACATTTGACTTTGGAATTGTACTTGGAAAGACTCTTTCCTGCTTAAAAACAGGTCTGGTAACCTCTGGAAAGGAACAGTTTTGAATTATAATGGGAATTATTTGGCATCTGTATGTGGCATCATGAGAAGTCCACACTAGTAATCAAAAGGGTAAGATAAAAAGTGTTTTTGTCACAAAAGGAGAAGCACACTAGTCACGATTTGAATTTGTTAGTTTCTGATTACTGTTAACTTACAAATTGTCACCATCCCATTCCCTCCATTGAGTCATTTTGAGGTCAAAGAATGGAAAACTCTATTTAAGAATCCATATAAATAATAAATACATGCTTGGAAAGAGTGTGATAAATTAATACAAGATGAACAAATAAACCATAACCTTGACTAGATGGACCTTTGTTGGCAAAGTAATGTCTCTGCTTTTCAATATGCTATCTAGGTTGGTTATAACTTTCCTACCAAGGAGCAAGCGTCTTTTAATTTCATGGCTGCAGTCACCATCTGCAATGATTTTGGAGCCCCCCCAAAAAAGTCTGACACTCTTTCCACTGTTTCCCCATCTATTTGCCATGAAGTGATGGGACCAGATGCCATGATCTTCATTTTCTAAATTTTGAGCTTTAAGCCAACTTTTTCACTCTCCACTTTCACTTTCATCAGGAGGCTTTTTAGTTCCTCTTCACTTTCTGCCATAAGGGTGGTGTCCTCTGCATATCTGAGTTTATTGATATTTCTCCCGCAATCATGATTCCAGCTTGTGCTTCTTCCAGCCCAGCGTTTCTCATGATGTACTCTGCATATAACTTAAATAAGCAGGGTGACAATATACAGCCTTGATCCCTCCTTTTCGTATTTGGAATCAGTCTGTTGTTCCATGTCCAGTTCTATCTGTTGCTTCCTGACCTGCATACACGTTTCTCAAGAGTCAGGTCAGGTGGTCTCGTATTCCAATCTATTGAAGAATTTTCCACAGTTTATTGTGATCCACACAGTCAAAGGCACGTATCTTGTGTTAAACATTGTGTATTGGATGGGTGGCTGGATTGATAGGTGGCAAAGTTCTTGAGAGAATACACAGTGGAAAATGATGCCTTTTTAAAAATTTTCCTTCCACATTCAAAATCTCCTTGAGCAATGTCCTCAGGAGCATAGTTAAACATTTCATCCTGCTGGTGCAGAGTAAGACGTGAGGTCAAAACAGAGTAGCACTGTTGAGCTCAGAAATGCAAGGCCTAAAGGATGAACCAATTTATATTGAAAGCTGGAAAACCCAACCTACTCCTGGGTTCTCCCTATAAGGTGAACAACCTAAACCAACTCTTTGCTCTTCCACCATTGTGTACACCATGGTAAATTTCATGTCCAGTCTCACAGGATGATGAGGACATTGCTTAGGTTACTCTAGATCCTCCAGCACATGGAGATCTCTGGACAACAGCACTGGTGAAATGTGACAAGGTTAAACCCTAAGATACCGTAGTGGACTCTCCTGAGAAAAAGGCACAGATGCCTTTTGCCTGCCCAATAGCCTTGGTGTGCCTGCTTGCATTTAAGTGTGGTGGCCTGGACTCACTGTAATGGATTTGGTCTGTGATGGCTAATGATCTTATTAATGTTGATGATGATCTTCCAATTTGTCTGTCATCAGTGAATTGGGAATTGATGTAAATAGAGGGTGAATTATCTGGCAAGAGAAAGGTTTCAAGTGATGACTAGATTATGGGATGCTGCTGCTACTGCTGCTGCTAAGTTGCTTCAGTAGCATCCAATTCTGTGCGACCCCAGAGACGGCAGCCCACCAGGCTCCCCCGTCCCTGGGATTCTCCAGGCAAGAACACGGGAGTGGGTTGCCATTTCCTTCTCCAATGCATGAAAGTGAAAAGTGAAAGTGAAGTCTCTCAGTCATGTCCGACTCCTAGCGACGCCCATGGACTGCAGCCTACTAGGCTCCTCCATCCATGGGATTTTCCAGGCAAGAGTACTGGAGTGGGGTGCCATTGCCTTCTCCACTGAGGCATAGGGAATTGCATAAAGAATATATGCCAGGTTTAGATAATGCCAGGGAAGCCCCTTATAAAAGCAAACTCCTACTTAACCAAGACTAAGGTCAAGAAACAGACCATTGCCAGCCTTCCAGAATACCGCCACTGGTATTACTCCCAATCACAACCCACTCCCTTCCCTATGGATCTTGACTTTATGATAATCAGTTCAGTGCTTTCCTAAAAAACATGACCTTACAAATTTTGTATGCATTCCTAAACAATACAGTTTATTTGAAGTTGTATCAGAGGAATCATACTGCATGCTCCCTTTTATGGCCTGCTTCTTTCACTCTATCATATTTATTTGAGAGACTCATCTATCTTGTTCCTAGTAGTCTTAGATCTTTTGTCTCCATCATTGACTAGCATTCCAATGCATGATTTTAGCAAAGTAATTTTGAAATGATTATACTGTTCTACACTGTGTGAATACTGGGATGCTTTTAGCTATTTTTTTCCCTAACAATGCTTTTAGCTTTTTCTTATGAACAATGGTGCAATGAATATTCTTGGGTGTTTTTCATGTGACTCATGTTTAAAAGTCTCTTGGGTATACATGCAAGAACAGAATCACTGGTCCATAGTTATACATATCTTCAGCTTTTCTGCAGGGTGACAAACTGTTTTCTGTAGTGGTTGTAACAACATGTAATCCCTGCAGCAACACAGAGAGTTTCTCTGCCTGCACATCTTCATCTACACCAAGTGTTGGCAACATTTAATTTACTTGTTTATCACTACTATTAAGTTTTTTCACATTCTCACCTTTATGAACCTTTTGGACATTCTCTTCTATGAAAAGCCTGTTCATGTTCAACTCTTTTGCCATTTTTCTATTCTATTTTCCATCTTGTTCTTACTGATTCAGTGAGTTATTTATGTGTTTTCAATACGAGTTATATGTGTGGCTAAAATAATCTTTTGCTTTGTTGTTTTTATTTTCTCTTTTGTGCTGTGCTTTGTGAACAGACTTTAATTAAGACATACTTAATTATATAACATACTTATAGTCAAAATTTATCATTCTTCTGCTTACGGCCAGTGCTTTTCTGTTTTAAGTAATCTGTCCCTGCACTGGGGCCATGAAACTATTCTCTATCTTGTCTTCTGGAATATTTATGGTTTTGCCTCTCACAGGTCATAATCCAGCTACAAGTGACGTGTGTGTATAATGTTGAGTAGGGTTTCTTTCTGGTTTTATATTTTATCCTATGAACAGCTACCTAAACTTTTATTGATTCTCCCAATTTCAGTGAACCACTTATTGAAAAATCTGCCCTTTTCCTACAGATTTGCAGTGCCACATGTGTCATAAATCAAACATCTACCTGTGTATGGGCTAATTTGTGTACTCTCCATTAAGTCCTATGGCCCAATTTATCCATCTATTTAAAATACCACATATCAGTATTCATCACTACAAATTTAAAGTCAATTCTGATATTTGGATAAGGCCACTCAATTCTATCTTGCTCTTCAAGAATGTATAGGTTATTTTTGGCCTCTCTCAAATCCATTTCAATTATCAATTCATCAGAAAAAGTTTAACCAAAATCCTTTCTAGGGCTCTAATGAGAATTGCATTGCACTTTTGATGTAATACACCACATTAACAAACTTAAAAATAAAAACCATATGATTATCTCAATAGATGCAGAGAAAGCCTCTGACAAAATTCAACAACCATTTATGATAAAAACTCTCCAGAAAGCAGGAATAGAAGGAACATACCTCAACATAATAAAAGCTATATATGACAAACCCACAGCAAACATTATCCTCAATGGTGAAAAATTGAAAGCATTTCCTCTAAAGTCAGGAACAAGACAAGGGTGCCCACTTTCACCATTACTATTCAACATAGTTTTGGAAGTCTTGGCCACAGCAATCAGAGCAGAAAAAGAAATAAAAGGAATCCAAATTGGAAAAGAAGAAGTAAAACTCTCACTGTTTGCAGATGACATGATCCTCTACATAGAAAACCCTAAAGACTCCACCAGAAAATTACTAGAACTAATCAATGAATGTAGTAAAGTTGCTGGATATAAAATCAACGCACAGAAATCCCTTGCATTCCTATACACTAATAATGAGAAAACAGAAAGAGAAATTAAGGAAACAATTCCATTCACCATTGCAACGAAAAGAATAAAATACTTAGGAATATATCTACCTAAAGAAACCAAAGACCTATATATAGAAAACTATAAAACACTGGTGAAAGAAATCAAAGAGGACACTAATAGATGGAGAAATATACCAAGTTCATGGATCGGAAGAATCAATATAGTGAAAATGAGTACACTACCCAAAGCAATCTAGATTCAATGTAATCCCTATCAAGCTACCAATGGTATTCTTCACAGAGCTAGAACAAATAATTTCACAATTTGTATGGAAATACAAAAAACCTCGAATAGCCAAAGCTATCTTGAGAAAGAAGAATGGAACTGGAGTAATCAACCTGTCTGACTTCAGGCTCTACTACAAAGCCACAGTCATCAAGACAGTATGGTACTGGCACAAAGACAGAAATATAGATCAATGGAACAAAATAGAAAGCCCAGAGATAAATCCACACACATATGGACACCTTATCTTTGACAAAGGAGGCAAGAATATACAATGGATTAAAGACAATCTCTTTAACAAGTGGTGCTGGGAAAACTGGTCAACCACTTGTAAAAGAATGAAACTAGAACACTTTCTAACACCATACACAAAAATAAACTCAAAATGGATTAAAGATCTCAACATAAGACCAGAAACTATAAAACTCCTAGAGGAGAACATAGGCAAAACACTCTCTGACATACATCACAGCAGGATCCTCTATGACCCACCTCCCAGAATATTGGAAATAAAAGCAAAAATAAACAAATGGGACCTAATTAAACTTAAAAGCTTCTGCACAACAAAGGAAACTATAAGCAAGGTGAAAAGACAGCCTTCAGAATGGTAGAAAATAATAGCAAATGAAGCAACAGACAAACAACTTATCTCAAAAATATACAAGCAACTTCTACAGCTCAATTCCAGAAAAATAAATGACCCAATCAAAAAATGGGCCAAAGAACTAAATAGACATTTCTCCAAAGAAGACATACAGATGGCTAACAAACACGTGAAAAGATGCTCAACATCACTCATTATCAGAGAAATACAAATCAAAACCACAATAAGGTACCATTTCACATCAGTCAGAATGGCTGCAATCCAAAAGTCTACAAGCAATAAATGCTGGAAAAGGTATGGAGAAAAGGGAACCCTCTTACACTGTTGGTGGGAATGCAAACTAGTACAGCCACTATGGAGAACAGTGTGGACATTCCTTTAAAAACTGGAAATAGAACTGCCTTATGACCCAGCAATCCCACTGCTTGGCATACACACTGAGGAAACCAGAAGGGAAAGAGACACGTGTACCCCAATGTTCACCGCAGCACTGTTTATAATAGCCAGGACATGGAAGCGACCTAGATGTCCATCAGCAGATGAATGGATAAGAAAGCTGTGGTACATATACACAATGGAGTATTACTCAGCCATTAAAAAGAATACATTTGAATCAGTTCTAATGAGGTGGATGAAGCTGGAGCCTATTATACAGAGTGAAGTAAGCCAGAAAGAAAAACACCAATACAGTATACTAACACATATATATGTAATTTAGAAAGATGGTAGCAATAACCCTGTATACAAGACAGCAAAAGAGACACTGATGTATAGAACAGTCTTTTGGACTCTGTGGGAGAAGGAGAGGGTGGGATGATTTGGGAGAATGGCATTGAAATATGTATAATATCAAATATGAAACGAATCACCAATCCAGGTTCAATGCACGATACTGGATGCTTGGGGCTGGTGCACTGGGACGATCCAGAGGGATGGTATGGGGAGGGAGGAGACAGGAGGGTTCAGGATGGGGAACACATGTATACCTGTGGCAGATTCATTTTGATATATGGCAAAACCAATACAATATTGTAAAGTTAAATAATATAAAATTTAAAAAAAAGGATTGCATTGCACTTTTGGATTTGACTTCTTTTCTATAATATAGAATGTGATTGAATGGATAATGGTGCACTTTTCCTTTTAATAAAAACTTCCTTAATATGTCCCAATAATATTTCTTTTTTTTCCCAATAAGAGAGCGTTTTATCCTAGGCACTTCATATTTTGCAACTACTGCCTTTGAAATTTTCATTTTGTAAATCTGTTGCTGGTAAATAGAATAAAATTGTCTTCTGTATGTTAATATTTTATCCTGTGAACAGCTACCTAAACTTCTATTGATTCTCCCAATTTCTCTGTAAATACCTGTAGAATTTAGTGTACAGAATCATATCATCTGCAAACAATGACAGTCTTGCTTCTTCCTTTCTGAGCACTTTGTTCTTTCTCTATTTTCTGGGTGATAGTGGACATTCTTACTTGATGCAACTCTCACAAGGAAGCTTTCAGTAATTCCAAGAATGATATTTGCTATAGGTGTTATGTTCTGTAGCAATCTGGATCCAATCAGGAGATGGAAAGTACACAGTGGTCAGGGGAAATTTAACATAAAATTTAACATAATGTTTAAACATAAAGAATTATTAAATATGACACATGCAGAATATATAAGATTTAGGAAAATTCTATATGGTATCCTGGGTTTAAGAAGCATACCCAAAGAAAGACAAACTTGAAATGGGGGTTCCTCCCCAAGCCTGGAGATCACATCTCATTGGAGAAGGTGTAGGAGAACCTTCTGAAGGCAGAGAAGTTTGCTAGTTTACCAGCACCAGAGCCAGTCTGCAGAACCAGAGCTGGTCTACAGTTGAAGAGTAAGCAGGAAGGTACCCTCTGGAGCACATCAGTGTGGAAAGGCCACAGCTGGTGGCTGGCATGTGGACATGTAGTAGGAACAAGGGACCTGGCGGAATTGGAGGCCTGGAGCTGGCAATGGCCTGGAGCTGGCAATATGTAGGATCAGGAGGGCCTCAAGCTTGTGAGGGCTGCAGCCTTGGGATAAGTACAGGAGATAAAGCTAGTGGTGGGGTAAGGTGGGGGAATGAGTGAAATTAAGTAGGGGGAATCTGCGGGTAGGTGGCTTGGAGCACAAAATATCCATATGAAGAGGGCTACAGAAAGCCAATGACTAGGCCACACTGGTTCTGCACAGCCAACAAGGACAGTTGTTCTGGGCACATGCTTGGAGCAGAACACCTAGGCTATCGTTACACTCACACTGCTGACAGCCTGAAGTCACAGGAGAGCTACTTCCTCCTTCAATGTCCATCCAGTGTCTTCTAACTGAGAAAATGGAACATCATGATCACTCTGAAGGAGAGATTCTTAAAGTAACCCATCCATTATCAGAGAGCTTATCATAAACAGTGAATTTAGAACAGAGAGGCAATGCCCTAAAAATTGGCTTCATATCCTTTATCAGTTTAGGGGAGTCCCTTCTACTGCTATTTTGTTACATGAATCATAGGCACCCTGTTGTTGTTCAGTCACTAAGTTGTGTCCAACTCTGTGCAAACCCTTGGACTCTAGCGCACCAGACTTCCCTGTCCTTCACTGTCTCCCAGAATTCGCTCAAATTCATGTATATTGTCAGTGATGTTATTTAACTACTTCTTCCTCTGTGGCCCCCTTCTCCTCCTGCCCTCAATCTTTCCCAGTATCAGAGTGTTTTCCAATAAGTCAGGTGGCCAAAGTATTAGAGCTTCAGCCTCAGCATCAGTCCTTTCAATGAATATTCAGATTGATTTCATTTAGGATTGACTGGTTGATCTCCTTGTTATCCTAGGGACTCTCAAGAGTCTTCTCCATCACCACAATTTGAAAGCATCAGTTCTTTGGCACTCAGACTTCTTGTTCATCCAGTTCTCACATCCATACATGACTACTGGAAAAAGCATAGCTTTGACTATACGGAACTTTGTCAGCAAAGTGATGTCTCTGCTTTTTAATATGCTGTCAAAAATAGGCACCCTCTCTATCATCATATTGTTTCTCTGGTGAATTAATGATTGAAGCAGCAGGACTGCCCACATCCAGAGTTTTAATAGACCACTTATAATTCTTGTTGGAACCAGGGCTCCTTGGCCTGAAATGAGTTTTGCTGCAAAACCTAGGCTCTGGCACAAAGCAGGTGTCATGGGGTAGGGCAGAGACACTGTGACCTCTGCATTCTAGTCCTACCAGGGCTTGCCTGTTCTACCTGCAAGAAGAGACCAGGTGTATGGTAAGATTGCCTCTTACACCATGAGTGTGAATAGCACATGTTCCCCTCAGGAATAGACTAATTTATACATGAAATGTTGCTCTACTGTCTTGATAGCTGTACCTGAGATAAACAGGGAGAGAGGATACTTGGATTTCATTTAAAGCCATGCTCATCAGAGCCCTGTCCACGGAGGGGCAAGGCAAAAGATGCCTGTGTGCTAACAAAGTCTATGTGTTTACCAGTGTTGGCAACTTGAATACTTTAACTACACTTTTCTAACTTGCCTTTAGGCTTGAAAATGGACAAAAACTGATGAGGGGAAATGACCCATAATTTTGCTGTTCTTAAGTGACAAATTATCCATTCTTTAGTGATTGAAATGTCATCGTATACTGGGAAGGAGAGAAAATTTAATTTAAAAGAAAAAGAACTTATGTCTGTATTCAATAGATAGAATAAGAAACCACAAAATCCAGAGGGAAAAATATACTGCTATATTTCTCTTTCTGACTTACTTCACTCTGTATAATAGGTTCTAGCTTCATCCACCTCATTAGAACTGACTCAATGTGTTCTTTTTTATGGCTGAGTAATATTCCATTGTGTATATATGCCACAACTTCTTTGTCCATTCATCTGGTGATGGACATCTATTCTAACACATATATACATAATTTAGAAAAATAGTACTGAAGAATGTATTTACAGGGCAGCAGTGGAGAAACAGACATAGAGAATTGACTTATGGATATGGGGAGATGGGAGGAGAGGGTGAGATGTTTGGAAAGAGTAACATGGAAACTTACATTACCATATGTAAAATAGATAGCCAATGGGAATTTGCTGTATGGCTCAGGAAACTCAAACAGAGGCTCTGTATCAACCTAGACAGAGTGGGATGGGGAGGGATATGGGGGGTGGATTCAAAAGGGAGGGGATATATGTATACCTATGGCTGATACATGCTGAGGTTTGGCAGAAAACAACAAAATTCTGTAAATCAATTATCCTTCAATTAAAAAATAAATTAACTTTTAAAATACGGTTATAGTTACTCATCCTGGGAAAATTGTACTCTCTTCCTAGTACTTCAAATGTATAGAGCATATTCACATCTTCTGTTCAGAAGTCACACAAGACACATTAACCCATAGCCTTATGTTGTCACACAGGACTGGGCTGGCTTCCTTTCCCAAGCACCCAGAGACCTTGTACAGGAGGAATTGAATATGAACAATAGGTTCATCCTTTAAAGGATGTTGGATCTGCTGCCTGTGCTCTCTTAACCGTCAGGCATGCAATGATGAGACACAAATGTGAAATCTGAGACTTTCTCACTAACAAAAGGAGAAACTCTCTAGGGCTGCCACATGGGAAGTTTTTACCACTGGGAATCCAAGCAGGCTCTCTCACTTGGTAGAAGTCATTGAGAACTAGGTTTTATGGAGATACACACTTCTAGTCTGGTTTCTGAAGGTGGGCTGTGTAGCTTCAGCTGTTGTCTCTCTCCCTGCAGGAGGAAGGTGAATTTGTTAGCTCCCCACAAACCACAGTCACAGAAAGCTAACCAAAATGATCACACGGGTCACAGCTTCATGTAAGTCAATGAAGCTATGAGCCATGCCGTGCAGGTCCACCCAAGATGAATGGGTCGTGGTGGACAGTTCTGACAAAATGTGGTCCACTGGAGAAGGAAATGGCAAACCACTTCAGTATTCTTGCTTCTAGAACCTCATCAACAGTGCGAAAAGTCAAGAATGTAGGACACCCGATGATGATCCCCCCAGGTCAGTAAGTGTCCAATATGTTACTGGGGAAAAGCAGAGAAATTGCTCCAAAAAGAATGAAGAGGCTCGCCAAAGTGAAAACGATGCTGTCGTGGGTATGTCTGGTGGTGAAAGTAAATTACAATTCTGTAAAGAACAATATTGCCTAAGAACTTGGAATATTAGGTCCAGGAATCAAAGCAAATTGGATATGGTCAAACAGGAGATGGCAAGAGTGAACATTGACAGTTTAGGAATCATTGAACTAAAATGGATGAGAATGGGTGAATTTAACTCAGATGACCATTATATCTACTACTGTGGGCAAGATTCCATTAGAAGAAATGGAGTAGCCCTCATAGTCAACAAAATAGCCTGAAATATAATGTTTGGGTACATTCTCAAAAACAACAGAATAATCTCGGTTCATTTCCAAGGCAAACCATTCAATGTCACAGTAATCCAAGTCTATGCCTCAACCACTAAGGCCAAAGAAGAAAATAATCAAACAGTTCTATGAAGATATACAAGACCTTTGAGGACTAACAGCATAAAAGATGTACTTGTAATCTTAAAGGATTGGAATGCAAAAGTAGGAAGTTAAGAGATACCAAGTAACATGTAAGTTTGGACTTGTAGTACAAAATGAAGTAGGTCAAAGGCTAACATAATTTTGCCAAGAGAACACACTGGTCATAGCAAACACCCGCTTCCAACAGCACAAGAGATGACTCTACACAAGGACATCAGCAGATAGTCAATACCGAATTCAGATTGATTATATTCTTTGCCACCAAAGATGGCAAAGCTCTATAGAGTCAGCAAAACAAGACCGGGAGCTGACTGTGGCTGAGGTCATGTGCTCATTCTTGTGAAGTTCAAGATCAAGTTGAAGAAAGTAGGGAAAACCACTAGAACATTCAGGTATGACCTAAATAAAATCCTTTATGATTATACAGTAAAGGTGACAAATAGATTCAAGGGAGTAGATCTGGTGGACAGAGTGCCTGAATAACTATAGATGGAGGTTCATAACATTGCATAGGAGGCGGTGACCAAAACCATCCCAAAGTGAAAGAAATGCAGGAAAGCACAATGGTTGTCTGAGGAAACCTTACAAATAGCTGGGGGGAAAAGAGAAGTGAAAGGCAAAGGAGAAGGGGAAAGCTATACCCAACTGAATGCAGAGTTCCACAGGATATCAAGGAGAGATAAGAAAGCCCTCCTAAGTGCACAATGCAAAGAAATAGAGAAAAACAATAGAATGGGAAAGACTAGAGATCTCTTCAAGAAAATTAGAGATACCAAAGGAACACTTAATGCAAAGATGGGCACAATAAAGGACAGAAATGGCAAGGACCTAACAGAAGCAGATGTGATTAAGAAGAGGTGGCAAGAGAACACAGAAGAACTAGACAGAAATGGTCCTAGTGACTCAGATAACCACAATGGTGTGATCATTCCCTTAGAGCAAGACATCCTGGAGTGTGAAGTCAAGTGGGCCTTAGAAAACATTGCTACGAACAAAGCTAGTGGAGGTCATGGAATTCCAGCTGAGCTGTTTAAAATCCCAAAAGATGATGCTGTTAAAGTGCTCCAGTCAATATGCCAGCAAATTTGAAACACTCAGCAGTGCAGCAGGACTGGAAAAGCTTTTCATTCTAATCCCAAAGAAAGGCAGTGCCAAAGAATGTTCTTACCTCCATACAGTTTCTCTCATTTCGTATTCTAGGAAGGTGATGCTCAAAGTCTTTCAAGCTAGGCTTCAGCAGTAGGTGAACCAAGAAATTCTGGATGTACAGGCTGGATTTAGAAAAAGCAGAGAAACCAGAGACCACATTGTCAACATCTGGTGAATCATATAGAAAGCAAGGGAATTCCAGAAAAAAACATCTACTTCTGCTTCATTGACTATGTTAAAGCCTTCAACTTTGTGGATAAAAAAAAAAAAAAAAAAAAAACACCTGTGGAAAATTCTTAAAGAGATGAGGATACCAGACCACATTACCTGCCTCCTTAGAAACCTGTATGCAGATCCAGAAGCAACAATTAGAACCAGACATGGAACAATGGACTTCTTCTAAATCAGGAAAGGCTTGTCACCCTGCTTTCAACTTATATGCAGAGTATGTCATGCAAAATGCCAGGCTAGATGAATCACAAGCTGTGATCAAGATGGCCAGAAGAAACAACAACAACCTCAGATATGCAGGTGATCCCACTCTGATGGCAGAAAGTGAACAGAAACTAAAGAGTCTTGATCAGGGTGAAAGAGGAGAGTGAAAAGCTGGCTTAAAACTCAACATTAAAAATGCTAAGGTCATGTCATCTGGTCCCATCATGCACTTCATGGCAAATAGAAGGGGAAAAAGTGGAAACAGTGACAGATGCTCTTTTCTTGGGCACCAAAATCACTGTGGATGGTGACTGCAGCAATGAAATTAAAAGACTCTTGTTCCCTGAATGAAAAGGTATAACAAATCTAGTCAGTGCTTTAAAAAGCAGAAACATCACTTTGGCAACAAAGATCCATATACTCAAAGCTATGGTTTTTCCAGTAGTCATTTATGGATGTGAGAGTTGGACCATAAAGAAGGCTGAGTGCAGAAGAATTGGTGCTTTCAAATTGTGGTGCTAGAGAAGTCTCTTGGAAATCCCTTGGACAGGAAGGAGATCAAGCAGTCAATTCTAAAGGGAATGAATCCTGAATATTCATTGGAAAGACTGATGCTGAAGCTCCAATACCTTGGCCATCTGATGCAAAGAGTAGACTCATTGGAAAAGACCTTTTTGCTGGGAAATATAGCAGGCATGAGGAGAAGGTGATGACATAGGATGAGATGGTTGGATAGTATCACTGACTCAATGAACCTGAGTTTGATAAATCTCTGGGAGATAGTGAAGGACAGGGAAGCCTGGCATTCTGAAGTTCATAGAGTCACAAAGAGTTGGGCTGAACTTAGTGACTGGACAACAACATGAGGCATAGGCTGGGAGGATCCAGGTCCACCTGAATGACTCTTGTCCTGTCACTCCTGAACCCCAGCAAAAGAATGAAAGTTCTCCTGTTGTGTCAACAGGGGAAAAGTACAGTCTTATTTACTGTGTTTCTCACTCCAACCTGCTGTGCTCTGGCAGAGGATGCATAGTGAGAACACTGAAAGTTCATGTAGCTGTTTCTCCCTGGTTCAATTGACAGATGAGGGGTGTGGCCAGGGTAAACTCTAAGTTTACTCCTGGGGACCAGCTAGCTGTGCTTTGTGTGAACTTGACAACTACAGCACCACAGAAACCTTCCCCATGCCCTGCATATACTCCTCAGTATATATCAAATATACAATTTATGAGAATGCCCAGACTTCCTTAAATAAGCTCCAGTTTCCCCTCAGAAATTATGTGGGTGAGAGAGTTTTCATTCATTCTCCCTTTCTTCTTACAAAAAACACCCCAAGCCACACTCAGTGATTGCATGGCTCTGCCAAGCTTTGGCCCAGGCCTAGATTCTCTGCAACGTTGGTGCACTCTGACTAGCTCAGGGGAATTTGATCTCAAGAACAGAACTCATGGGGCCAATCGTTTCTCTAGAGAAGATCTCTCTGGGACCAGAAAATGAACCAGGGACTGATGGCCTGAGCCCCCCTATCGAGAATATTTTCACTGTCTGACAATAGAGGGAATGTCTGAAGGGGATTATCTGTTAAGCAGGGTACTGTGCAGAACTTGACCCTCTGCCTTCCATAGCTGTTGAAAGTTTAATCCCCTTCATATTCTGACGATGATTTAACTTCTCTGAAGGATACATGCTATATTCCACTGGTAATCATGGAAACCACCATCTATACACATTTTTTTTCAACTTCCATTCGTTTCACTGCTGTCTTCACCTCCCTCCTCATCTTCTTGGAGTTTGTTCCCCAGGGCCCCATGCCACAATTAGACAACCTCACGTGGATCTGAGTTTTGGCTTTGAGTTCTCTGTGAGGTAAACTTTGAACTCAGGCTCAGCACAGAGGGCAGGGCCTAGAGTGAAAAGATGTTCACAAGAGAGATGGCTACTTTGCTCAAAAGGAAATTTTTTCTTGCAGCTGGCTCAGCAGGAGAGCTATTGGGGAGCTCCACATCATTTATCCCACATATGCAGATGCAGATGCTTGCTTCAAAACCCAATGGACTTACATATTGAATCTTCATACTGAGGCAGAGCTGCCACTGACCATCACTGATACAATAGGGAGCAAATATATCTGAACACATACAGGTGTGTGGACCCTCTTGGACGCACATAAGATGGCAGAGTGGAAGGACTTGCATTCATCCTCTCCTGCATGAACTCCAAAATTACATCTCGCTGCTGAACAACCATCAACAGGAGAATGTTGGCTCCAACCAAATAAGATACCCTACTTCCAAGGGCAAAGGAGAAGCCACAGCAAGATGGTAGGAGGGGTGAAATCGCATTTAGAATCAAACTCCATACCCATCAGAGATGCCTGGAGGGCTCAAACAAAACCTTGTGCTCACCAGAATCAAGAGACCCCACAGAAACTGAGCCAGGCCTGCGTTTGAGTGTTTGAGTATCTCTTGCACAGGTATGGGTCAGCAGTGGCCTGCCACAGGGGCAGTGGTTCTCAGTGCAGCAGACCTGGGTCACACAGTGTGTGGCATAAACTGTCTTGGAGGAGATCGTGATTAACCCCACCATAGAGCCACCGAGCAGAAGACGCACAAACTGAGAACAATTATACCAAATACATTCTCACACTCTTAAAGTTCTAGGACCCTCAACAGATTTCCCAACCTTGGGGATCTGGCAAAGGGACTGAGAACCACCAAAGAATTTTACTTTGGAGGCCAGTGGGATTCAATTACAGAACTTACACAGTACTGGGGAAACAGACTCTTGAAGGGCACAAACAAAACTTTGTGCACACCAGGACCCAGGAGAAAGGAGCAGTGACACTATTAGAGACTGACCCAGACATGCCTGTGAGTCTACAGGAGTCTCCGGTGGAGGCGTGGATCACCAGTGGCCTGCTACAGGGTCAGTGACATGGAGTGCAGCATTGCGTGCATGGGATCTTTTGAAGGACTTCACCATTATCTTCATTACCTCCACCATTTGGTCTCAGGTCGAGCAATAGGGAGCGAACACAACCCCATCCATCAACAGAAAATCGGACGAAAGATTTACTGAGCATGGCCCCGCCATTCAGAACAAGACCCAGTTTCCCCCACAGTCAGTCTCTCCCATTAGGAAGCTTCCATAAGCCTCTTATCCTTAAACTTCAGAGGGTAGACAGAATGAAAACCACAATCACAGAAAAATGAAACTGATCACATGGACCACAGCCTTGTCTAACTCAATGAAACTGAGAGCCATGCCATGTAGTGCCACCCAAGACAGATGGGTCATGATGGAGAGTTCTGACAAAACATGGTCCACTGTAGAAGGGAATGACAAACCACTTCAGTATTCTTGCCCTGAGAACCCCATGAACACTATGAGAAGACAAAAAGATATGACACTGAAAGATGAACTCCCCAGGTTGGTAGGTGCCCAATATGCTACAGCAGAAGAGTGGAGAAAAAACTCCAGAAAGAATGAAGAGATGGAGCCAAAGTGAAAACAACGTCCAGTTGTGAATGTGACTGGTGATGGAAGTAAAGCCTGATGCTGTAAAGAACAATATTGCATAGGAACCTGGAATGTCAGGCCAATGGATCAAGGTAAATTGGAAGTGGTCAAACAGGAGATGACAAGAGTGAGCATTGACATTTTAGGAACCAGTGAATTAAAATGGACTGGAATGGGCAAATTTAATTCAGATGACCGTGATATCTACTACTGTGGATAACAATCCCTTAGAAGAATGGAATAGCCCTTATAGTCAACAAAAGAGTCTGAAATGCGGTAATTGGGTGCAATCTTAAAAAAGACAGAATGGGTCATTTTGTCCCATGGAAAATGTCCTTGGAAACGAAATGGGTTCATTTCCAAGGCAAACCATTCAATATCACAGTAAATACAATTCTGTGCCCCAACTAGTAATGTTGAAGAAGCTGAAGTTGAACAGTCCTATGAAGACCTCAAGACCTTTTAGAACTAATACCCCCCAAAGCTGCCCTTTTCTTCATAGGGTACTGTAATGCAAAAGAAAGAAGTCAAGACATACTTGGAGTAATAGGCAAATTTGGTCTTGGAGTACAAAACAAAGCAGGGGAAACACTAACAGAGTTTTGCCAAGAGAACACAGTGATCATAGCAAACACCCTCTTCCAGCAACACAAGTGAAGACTCTTCACATGGGTATCACCATATGGTTAATATTGAAAGATTGATTATATTTTTTGTAGCTGAAGTTGCAGAAGTTCTGTACAATCAGCAAAAACAAGACCAGGAGCTGACTGTGGCTCAGATCATGAACTCCTTATTGCCAAATTCAGGCTTAAATTGAAGAAAGTAGGGAAAACCACTAGACCATTCAGGTATGATCTAAATCAAATCCCTTACAATTATACAGTGGAAGTGAAAAAAGAAAAACAACCTCAAAGCAATAGATTTGCTAGACAGAGTGCCTGAAGAACTGTGGACAGATGTTCATGACATTGTACAGGAGGCAGCGATCAAGATAATCCCCAAGGAAAAGTAGTGCAAAAAGGCAAATGGTTGTCCAGGGAGGCCTTACAAATAGCTTTGAAAAGAAGGGAAGCAAAAGGCAAAGCAAAAAAGGAAAGATATACCCATTTGAATGCAGAGTTCCAAAGAATAACAAGCAGAGGTAAAGTCTTTCTCAGGGATCAATGTAAAGAAATAGAGGAAAAGAATAGAATGGGAAAGACTAGAGATTTCTTTAAGAAAATTAGAGATACCAAAGAAACACTTCATGCAAAGATGGGCACTATAAAGGACAGAAATGGTATGGACCTAACAGAAGCAGAAGATATTAAGAAGAGGTGCAAGAATACACAGAAGAACTATGCAAGAAAGATCTTCATGAATGGTGTGATCACTTACCTAGAGCCAGACATCCTGGAATGCAATGTCAAGTGGGCCTTAGGAAGCATCACTACTAACAAAGATAGTGGAGCTGATGGAATTCCAGTTGAGCCATTTCAAATCCTTAACGATGATGCTGTGAAAGTGCTGCTCTCAACATGCCATCAAATTTGGAAAACTCAGCAGTGGCCACAGAACTGGGAAAAGGTCAGTTTTCTTTGCAATCCCAAAGAAAGGCAATGCCAAAGAATGCTCAAACTACCGCACAATTGCACTCATCTCACATACTAGTAAAGTAATGCTCAAAATTCTTCAAGCCAGGCTTCAACAGTACATGAACCATGAACTTCCAGATGTTCAAGCTGGATTTAGAAAAGGCAGATCAGATTGCCAACATCTGTTGCATCATTGAAAAAGCGAGAGTTCCAGAAAAACATCTATTTATGCTTTATTGACTTTGCCAAATACTTTGACTGTGTGGATCACAACAATCTGTGGAAAATTCTTAAAGGGATGCGAATAGAAGACCACCTTACCTGCCTTTTAAGAAACCTGTATGCAGGTCAAGAAGCAACAGTTTGAACCAGACAAAGAACAATGGACTGGTTTCAAATTGGAAAAGAAGTACGTCAAGGCTGTGCATTGTCATCCTGCTTATTTAACTTATATACAGTACATCATGCAAAATGCCAGGCTTGATGAAGCACAAGCTGTAATCAAGATTGCCAGGAGAAATATCAATAACCTCAGATATGCAGATGACACCACTCTTACGGCAAAAATGAAGAGGAACTAAAGAGCCTCTTGATGAAAATGAAACAAGAGAGTGAAAAAGCTGACTTAAAGCTCAACATTCCAAAAAGTAAGTTCCTGGCATCCAGTCCATCACTTCATGGCAAATAGATGGAGAAACAATGAAAACAGTGACAGAGTTTATTTTTTTGGCTCCAAAATCACTGCAGATGGTGAGTGCAGCCATGAAATTAAAAGACGTTTGCTCCTTGGAAGAAAAGCTATGACCAACCTAGACAGCGTATTAAAAAGTAGAGACATTACCTTGCCAACAAATGTCTGTCTAGTCAAAGCCATAGTTTTTCCAGTAGTCATGTATGGATGTGAGATTTGGATTGTAAAGAAATCTTTTTTGGCTGAGTGCCGAAAATTTGATGCTTTTGATGTGTGTTATTGGAGAAGACTCTTGAGAGTCCCTTGGACTTCAAGGAGACTCAACCAGTCAGTCCTAAAGGAAATCAGTCCTGACTATTCATTGGAAGGACTGCTGCTGAAGCTGAAACTCCAATACTTTGGCCACCTGATGCAAAGCACTGACTCACTGGAAAAGACCCTGATGTTGGGAAAGATTGAAGGCTGGAGGAGAAGGGGACAACAGGGGATGAGATGGTTGGATGGCATCACTGACTCGATGGACATGAGTTTGAACAAGCTTTGGGAGTTGGTGATGGACATCAAAACTGGAGTGCTGCAGTCCATGAGGTCGCAAAGAGTCAGAAATGACTGAGTGACTGAAGTGAACTGAACTGCACCACGGTGAGCCATGTGCAAGTTCCCCATAACAAGCAGAGGATAACTATTTTAAAGAGAGGGAAAACAAGTTGGGAGGACTAATGTAAAGAAAGGGTTCATCAAATGAATTGAGAGTTCCAAGTACAGTGACTTTCTTTTGCCAGAGACCTGACGGTCACATTGGTCAAGCTCTTGACAGGCAAGAAGAGAAGTCTTTCTTCTTGATGTACTTTACTGGGTCATCACTGTAGGGCATGAGAGCTCCCCATTCTGGCCTGCAAACACTGATTTTTTTTTTAATCGAAGGAAAATTGCTTTATAATGTTGTGTTGGTTTCTGCCCTATGACAATACAAATCAAGCATAATTATACATATGTCACCTAGCTCTTGAGCCTCCCTCCCCTCCTCAAGCCCTCCCCTGTAGGTAATCACAGAGCACCAGGCTGGACTTCCTGTGTTATATAGCATCCCCTCACCAGTGGTCTATTTTACACACGGTAGTGTATATATGTCGATGCTACTTTCTCTGTTCATCCCACTCTTTTCTTCCCCCACTGTATCCACAAGTCCATTCTCTATATCCGACTCTCCACCAAATTCTTTTATTTGAGATTTCTGTGTATTAAATTTTCGTATTTGTTAAGTAGTGAAGCTGAGTGGGAACACTTGTAACTAGGATACTCTGAAAACCTCACTGAGTTCTATGTTCTTGCCTACATAAAACAAATTATCAGGCACAGTAAAATAAAGCTGAGGAGATATTTTTGTGAGTGTGTTTGTGTACCTGCAGACCTAAACTTTTTTTTTTCTTCGCTTTGTGACTCTGTGATATTCATCCTAAATTGTGGTTCTGATTTAATTATTTAGAAATTCTAAGAATTCAGCCTAACTTCTCTGCTGATGCTGTGCTCAGGTACAGCTCTCTCTCTGAAATATAAACTTTCTGAAGTGATGACAGAGTAATTTCAATACTAGATTGTAATTGGTCAGAAAACTTGGCTTTTATTTATTAACAACAACAACAAAAAAAGCCAACATCTCCTGCCACTTTAGAATTTACAGAAATCTCTCACATGTTGTATGTTTGACTCTTGCAAGAACCCACTCTATAAGGAAATGGTACAAATGCTATGTTTACTTCAGTTTGACAGATGAAGAAGCCAGAACTCAGAGATAGGAAGTTGCTTCTGCTTAAGTTCATGTATTTATGGAGTAAACCCTAAAATCTGATTTCATATACATTTCACTCTAGGTCCAGCTATCTATCACTCCTCACTGATCTTCAAGTAGTTTTTTCACCTGTTTCATCTGGTGTTGGAGACCAGCAGCCTGTTTCAGAGAGGTCATGATCTTATTGAACCACTCAGCAGAGAACCCAAGACACACCTTTCACATGGCTAATCTGTCTCCCCTTTATCCAGGTTCCTTCAGGGCCAAAAATTGCCTTCAAATCAGCATCCCCTGTCCCCACATGAAGTAATCCTCTGCCTGTAGCTGACTAAAAAACAAACCCTACTATGGACTTAGGAGCCATTTCTTCACCATGCTGGTGTAATACAAAATGGAAGAAGGGGGCTTGATTTTTACTTTATTGTTAAAAGGAAAAAAAAAAAAACACTTCTTCAGGTATCATCTTTCATAGATTTTACAACAAGCATGACAGAACAGCATGCTACTGTCGTTATGCTCACATGACAGCAAGTAAGTCAGGGCACCAGCACACAAAGCAGCTAACATGCCTAACCACAGCAACCCGCATAGTAAATACAGAGCCAGGATAACACCTTTGAGCCTTGGACCCACTGGTTTCTAGTCCACTGTGTCCACTATGGGCCCAGGAGGCAACTTCTATAATATCATCAACAGTACTTTCTTTCATGTGTTGAGAGTTCTCCTTGATGCTTCCCACATTTAACCATGCTCATTCTATTCTCTGTGCCTGTGTTCCCTTTTTCCTAATTCTACTAGGAATACCTTTATAACCTCCCCTCTCTCTGTAGAAATCCTATCTGCCCATCTAGTTCCAGTTTTGCAAGTCCCTTCTACCACCTTTTCAAATGTACCACTTCATATCCATCTCTTTCTACTCAAAAACCTAGCTGAACTTAAAGCCACATAATTAATGGCTGCTGTATTTCTTTCCTTTTTACATTTTTTTCTTAATTAATGAATATGTTTTAATTAGAGAATCATTACTTTACATTATTGTGATGGTTTTTGCCATACATCAACATGAATTGGCCACAGGTATACATGTATCCTCCCACATCCTGACCCCCCTTCCCATCTCCCTCACCACCCTATCCCGCTGGGTTGTCCCAGAGCACTGGCTTTAGGTGGCCTTCTTCATGCATTGAACTTGCACTGCTACTCTATTATACATATGGTAATGCACATGTTTCAATGCTATTCTCTCAAGTCATGCCACCCTAGCCTTCTCTCACCAAGGCCAAAAGTCTGTTCTTTACATTTGTGTCTCCTTTACTGCCTTGCATGTAGGGTTGTCAGTACCGTCTTTCTAAATTCCATATATATGTGTTAATATACAGTATTTGATTTCCCTTTCTGATTTACTTCACTCTGCATAATAGAGTCCAGATTAATTCACCTCATTAGAACTGACTCAGATGCATTTCTTTTTATAACTGAGTAATATTCCATGTGTATACATACCACAACTTCTTTATCCATTCATCTGCTGATGGACATCTAGGTTGTTCCCATGTCCTAGCTATTGTAAATAGTGCTGCTGCAATGAATGTTATGGTACATGTGTCTCTTTTGGTTCTGGTTTCCTTGGGGTATATGCCCAGAAGTGGGATTGCTGGGTCATATGGCAGTTCTATTCCCAGTTTTCTAAGGAATCTCCACACTGTTCTCCACAGTAGCTATACCAGTTTCCATTGTCACCAAAACTGTAAGAGTGTTTCATTTTCTTGACACCCTCTCAAACATTTATCATTTGTAAAACTTTTGATGATGGTCATTCCGACTGGTGTGAGATGATACCTCACTGAAGTTTTGAATTGCATTTCTTTAATAATGAGTGATGTTGAGCATCTTTTCATGGGCTTATTCAGTTCAGTTCAGTCGCTAAGTCATGTCCAACACTTTGTGACCCCATGGACTGCAGCTTGCCAGGCCTCCCTTTCCATCACTAACTTCCAGAATTTACCCAAACTCATGTTCACTGAGTCGGTGATGCCATCCAACCATCTCATTCTCTGCTGTCTCCTTCTCCTCCCGCCCTCAATCTTTCCCAGAATCAGGGCTCTTTTCAAATAAGTCAGCTCTTCACATCAGGTGGCCAAAGTATTGGAGTTTCAGCTTCAACATCAGTCCTTCCAATGAACACTCAGGACTGATCTCCTTTAGGATGGACTAGTTGGATCTCCTTGCAGTCTAAGGGACTCTCAAGAGTCTTCTCCAACACCACAGTTCAAAAGCATCAATTCTTCGCTGCTCAGCTTTCTTTACAGTCCAACTCTCACATCCATACATGACTACTGGAAAAACCATAGCCTTGACTAGACAGACCTTTGTTGGGTAAGTAATGTCTCTGCTTTTTAATATGCTGTCTAGGTTAGTCATAGCTGTTCTTCCAAGGAGCAAGTGTCTTTTAATTTCATGGCTGCAGTCACCATCTGCAGTGATTTTGGAGCCTTAGAAAATAAAGTTTGTCATTGCTTCCACTATTTCCCCATCTATTTGCCATAAAGTGATGAGACCAGGTGCCATGATCTTCATTTTCTGAATGTTGAGCATTAAGCCAACTTTTTCACTCTCCTCTTTCACTTTCATCAAGAGGCTATTTAGTTCTTCACTTTCTGCCATAAGGATGGTGTCATCTGAGGTTTTTGATATTTCTCCTGGCAATCTTGATTTCAACTTGCACTTCATGTAGGCCAGCATTACTCATGATATACTCTGCATATAAGTTAAATCAGCAGGGTAACAAAATACAGCCTTGACGTACTCCTTTTCTTATTTGGAACCAGTCTGTTCTATGTCCAGTTCTAACTGTTGCTTCCTGACCTGCATACAGATTTCTCAAGAAGCCGGTGAGGTGGTCTGGTATTCCCATCACTTTCAGAATTTTCCATAGTTTATTGTGATCCACACGGTCAAAGGTTTTGGCATTGTCAGTAAGGCAGAAATAGACGTTTTTCTGGAATCTCTTGCTTTTTCGATGATCCAGCAGATGTTGGCAATTTGATCTCTGGTTCCTCTGCCTTTTCTCAAATCAGCTTGAACAACTGGAAGTTCACAGTTCATGTATTGTTGAAGCCTGGCTTAGTGAATTTTGAGCATTACTTTACTAGCATTTTAAATGACTGCAATTGTGTGGTATTTTGAGCATTCTTTGGCATTTCTTTTCTTAGGGATTGGAATGAAAACTGACTTTTTCCAGTCCTGTGGCCACTGCTGAGTTTTCCAAATTTACTGGCATATTGAGTGCAGCACTTTCACAGCATCATCTTTCAAGGTTTGAAATAGGTTTCCTGGAACTCCACCACCTCCACTAGCTTTGTTCATAGTGATGCTTCCTAAGACCCACTTGACTTCACATTCCAGGATGTCTGGCTCTAGGTGAGTGATCACACCATCTGAGTTGTGAAGATCTTTTTTGTATAGTTCTTCTGTGCATTCTTGCTACCTCTTCTTAATATCTTCTGCTTCTGTTAGGTCCACACAATTTCTTTATGTCTTCTTTGGATAAATGTCTGTTTAGGTCTTTAACCCACTTTTTGATGGTTTTTGTTGTTGTTGTTGAGCTCTATGAGCCGCTTGTACATTTTGGCGATTAATTCTTAGTCAGTTTCTTTTGCTATTATCTTTTCCCATTCTGAGGGCTTTCTTTTCACCTAGCTTATATTTTCCTTCATTGTGCAAAAGCTTTTAAATTTAATTAGGTCCCATTTGTTTATGGTTGTTTTTATTTCCATTACTCTGGGAAGCGGCTCATAGAGGGTAGTGCTGTGATTTATGTTGGAGAGTGTTCTGCCTATGTTCTCCTCCAAGAGTTTTATAGTTTCTGGTCTTACATTTAGCTCTTATTCCATTCTGAGTTTATTTTTGTTTATCGTGTTAGAAGCTCCAATACTTTGGCCACCTGATGCAAAGAACTGACTCATTGGAAAAGACATTGATGCTGGGAAAGATTGAAGGCAGGAGGAGAAGGGGATGACAGAGGATAAAATGGTTGGATGGAATCACCAACTTGATAGACATGAGTTTGAGCAAGCTCCCGGAGTTAGTGATAGACAGGGAAGCCTGGCACGCTGCACTCCATGGGGTCGTAAAGAGTTGGATATGACTGAGTGCCTGAACTGAATTAAATTTGTCCACTCTCATCCATTTTAGCTCACTGCTTCCCAAAATGTCGATATTCATTCTTGCCATTTCCTACTTGACCACATCCAATTTATGTTGATTCATTGACCTAATGTTTCAGGTTCCTGTGCAATATTGTTCTTTACAGCATCAGTCTTTACTTTCACCACCAGACACACCCACAACTGTGTGTCATTTCCTGTTTAGCCTCTTCATTCTTTTTGGAGCTATTTCTCTGCTCTTCCCCAACAGTATATTGGACACTTACCAACCTGGGGGGTTCATCTTCCAGTGTCGTATCTTTTTGCCTTTTCATACTGTTCATGTGGTTCTCAAGGTAAGAATACTGAAATGGTTTGCCATTCCATTCTCCAGTGGACCATATTTTGTCAGAACTCTCCACAATGACCCATCCATAAGAAAGAAAGGGGTGGGTGAGAAAGCAAGTGAGGACTGATTTTTAAATGATGATTATATAGCTGATTCTTTTTGTTGTACAAAAAGTAACTAATCCAACATTGTAAAGCTTTATACGAGGTGTTATGTGTATGCTCAGTTGCGTCCAACTCTTTGCCCTCATTGACTGTAGCCTCCCAGGCTCCTCTGCTTATGGGATTTTCCATGCAAAAATACCAGAGTGGGATTTCCTCCTGCAGTAAATCTTTCTGACCCAGGGATCAAACTTACTTCTCCTGTGTCTTCTGCACTGGCAAGTGGTTTCTTTACCACTAGCGCTACCTGGGAAGCCCCAATAAAATAAACACCTTTTAAAAAATACTAGCAGAATTAAAAAAAAATAAATAAATGATAATTAAAGAAGACAATTGAGGCGATAAAAACACATTTTGCTTAACCTTTCATAAAGTGGACAATTTCTTCTGGAAAAACTGCACTCAGAAGAGGAAGACAGGAAGCTTGTATAGAATAGAGAAGAAGGAAGAGAAAAACGGAAACTACCTGATTGGCTGGGGCTGCAGAGTCACTGTTGTTTGGGATGTGATGAGCAAGGAGATAAGTTGAGAAGCCAGGGCTGGCTTGTCTTGGGGCCAGCTGACCACATGCATGTGGTTCTGGTCAAGCAGAGCATTTATAAGGACACAAAAGTTCCCTATGTTTCAGCTTGCTGATATGGCACCCAGACAGGAGCAGATCCATGTTGGATTCTCATGATTTTGGGGCTGACTGGGCACTCTGGTCACTGCCCAGCATCTCCAGAGAAGATGGGACTACTTCACTGACCTCTTTCCCTCTTTACTTGTTTTCACTCATTTGTTCCCTTTTAGTGCGTTGCATTTTCTTCCCACCTCCCCTCCCCCAAAGTCGATTTACATAGATTCTCAGAAAACAAGAGCAAGAGGTGACCTTGGGTCAATCCAGCCACTCAGGAGAAGGGACCTTGAGTCTTTCCCTCCAGCGGGCAGGGCGGGTGGGTTGGGGTCCCCAAGCTGCGTCCCACACATGAAGGAACCCATGGCTGGCTCGTTGGAGGCAGAGGTGGAGGCGGAGAGGATGGGGCTGACACTCTGAAGGCTGAGGTAAAACTTGTCAGTTTATTCACGGGGATGTGGCATCAGGGGCTCCTTGGTGCCTGAGAGGTCCTCGTGACCCAGAAGCAGCTGTTGGCCTCTCCTCCTCATGGTTGTTGTGGGAGAACATCTTGGGGCCCTTGTGAGGTGGGGAGTCAAGGCCTGGGTCCCTGCATGCCACTGGTTCCTCACCCACCCTGGTCCCCAGGCCCTGATTCTGGATGATGGCATATCCTCGTGGCCCTAGCCTTTACCCTCTTCCTGCTTCCTGTGTGTGTGTGTGTGTGTGTGTGTATAACACAGTGAAATATTACCCAGCCACCAAAAACTAATTATAATTTTGTCATTTGAAACTACATGGATGGACCCAAAGGTTATTCTGCTTAGTGAAATAAGTCAGAGAAAGACAACTACTCTATGTTATCACTTATATGTGGACTAATAAATAAAATAAATGAATAAATATAATAAAACAGAATCAGCTTCACTTATATAGAGAACAAACTAGTAATTACTAGTGGGGAGAGATCAGTGCAGATGGGCATGGCAGGGGTAATGAAATAAGAGGTACACCCTACTATGTATAAAATAAATGAGTTACAAGCATATATCTTACAACATAGGAATATAGGCAATATTTTATAATCATTTTATAATCACTTTAAATTAAGTATAAAATATAAAATGTTAAATCACTATGCTGTACGCCTGAAACTAATATAATGTTGTAAACGAATTGCACTTCATTAAAATTTTAAAAATCAAAAAGGATATAACACATAGACAAACACACAAAGAAACTGTGCATCAAGAAGTGAGTAGAGTTAAGTATTTAAAGTGGTGAAAAAAATCTATACCAATCTAGAATTCTGGATCCATTTGAATTGTCTTTTAAAACTGATTGAGTTACTTCACTCATGATCCTATGTTTAAGGCAGCAAAAGAGACAAAGATATAAAGAACAGACTTTTGGACTATGTAGCAGTCCACAAGGTCACTAAGAGTCAGACACGATTGAGTGACTTCACCTTCACTTTTCACTTTCATCATTGGAGAAGGAAATGGCAACCCACTCCAGTGTTCTTGCCTGGAGAATCCCAGGGACGGGGGAGTCTGGTGGGCTGCTGTCTATGGGGTCACACAGAGTCAGACACGACTGAAGCGATGCAGCAGCAGCAGCAGCAGGAAAAGGTGAGAGTGGGATGATTTGAGAGAATAGCATTGAAACGTGTATAGTACCATATGTAAAGTAGATGACCAGTGCAAGTTCAATGCATGAAGCAGGGCACGCAAAGCTAGTGCTCTGGGACAACCCAGAGGAATGGGGTGAAGAGGGAGGTGGGGGGTGTTCAGGATGGGAGGGACACATGTGCAACTGTGGCTGATTCACATCAATGTATGGCAAAAACCACAATAGTGTAAAGTAATTATCCTCCAATTAAAATAAATTAATTTTAAAAAGTGATTGAGATACAGATTTTTTTAAACCAACAAAAATTGAGAGCACTAGTTGTCAGTGGACGTACATTTTAAGAATTTGTTTTTAAAAATCTTCAGAAAATTTGGAATGTTATATGCCAGAAATTATGTTATACATAAATAAAGGAAAAGTACTGGGGAAGTTGATGGCAAAAGAAAAATAATATTTTCCTTATCCTTAATAGACAACTGTGTGTTTAAAATCATGGTATTAAGCTTGTAAGAAGTGATTATATATTTGGGGTAAATGAAATGAATGATAAAAGTTTCATAAGGGAAAGTGAGGAACTGAGAATACTCTAAGTCCTTGAATTACATGTGAAGTAATATAATGCTACTTGAAAAATGGATTTGAATTAGTTTTAATTGTACATTGCAAACACAAGGGAAATAAAATTATGTCTTAAAGTACAATGAGGTACCAAGAAAGGAGAATGATGGGATGATATAAAACACTGAATTAAAACAAAAGAAGGCAGATAAGTCATGGAAGACCAAAATTAAAAGAAAGAACAAAACTATAAATAGAAAACTGTTACACACAGTATTTATTTTTCTCTTTCTGACTTACTTCACTCTGTATAATAGATTCTGGGCCCATCCATTAATGATCCATATCATTTTATGGCTGATTAATATTCCGTTGTATTTATTTACCACATCTTCTGCACTGCCATGTGTAAAACAGACAGCTAGTGTAGTACCTGCTGTATAGTGCATGGAACTCAGCTAGGTGCTCCATGGTGACCTAGATGGGTGTCTGGGGGTTGTGGGAGGGAAACCCAAGAGGAAGGCATATATGTATATATATATACATATATATATATATATATATACATATACACACATACACACACACACTGTTGTACAGCAGAAACTAACATTGTAAAGCAACTATACCCCAATTAAAAAATAAGTAACAAAATTGGCACATATCAATCCAGCTATATCAATATTAACTTAAAAGTTAATGGCTTACATCATCAACAAATCTCAAACAATAAATACTGGAGAGGATGTGGAGAAAAGGCAACCCTCTTGCACTGTTGGTGGGAATATAAATTGATACAGCTACTATGGAATACAGTATGTGAAAATGAAAGTCGCTCAATCTTGTCCGACTCTTTGTGACCCCAGGGACTGTAGAGTCCATGGAATTCTCCAGGCCAGAATACTGGAGTGGGTAGCCTTTCCCTTCTCCAGGGAATCTTCCTAACCCAGGGATCAAACCCAAGTACTACCATATTACCCAGCGATCCCAGTACTAGGCATATACTCCGAGAAAACCAAAATTGAAAAAGACACATGTACCCCAATGTTCACTGCAACACTATTTACAATAGCTAGGACATGGAAGTAACCTAGGTGTCCATTGACTGATGGAATGGATAAAGAAGCTTGTATATACAGCCATAAAAGGAATACATTTGAGTCTGTTCTAATGATGTGACTGAACCTAGAACCTATTATGCAGAGTGAAGTAAGTCAGAAAGAACAAAACAAACATCATATATTAATGCATATATATGAAATCTAGAAAGACAGTACTGGTGAACTTATTTGCAGGGCAGAAATGGAAGCACAGACATAGAGAACAGACTTGTGGACTTGGGGGTGGGGGTAAGGAAGGAGAGTGTGGAATGAGTGCAGAGAGTAACATGGGAATATACACTATCATATGTAAAATAGATGTCCAATGGGAATTTGCTGCATGACTCAGGGAACTCAAACTGGGGTTCTTTAACAATCTAGAGGGGTGGGATGATGTAGGACATGTGAAGGACATTCAAAAGGCAGGGAACATATGTATATCTATGGCTGATTCATGTTAATGTATGGAAGAAACCAACATAATATTGTAAAGCAATTATCCTTCAATTAAAAATAAATAAAATTTAAAAAAGTTAATGCCATAAATGCACCAATTAAAAAACAGAGACTGAGAGTGGATCATAAAACAACACCCAGTCATATGCTTTCTATTTTAAAAAATCACATTAAATGTAGAAGCACATAGATACTGAAAGTAAAGGAATGGGCTGAGAGGGTGGAGTAGGAGATAGCAGCTTCTCTTCTTTGACAAATAACTACAATTAGATAGCTTCCCAGGAATGAAAAATGTTCTGTGATAGCTCAGGAGATCACTTAAGAAGTTTTATTTTCTTTTATTTTGTTCCAAAGTGGAACGAAAACTCTGAGAATAACTGTCTGTTTCAAATTGCCTGCATTATCCCATCCCCCAGGCTGGTACTGCTCAATACCAAGAGGTAACTTCCCAGCCTAAGAGAGTTTGGAAAAGGAGAGAGAGTGAGCAGATAGGCTTGCCAGCTATTTAGTGCACCACATTAAGAACCTGCTTTGGGTTGACCTCACCTATAAATGGGACTTCCCTGATGGCTCAGCGAATCTGCCTGCAATGCAGGAGACACAGGACATGCAGGTTCGATCTCTGGGTAAGGAAGATCCCCTGGAGGAGGAAATAGCAACCCATTCCATTATTCTTGCTTGTAAAATTCTATGGACAGAGGACCCTGGCAGGTTACAGTCAATAGGGTCACAAAGAGTTGGACACAACTGAGCATGCACACACCTATAAATAAAAGCTGAAATGTACAGAGATGGATAGGAACAAGGAAGAAGGGCAGAGGCTACCTGTGTCAGGCCCATGGCAGGAGTGACTGTGGTTCCCAATGGCCTGATCTGTGGTTCCCATCAGCCTTCACTACTGATGACCTCAATAGCCCTACTGTATGCTGCAGATATGCCGAGCTTACATCACTCAGGACTTCATCATGGACCAGAGAGAACTGGTCCATAGATGACCTCAGCATCTTTTGCCAATGACAATCCCAAAACTTTTCACAGTCACAAAAGCCTGTTGCCTGAGTCCCTTCCTGCTCACCCCTTTTCCCTCAGCAGCCCAGTCCAGCACCTCCATAAAAGCCCTTGGCCCTGGGATTTGCACTGGTAGTCAACCCTAGCCTCTGCAGCTGTGCCTTGGCCAAATCCAACTACAGTGATAGGATCTGCAGCTAGCACTTGTAGATGAACAAGGACATGACAATAGCCCAGAGTCTTGAAGTTTCTCAAGATCTGACATGATTGTGCTCAGATCTGACATGATTCTTGTCACTGGATTTTACTATTGTACATGTACCCATGGCTATCCCTTGCAGCAACACACTGAGATCAAAGGCCTCTACAGATGCTCATGGGCTCATATCTGGCCCTGACTACCGTCACTGGCCTGTATCACTGCACACATGCACAGCTAGAAACTATAGCCTTGCACTTGCATGCTCTAAGCTCTGTCACCAGCCTCCACCGCCTTCACAGCTGTGTATGCATTTGGCTAGCTCCTGCAGGTACATGAGTGCACACTGACAGCCCAGGCCAGCACAGCTGTTTGTGCACCCAGATCTAGCCCCAACTACTGTCACTAGTGTGCACCACCAGACATGCCCACAGCTAGTACCTACAGTCTTACACTTTACTACTGCTAGCTCCAACTCCTGTCCATATCCTCCACTGCCATGTATGTGTTCATGGTAAGCCCCTGCAATCACACAAGGACATGAAGAACATGCCAACAGGCAAGACCTCACAGGTGCCTCTGCATCAGGAGCTGGTCCTAATCCCTGTTGGAGGCCTGCACCTCATGTAAGCCAACACCTAAAGGAACAAACATGTCCCTGCACTCTGTTAGCTTCTATTCCCATCATGGGCCACTGCCTTTGTTCACAAAGCCTGTGCATAGCCCCTGTAGCCTCATGAGTTCATGTCAACAGCCCAGGTCTTTACAGCTGCTCAGGTGCCCTGAGTTAGCACAGACTCCTGTCACTGGCCTATGCCACCATACCTGAACAGAAGGAACTCCTGCAGACATATGCCTGCACAAAATCTTCCCCAACTACCTTCAGTGGAGCACTTGCCATACAAGATATCTGTGGATAGCCACGAAAACCATAGAAGTACACACTGACAGACTGGGATATCACAGTTGCTTGTTTACTTGTAGTTGGCCCCAGCCCCTGCCACTGACTCTAGACCTCACCACAGCTCATGTGCCTGTAGCCAGCCCCTGCTACTATGCAGGAACCTGCTTGGTCCACATAGCCAAGCATGTGCATTTGGGCCATTGGTTCTGGCCACCACCACCACATTCCTCACTGCTGAATCTGGAGGAAATGCTGAGGACTCCATTAGTCTTTGCAGCCACAACAAACCCTTCACTGACTCACTGTCAAGGATCACATAGCTGTCCATGTTATGAACACCACCTGCATGAACTGAGAAAACATTACATCCCACTTGGCACAACATATCTTTAGACCCAGGGCCACAGCACATTCTAGCATTCCACCCAAGGACAGCTGAATGACCTTCATTACTAAAGACATTCTATAAAGTGTAGACTAGTTTACTGCCACTTCAAATTTGCAGACACCTATGAAGGCTATAAGGATCACAAAGAAAGAGAGAAACATGATTCTCCCATAGGAATACAATAAACCTCCAACAACTGGCCTCAAAAAATGGAGAGCCATGAACTGCCTGAGAAAAAATTCAAAACACTTGTTCTAAAGAAGCTCAGAAAGCTACAGGAGAAAAGAGATTTACAATTAACAAAATCAGAAATACAACATAGGAACAAAATGAGAAATTCAATAAAGATATAAAAATATTTTTAAAAATAAAAAGTTTGAAGCTAAATAATAGAATGAACTACAAATGGAATGTGCATGCATGCTAAGTCACTTCAGTTGTGTCCAACCCTTGTGACCCTATGGACTGTAGTTCTCCAGGCTACAGTCCCATCTATCCATGGGATTCTCCAAGCAAGAATACCAGAGTCGGTTGCCATGCCCTCCTCCAGGGGATCTTCCTTATCCAGGGATTGAACCCATGTCTCTTATGTCTCCTGTGTTGGCAGGTGGGTTCTTTACCACTAGCACCACCTGGAAAACCCAAAAATGGAATAGACAACTCCAATACCAACTCAATCAAACAAAAGAATCAGCAAATGTGAAGGCAAGTTACTTGAAATTATTCAGGCAGAGTAAAAAGAGCAAATAGTGAAAAGAAATCAAGAAAGCTGATGGGACTTCGGTAACACCAACTAACTAAACAGTATTTACATTGCAGGAATCCCAGAAGTAGAAAAGAGAGAGAGAAAGGGAAGATAGATTATTTTAAAAATAATGAAATGAAAAATTTTTCCAAATCTGGGGCTTTCCCCAGATGAACATCCAGGCACATAAAAATTAAAGATCTTAAATTAGGTTCAACTCAAGGAAGACTTCACCAAGGCAGTTAAAATAAAACTGTCAAAAAATTGAAGACAATGGACAGAATCTTGAAGCAGTAAGATGAAAGAAGCTTTTTACACAAAAAAGAACCCCCCGATAAAGCTATAAGCAGGTTTCTCAGCAGAAATCTTGCAGGCCAGGTGAGAGTGGGATAATATATTCAGAAAGTGCTGAAAGAAAAAATAACCTGTCAGCCAAGAATACTTTACCTGGTAAAGTTACCTTTATGAAAACAAAATGAGAAAAAGATGTTTCCAAATAAAAATCAGAAGATTATTACCCCTAGAACTGCCTTATAAGAAATACTAATGGGAGTTCTACAAGCATAAAAGAAGGAATGCTAGCTAGTAACATGAAATCATGTAATGGTATAAAACTGGCAGGGAAGCCCAAAGTAAAGGCAAATATAGAGTCAAATTCAAAATATATTAATATTCAATGACATATATACATTATAACCTTAGTGTAAAGGTTAAAAACAAAATAATTTAAAAATGTAAAGCTACAATAATTTGTTAATGGATATACAATATTAAAAGATGTAAATTGTGATACCAAAAATATACAGTGTGTTTGGGAGAAAGAAAACTGTTGACATTTTGTATGCTAAAAAATTTATGTTGTTAACAGTTTAAATCAGACTGTTATAAGGTGTTTTATGTAAACCTCATTGTAACCATAAAGCAAAAACCTATGGTCGATACACAAAGGTGAAAGAAATCAAAGTATATTACTACAGAAAATTACTAAATCACAAAGACATCAATAAAGAAAAATATGTAACAAAGAATCTATAAAATTCTCAAAAAAAATTTAGGAAATGGCAAAAGACCTTAAAAGTGAAAAGCAAAGGTGTTAGTCGCTCAGTTGTGTCTGACTCTTGTAACTCCATGGAATGTAGCCTGCCAGGCTCCTCTGTCCCTGGAATTCTCCAGGTAAGCATACTGGAGTAGGTTGCCTTTCCCTTCTCCAGGGGATTTTCCTGACCCAGAGACTGAACCCTGGGTCTCCTGCATTGCAGGCAGATTCTTTACTACTTGAGCTCCTAGGGAAGTCCCCAGTAAGTCCTCACTTGTTAATAATTATTTTAAATCTAAATAGACTATTTTGTCCAATCAAAGGATACGGTGGTTAAATGGATTTTTTAAAAAAGACTCAACCATAAGCTGCCTACAGTGAACTCATTACAGATTTAAGGACATACATATGCTCGAAGTAAATGACTGAAGAAGATATTCCACATACATAAAAGCCAAAAGAGAGCAAGGTTAGCTATACTTATTACAGAAAAAAATAGATTTTAAGACAATAACTGTAATAAGAGAGAAAGAAATAATGTAATGAATATGTGATAAATTCCTCAACAGAAAATATCTCCAATATTAGACCACCTAAATAAATAAGGCAATTTATGACAGATCCAGAGGTATAAATAGACAGCAATACAATAATAGTAGGGGACATCAGTAACCAACTATGAGCAAAAAGTAAATAATACAGATAGAAAAATCAATAAAGAAACACTGGACCTGAACAACTTAGATCAAATGAACCTAACAGATATATGAAGAAAGCAAACATCCAAAGCAACAATTCATATTCTTAAGCTCATGAAATAGTCTTTAAGATAAATACTATGTTTGGCACAAAAGAAATCTTAACAAATTCAAGAAGATTGAATACATAGCAGGTATCTTTCCTGACTCCAATGGTATGAAACTAAACATAAATTAATAACAGGAAAAAAAAACTAAAAAATCACAAATATGTGGAAATTGAACAAAACACCACTGAAAAAGCAATGGAATGGGAGGTGAGAGGGAGGTTCAGGTAGGAGGGGGCATATGTATACCTATGGCTGATTGATGTTGGTGTATGGCAGAAACTAACACAATATTGTAAATCAATTATCCTCCAATTAAAAAATAAATAAAGTAAAAATAGGCACAACCTAAAACAAATTTAGATACACTCTGGGATGCAATGATGTATCAATATATTCAAATCAATACATGTGATATGCCACAATAATAAAATAAAGGATTAAAAAGTAGAAATTAACATTAGACTTAAATTTAAGAGCTAACACAAAGACATTTCTAGGAGAAATGATAAGAAAAAAATGTAAGGGAAATTGGATAGGACAAAAGTAAATAAGTAGCCAAAACTATGAAGTAAAATGGACAAAATCAATAAATAGGATATTATCCAAATTAAAATAATTCATTCTAATAAGGACACTGTTAGGAAAATGAAAGGTAAAACACAGAATGGGAGATAATAGCTGCAAATATATAACCCTCAAAGGTCTTGTAATTAGAATATATTAAAAAGTGCTAAAAATTAGTAACAAGTAAACAAACTAAACAAGTATTATGGGAAAGTATTTGAACAGACACTTCACCAAATGAGATAAATGGGCGGCAATTAAGATGCTCATGAAAAGATAATCAACATTATAAGCAATGAGGAGATAATCATTAAAACTAAAATGATATATCACAATGCACCTATTAGAATGGTTCAAATAATAAAAGACTCATCATATGAAGCCTCCATGAGTAAATATGTTGTTACAGATATTTGGAAACAATTTGGTGGTTTCTTAAAATGTTAAACATACAGTTAACATAGTGCTGCTCTTAAGATTTTATCTAAGTGAAATGAAAGCATAGGTATCTCAAAGACGTGTACATGCAGCTTATTTGTAGTGTTCAAAACTGAAAACAGCCCAACTAGTCATATGATGAGACATCATACAACAATAATAAGAAATAACATTGCTCAAAATAACAGCATTGGAAAAAATCTCAAAATATGGAGTTAAAAAAGACAAAAAAAAAAAAAAATAGAGACTATAGTATATTATTGCATTTATGTAAAATTCAACAAAATGCAAAGGGCATTTAGTGAAATGAAGATAATAGTGAAAGAAAGCAGATCAATGGCTGCCTAGGGATAGGGATGGGCTAAGTAGAGAGGAAAATAATACAAAGGGGGAAAAATGTTTTTGGAGGTAATGGGTATGGTAACCACTTTGATTGTGGTAAGGGGTTCAGGAAAATTTAAACATGGATTTATTGTCTAATTTAAGGAAGGGAAAAACATGTTTGGAGTGGAAGAATCCTCAAATAATTTAAGGTCTGGAAAGTGCTTGCCAACTTATTAGCCAAATAGCTTTTCCTTAAAGTGAATACTAAATCTAAATATTCAAGATTATTTTTTCTATTTATATTAATATGATGTTTTTTCATTCTTGGTCATATTTTGCAACTATTTCTTTGTATTCTACACATATACTTTTCTCTTTACTATTAGTAATGTGCATCTCAAATAAGGTCTTACTTTTCAGTTTGCCAGTCTAGGAGCCTGTCTGATTCTGATGTGAACCACTTCTAGGCACAATTATGTGTGTCAGAAGTCTTAAATTTAAGGAACACTCTGGACTAGGCACCAGCTGTTGGCAAAATGAAAAAGCGATGAGCAATTATTACAAATTTCACTTGGTAAGTCAAGTACTCAAATGTACAGACTGGGGTTGTACAGACTGTTCTGTCACCAAAAAGTTTCAACCAGTCCCTGTTCTCAGTTCTTTTTCCCAATACCTCTTCATACCTCAAGATCCCAGTCTAAGGTTGCATACCAGCCCACAGTAGACTTTGGGGAATTTGCTTCCTTTCTGGAAGGTAAGTCATGTGCTAAACAGGCTGAGGTAAAACTTAGCAGTAGTTGGGAACAATCTTTGGCCTGGGCCTGGAGAGTTTAGGAGATGCTGAGGAAGAATAAAAAGCTTCTAAAATATTTTTTAGCAATAAAGTATTAATATTCTTATTTAAGATATGTACATTTTTAACTGAATAGACAACAGTATAGTGTAAGCATAACTTTTATAAGCACTAGGAAACCAACAAATTCATTGATTTAGTTTATTGGTATTTGTTTTATTGTGGTAATCTGGAACTGAACTTGCAATACCTCCAAGGTACACCTATATGTGGTCAGATAGGTTTGACCCTGTTGTGTCAAGATGGTCAGTGTCAGATCTAACCTCAGTAAAATTGTCATATATTATTCCAGAGTTTCACTATATAAGTCCAGTAGGCTTTTAAAGAAGCATGTTGTATCTGCATGTCTGGGATAAATGATGTAAAAACCAATAGCTCCTGCTGCACAGGCTGCAAGGAAACGGTTTTCTTTTGCCCAAAGTAGCCATCTCGCTTGTGAAACTTTTCACTCTAGGCCCTGTCCTCTGTGCTAAGCCCTTTGAGTTACCTCACAGAGAACTCAAAGCCAAAGCCCAGATCCATGTGAGATTGTCTAATTGTGGCATGGGGCCCTGGGAAACAAACTCCTAGAATAGGGAGGAGGAAGGTGAGAACCATGGTGAAATGAACAGAAGTTGAAAATAAATATGGATAGATGGTGGTTTCTATGGTCACCAGATCATGAATGAAATATAGCATGTATCCTTCTGAGAAGTTAAACCATCATCAGGATATGAAGGGGGTTAAACTCCCAACAGCTATGGAAGGCAGAGGGTCAAGTTATGCAAAGTTCCCTGCTGAGCAAATAGACCCTCTCAGCCATGCCCTCTGTTGGCAGACAGTGAAAATATTTTCCAAAGGAGGGCTCAAGTCATCAGTCCTTGGTTCATTTTCTGTTTGGAGAGAGACCTTCTCTAGGGAGAGGATTGGCCCCATGAGTTCTTTCCTTGAGGTCAAATTCCCCTGAGCCAGTCAGAGTGCACCAAGATTGCTAATGGCAGAGAATCTGGGGCTGGGCCAAGTCTTGGCATGGCCATGCAATCCCTGAGTGTGGTTCGGGGTGTTTGTAATGAGAAGAAAGAGAAAGTGAATGAAAACTCTCTCACCCATATAATCCCTGGGGGAAAAGTGGAGCTTATGTAAGGAAGACTAGGCATCCTTAGAAATTGTATTATTGATATATTCTGAGGAGCAAATGCAGGGCATGGGGAGGTTTCTGTGGTGCTATGTTAAGTTCACACAAAGCACAACTAGCTGGTCCCTAAGAGTAAACACAGTTTACCCTGGCACAGTCCCCTCTTCTCTCAGTAGAACCAGGGAGAAACAGCTACATGAACTTTCAGCATTCTCTCTCTGCATCCTCTGCCAGAGTACAGCAGGTTGGAGTTAGAGACACAGCAAATAAGACTGTAGCTTTCTCCTGTTGACACAACAGGGGGACTTTCACTCTTTTTCTGGGGTTCAGGAGTGACAGGGCAAGGGTAATTCTAGTTGACTAGGTTCCTCCCGGCCTATTCCTCATGTTGTTCAGTCCCTAAGTCATGTCTGACTCTTTGTGACCCCATGTACTGCCGCATGCCAGGCTTCCCTGTACTTCACTATCTTGCAGAGTTTGCTCAAATTCATGAGTTTGAGCATTCCTCAAACTGGTCCATTGAGTCGGTGATGCCAACCAAACATTTCATTCTCTGTTACACATTTCTCCTTTTGCTCTCAATCTTTCCCAGGATCAGGGACTTTTCCAGTGAATCAGCTCTTCACATCAGGTGGTCAAAGTGTTGGAGCTTCAGCATCAGTCCTTCCAATGCATATACAGAGCTGATTTTCTTTAGGATTGACTGCCTTGATCTCCTTGCTGTCCAAGAGACTCTCAAGAGTCTTCTCCAGCACCAAAATTCAAAAGCATCAATTCTTCAGTGCTCAGCCTTCCTTATGGTTCAACTCATATCCGTACATGACTACTGGAAAAACCATAGTTTTCACTATATGGACATTTGTTGGCAAAGTGTTGTCTGTGCTTTTAAATACCCTGTCTAGGTTTGTCATAGCTTTTCTTCCAAGGAACAATTGTCTTTAATATCGTGGCTGCAGTCAAAGTCTGCAGTAATTTTGGAGCCCAAGAAAACAAAATCTACCACCGTTTCCACTTTTCCCCCATCTATTTGCCATGAAGTGCATTATGGGACCAGATGCCATGATCTTAGTATATTGATGGTTGAGTTTTAAGCCAGCTTTCACTCTCCTCTTTCACCCTAATCAAGAGGCTCTTTAGTTCTTTTAGTTCATGCTTTCTACAATTAGACTGGTATCTTCTGCATATCTGAGGTTGCTGTTATTTCTTCTGGCAATCTTGATGCCAGCTCGTGATACATCCAGCCTGGCATTTCACATGATGTACTCTGCATATAAGTTAAATAAACAGGGTGACAATCCTTTCCCGATTTTGAAGAAGTCCATTGTTCCATGTCTGGTTCTAATCGTTCCTTCTTGACCTGCATACAGGTTTCTTTCTTTCATTTATTTATTTTAATTGGAGGATAATCTCTTTACAATATTGTATTGGTTTTGCCATACATTGACATGAATCTGCCACGGGTGTACAGTGTTCCCCATCCTGAACCCCTTCGCACCTCCCTCCCCATCTCATCCCCCTGGCTCATCCCAGTGCACCAGCCCCGAGCACCCTGTATCATGCATCGAACCTGGAGTGGTGATTCGTTTCACATATGATATTCTACATGTTTCAATGCCATTCTCCCAAATCATCCCATCCTCGCCCTCTCCCACAGAGTCCAAAAGACTCTTCTATAAATCTGTGTCTCTTTTGCTGTCTCGCATACAGGGTTATCGTTACCACCTTTCTAAATTCCATATATATGTGTTAGTATACTACACTGGTGTTTTTCTTTCTGGCTTACTTCACTCTGTATAATAGGCTCCAGTTTCATCTACCTCATTAGAATTGATTCTAATCTATTTTTTAATGGCTGAGTAATATTCCATTGTGTATATGTACCACAGCTTTCTTAACCATTTGTCTGCTGATGGACATCTAGGTTGCTTCCATGTCCTGGCTATTATAAACAGTGCTGCAATGAACATTGGGGTACACGTGTCTCTTTCAATTCTGGTTTCCTCAATGTGTATGCCTAGCAGTGGGATTGCTGGGTCATATGGCAGTTCTACTTCCAGTTTTTAAAGGAATATCCACACTGTTCTCCATAGTGGCTGTACTAGTTTGCATTCCCACCAACAGTGTAAGAGGGTTCCCTTTTCTCCATACCCTTTCCAGCATTTATTGCTTGTAGACTTTTGGATTGCAGCCATTCTGACTGGCATGAAATGGTACCTCATTGTGATTTTGATTTGTATTTCTCTGATAATGAGTGATGTTGAGCATTTTTTCATGCGTTTGTTAGGCATCTGTATGTCTTCTTTGGAGAAATGTCTGTTTAGTTCTTTGGCCCACTTTTTGATTGGGTCATTTATTTTTCTGGAATTGAGCTGCAGGAGTTCCTTGTATATTTTTGAGATTAGTTGTTTGTCTGTTGCTTCATTTGCTATTATTTTCTCCAATTCTGAAGGCTGTCTTTTCACCTTGCTTATAGTTTCCTTCGTTGTGAAGAAGCTTTTAATTTTAATTAGGTCCCATTTGTTTATTTTTGCTTTTATTTCCAATATTCTGGGAGGTGGGTCATAGAGGATCCTGCTGTGATGTATGTTGGAGAGTGTTTTGCCTATGTTTTCCTCAAGGAGTTTTATAGTTTCTGGTCTTATGTTGAGATCTTTAATCCATTTTGAGTTTGTTTTTGTGTATGGTGTTAGAAAGTGTTCTAGTTTCATTCTTTTACAAGTAGTTGACCAGTTTCCCCAGCACCACTTGCTAAAGTGATTATCTTTTCTCCATTGTATATTTTTGCCTCTTTTGTCAAAGATAAGGTATCCATAGGTGCATGGATTTATCTCTGGGCTTTCTGTTTTGTTCCATTGATCTATATTTCTGTCTTTGTGCCAGTACCATACTGTCTTGATGATTGTGTCTTTGTAGTATAGCCTGAAGTCAAGCAGGTTGATTCTTCCATGTCTATTCCTCTTTCTCAAGATTGCTTTGGCTATTCGAGGTTTTTTTATATTTCCATAAAAATTGTGAAATTATTTGTTCTAGGTCTGTGAAAAATACCAGTAGTAGCTTGATAGGGTTGCATTGAATCTATAGATTGCTTTGGGTAATATACTCATTTTCATTATATTGATTCTTCTTATCCATGAACATGGTATATTTCTCCATTGATCCAAAAGATAGGGGAACCCCCATTCTGTCAGAAAATGTCTGGTGGCAACAGTGGGAATAGATAACTTTATGGTGTACATGCATTCTTTCCAACGAGGAAAGCCAGAAATTCTGCTTATGCTTTCCCAGGCCCGTAGTCCTTGTTCATCAGAATCCGGAGGGGGGAGTGCACAGCTTGGAAAGTCCTTTAAATGAGGGGCTGTCTGTTTTATGGCATCATATTGTCTTTCTTGCGCCCCTGGCATCAGTAGCTGTAAGGACCAAAAGTCTCTCTTGCTATTGCTTCTTGGAGAATCAGTAAGCATGCCTTTCAAGGAAGTGCTAACACATGCACTCAGAACTGGAGCTGATCCTTGTAAGGAAGAAGGTATGGCAAAGCAAATAGGTAGATAAACGGACATGCCTGAAAAATTGAAGGGAGCGCTGACCACTGCTTTAGCATTATTAGGATAGATGGAAGCCCCTCCCAAAAGATGAGTATCATTAACAAAAACACGAATGGGCCCATTCATCCAATCAACAGGCTGGAAAGAAGGTGGATTAGGCAAATAGGCCCAATGAACTTTTTCTGCACTGGTGGGCCTCGGCTGACAAGCCAGCACAGCAAGCATAGCCACAAACATTACCATAGGAGTGGCCTCATGTCTCCCCCTTTCTATTAATTCTTCAGCCTGCTGAGCAAGGTGCTTCAGCTGGCCCCATGTTGGCACCATGCTAGAGGTAGTTGCTTGAGTATGATGACAGTGATGAGGTGGAGCAGAATATGGCTGGACTCGATCAGCATGTCTCTCCTGAAGCACTAGGTGCCTGAAGCGATGTACTAGTGGTGAAGCCTCAGGTGAAGGGTCACTCGCCCTTTGGCTTCTCCTTGGCTCCCTCAGGTCAGGACTCGATGAGCTTCTGATCTCCCCATCTTCCTTCAGTCCCAGACTCCAGGACTCCAGGGATCTCAGTGACCTCAGGGGTCTTCGTGTTCTTGGAGATCTCATGGGACTGGACATGTTGAATCAGTCTGTCAGGTATCCAAACAGGAGAAGTGGAATCCTGTGGAAACACACAAGCATACCCTCTCCTGCAAGTTAACAGCACATCTGGCCCTTTCCATTCTCTGGTAAGGAAGTCCTTCCACCTGACCAGGGGCCGAGTTGTAGCCCCTTCAGGAATCCGGTGTCTCATCATTGAAGTCTTCCCCTGTGTGTCCACGTTTAAATGATTAATTACAAACAAAACATGGTGTAGAACATGATGTGGAGAGGAATACTTAAATTCTCCCTGCCTTAATTTAGCTATCTGATGTTTTAAAGTCTGGTGCGCCCTTTCCACCATGGCTTGGCCTTGGGGATTGTAAGGTATTCCTGTTGGATGCACTATAGAAAATTGTTGACAAAATCTCTTAAAAGCAGCAGAAATATAAGCTGGGACATTGTCTGTTTCTATCTGTTCAGGGAGTCCTATTTGGGAAAAGCACTGAAACAAGTGTTGAATTACATCCTTTTCTGCTTCACCTCATCTAGCACAGGCTATAATAACATGAGAAAAGGTATCCACGGTAACATGCACAAAGGACAGTTTTCCAAAGGCCGGGGTGAGTTACATCCATTTGCCAGAGAGCATTAAGCCTAAGGCCTCGAGGATTTACTCCTAATGGTGGAGATGGGTTAGATGTTGGGCAATTTGGACATAACTATTTGTCTAGCTGCCTCCCTAGGGATATGAAATTCATACCTTAAACCAGCTGGATTTTGATGGTGAATTTTGTGAGAATTTTTGGCCTTGTCAATCTTTTCATGTAAGTTTAAAGTAATTCCTTTAGTTAATGCATCTGCCAAAGCATTTCCTTCATGTAAAGGGCAGGGCAAGCCAGAATGGGCTCCAATATGTCCCACAAATTATTCCTTAGCACTATGCTTCATCTCCTTCTGTAAATCAAATAACAAGGAGAAGATAGGTAGTCTTATTCTCTGGAATATTAGTAGTCTCAATATGAGGAAACAACCCTACAATATATTGGGAGTCAGTCAAAAGATTGAAGGTACAGTCTCTCAAATGTTGAAAAGCCCAAATAACTACTCTTAACTCAGCTCTCTGGGCAGATGTCTCTTCAGTTACCTGAACATGGGATTTTCCATTAATAATTGTGACTGCTTTACCATTAGAGGAACCATCTGTGAAAACTAAAATTGCCCCTTCCAAAGGTTTAATAGAAAATTTCCTCAGAAAAATCACAGAATGTGTTTTCAAAAAGTGCAAAAGGGGGCTTGAGGGCAAATGAAACAAAATTTGACCTCTGAAATCTATCAGGGAAACTTGCCAAACATCACTATTTTGTAAAAGAAATTGCAGTTGATCATTATTAAATGGAATCACTATATTTGCTACTTCGTTTCCAAAAAGTTCCACACTTCTTTTTCTACTTTTATAATTAATTGTGCCATCAAGCTGGGATAAGACAAAACTACTTTTCTTGGGGTCACTGGTAGATGGAGACATTGCAATGGGCCTTCTTGCCACAAGCATTCTGTAGGTGTATATTCCGTGGTGAGAATAATTAAATCCCATACTCTGGTAATATTAATCCTAATTAACTGATCATTCAAAGCCTCATCTACTTTAACAAGAGCAGACTCCACCTCACTAGTCAATTTTCTCTTAGAACTGGGATCAGGATCACCCTTTAAGCAATCAGACAGAGGCTTTAAATCTGCAGTAGTCAGTCTTAAATGTGGGCGTATCCAATTAATATTCCCTAATAATTTCTGGAAATGATTTAAAGTTAGTAAATGATCTCTCCACAGCTGCAAAGGGGCATGACTCACGGTATGGGTATGTAACACCCTCCCTAAATAAGAAAAAGGAGGATTTACTTGTATCTTATCTGAAGCAATCTTCAAACCCCAGTTTTCCAAGGCTTCAATCAATTCAGATAAGATTTGTTGCAACAAGGCTCTATCCTTATGGGCAGCCAAAATATCATCCATATAATGTATCAAATATAGATCTTTATACTTTCCTCTAACATTCTGCACAGCTTGATCCACAAATTTCTGACACAAGGTGGGGCTATTTTTCATTCCCTGAGGCAAAAATTTCCATTGAAACCTTCTATTTCGCTGTTTAAAATTAGCTGAAAGGAGACTGAAAACAAACCTTTTACAATCCTGAACAGCCAGGGGCATGGTAAAGAAACAATCCTGTAGATCTATAACTATCACATTATATTGAAAGGGCACAGCTACTGGGGAAGGGAGACCCAGCTGAAGGGCCCCCATGTCTTCCATAGTTGCATTTATAGCTCTCAAATCTTGTAGCAATCTCCATTTTCCTGATTTCTTTTTAATGACAAAAATAGGAGCATTCCAGGGGCTATTAGAAGGCTCTATATGGCCGGCTGCCAGTTGTTCCATAACTAAATCCTCAGCTGCCTGCAGCTTTTCAGGTGTTAAGGGCCATTGCTCCACCCATACCGGATCATCAGATTTCCAGGTAATAGTGTTGGCAGCAAGAGCAACAGCCTCTAGGATAAATGTGAACATCCTAAACCTTCTCTATTCTTGTTAGGAACCATTTCTAATGGAGAAACAATTCCCTGCTGATCTTTACCAAGCCCCTTGTTAGGATTATACCTCATTTGCAGCATTTGGTTAGTAACCTTTTCATCTGGGAAGTATAAAAGCATTTCCATGTGAGGTAATATATCTCTCCCCCATAAAGAAAAAGGTAGTGAAGGAATCACATATGGACAAAAGGTGTCTTGTGCCCCCTTCTCATCTGGCAATGTCAAAATTTGTGAGCTCTTAGCAACCGAGGGCACTGACCATATTCCTACCAAGCCGGCATTGGTCAGACGTGTCAGCCAGGACGAGGGCCAATCTTTTCCAGCAATGTAAGAGACATCTTCTCCAGTATCCAACAGCCCTGACATTTTATTTCCTTCAATTAAAAAATCTTTCAAAGGCCTTGAAGCTGTAATTTTCTGCACACAAAAGGATAGGTCACTAGATCCAAATTCTTTGGGACCCCTAGCTTGAGAAGACAAGGTTCTTCTTGTCTGATAATAAGGTAAAAGCAAAAGCTGTACTATTCCTTGACCTTTATTAATTTGCACAGTTTTGTCAGGTAGCGAGATCAAAGCTTTAATTTCCCCAGTATAATCAGAATCTACTACACCAGGCACCACCAAAATTCCTTGAAGGGAAAGCGAGCTACTCCCTAGCACAAGTCTTACAATGCCCTCAGGTAGGGGGCCAGCCACTCCTGTTGGAATTGGAGTAACCAGTATGTCAGGGGTTAATATTGTTGCGGTGGTGGAACTGAGGTCCAGTCCTGCACTACCTGGGGTTGCTCTGAGGAGTTCTGAGACGGAACAAAGGGAATAAAAGGATTCAACACGACTGCCCCTATTGTTGTCTGGGGCCGGGGCTGCCCCTGCTGCCTGTTTCCCTGAAACTGGGAAGGTCTGTATGTAAGTCCAAAGATTTCCTTTACTTCTAACAGGTCTAAGCAATGCCTGATAGGTAGAATTGGCATTCTCATAAGCCAATTGTTTAAGAACTATCTCTGCTGGCTCAGTACTCTTAATAGTTCTTTCTACAGCAGTTTTCAATCTGGCCACAAAGTCTTCATATCTCTCATCAGGTCCCTGTTTGTTATTACTCAAAGTGGATAACTTTCCATCTGAAGGGGGCAAAGATTTCCATGACAAGATACCTATGGCCATAATCTGATTACTTCTTAAGACAACCTTGCTTGGGCTACGTTAGATTTGTATTCTCCCTCTCCTTTTAATGCTGCAGACCCCACTGTCCTGAGCTGTGATCATTAGAGGTTTTGTTTTCCCCTGACTGTAGTCTAGCCAACTTATCATATTCTGCCAACCACAGGAGGAATTCTCCTCCAGGAAGGCAAGCCTTTGCAACCATTCTCCAATCATATGGTGTCATCCATCTTCCAGCCAAGGCATCTAGTAGGGTGAGTGTATAGGGGGAGGTAGACCCATAATCATGACAAGTTTGTTTAAGCTCTTTCAGTAGCTTATATGGGACTGGTTCCCCTTTTCCCTCTTCCTCACTTCCCCCTTCTGTTTTGGTAAAGACTACTGGAAAGGCCATAGAGAATTCCAAGTCCCCCTGTTGTTCTGCTTCTCTTCTAGCCTGGGTGAGGCCCCCCTGAGGGGGTTTTCTCCAAGGAGCACGCTCTGTATATTGTGCATGCATCTACTTCAAAAGCTCCTTTGTTTCAGAAAACTCTTTATCTTCCTCATCCTCAGGCAATGCTCTGGGAGGCTTTGGGGCAATGTGGGGAACTCCTGGGCCCTGGGAGGTGCAAACGGAGGTGGCGGTGATCACCTTAAATCAGAAACTGATGGATAAATTTTTAAAGGTTTGCGTAGGGCACCCGGCCGCAGCGTCCTGCAAGTCCTCCCCCTCCTCCGGAGGTAGAGCACAGTCTCCCTCCTTTTCTTCGTCAATGGCAGAAAACATGATCTGCGCAGAAGGCAGAGACCCACCATCCACCGCTGTAGCCTCTCCCATAGGCTGTCTAACAGCCTCATGCCGAGAGTCCAGGACGTCCCTAATCATATTCCACAGAGCAAAAGCATCTACAGGAACGTTTTTCTGGCCCATGCAAAGTATAAAACAAATGTTACTGATCCCCAACCTTAGTCCAAGTTTCTAGATTTACAGTGCCTTCCTCAGGAAACCATGGACATTGCTCTTGGACAAAAATTAGAAATTTAGACAGTCTTCCTTTGCTTACCTTAATGTCTTTATGGGTTAACATGTGAAGTAATATTTCAATAAACATTTGTCTATTCTTGGATGCAGAGAGACCCATTTTCCTAGAGAATATTTTTATTCCTTCTGTACCCTCCTCACCATGCCTAAATTGCAGAGGGGTGCCGGCCACCCACAGGTACAATCCTAACTGCTCCACATTGCAGTCACGAAGTTACTTACCTTTCAGATGCCCCACGTTGGGTGCCACTTGCTGGAGTCCAGCTCCAGCAGCCAGGGAATCAGCCTGAAGGGATAAGCAGTGTCAGTGGGAATGATGTAGCCTCTGACTCAAAGTACGGGACTACATGTTTATTTCAAGCATCAGGTTTTCTTTTATACTTTAACAAAAACATTAGATTAGAGGTTTGACATTTTTAGTTTCCCCTCACCCAGATTTATTGTCTCATTGTTTCCCTTCAAACAGAGTTCCTGCTTCAGCGATTCTCTCAGAATCATGTTTACTATCTATTATCTATTACTTATTGTCCTATACTTAACTTGTGATTACATTGTAACTCATGCCACATTCCTCAGTTTATTTCTTATCTTTCTAAATCCTGTTTGCCCCTAGCATCTTAAGATCACTATTCCTAAAAAGTTTATTTCTTATCTTTCTATAGTCAGCTCCTGACAGGTACACTGTATCCTAGCTGTGTCTTTACATAATAACTCTGAAACAGTCAGGAAATATGCTTTTGTGAACCCGGGGGTTAGGCTCTTATGGTAAAGACTGTATTTTCCACATGTGGAAGCTGGATATTTGCAGCATCAAAAATGCCAGAAAAAAACGCTGGATCATTTTTTCTCTTCATTAAAAAAACAGCTTTGGTCTTCATAAAACACACACACACACACACACACACACACACACAACAGTTTTTGAGTTTTCTGAAACAAGCAGGCTGCTTAGCACATCTTGCTGGGAAGTCTTCTGAAGTACTATTTCACTGAATAGGGTTCACAACAGTTATTGCACTCAATAATCACAGAAAACTTTACCCTGCCCACTTTTCTTATGGAACCTGTACATTGCATCCTAGGATTGTCTTTACACAACTCTGAAACAGCCAGGAAACATGTTTTTGTAAATCTGGCAATTGGGACCTGTTGGCAAAAGAACTATTTTCCCCCCGTGAATCCTGGATAGTGCAGCCTCAGACCTGCCCAAAATACACACTCATTTATTTTCCTCTTCATTAAAACAACAACTTTGGTCAAGCTTTTGAATATTTTGAAAGCAACAGGATACTTGCCGCTTCTTCTGGGAAGTCACCTGGCAGTACAGTTTCACCTAATCAGGGCAACAACAGGTATGGCAATCAACTCTCAAAGAACACTCTCTCATGACATCTTTTATCATGGAATGATACACTGTTTCCTAGATGTGCTTTTACACGACTCTGAAACAGCCAGGAAATATGCTTTTGTGAACCTGGGAATTGACTCCTGATTGCAAAAGAAGTATTCCCACCCAGTTAAAGGGGCATTGTTGCAACCTTAAACTTGCCAGAGAAATGCACTGGTTTATTTTTCTCTTCATTACAACAACAGCTTTGGTCAAGTTTCTTAGTTTTCTGAGAGAAACAGGCTGCTAGTCACTTCTTTCTGGAAAGTCAGGTGACATTATAGTTGCACCTCATCAGTGTAACAACAGATATGGCAGTCAACACTCACAGAGCACTTTCCCCTGACCCCTTTTGGGTGTAATGTCACATTGTGTCTTAGGAGTGTCTTTACACAGCTTTGTAACTGCAGGGAAACATGTTTTTGTGAACTTGGGAATTGGGTCTGATGCCAAAAGAAGTATTTCAAGGTGTGAAACCTGGATAGTTGGAGCCTCATATCTACCAGGAAAACACACTGGTTCATTACAACAGATTTTGTCAAGTATTTGAGTTTTCTGAAAGCAACAGACTGCTTGACACTTCTTGCTTGAAAGTCATCTTAAAGTACAGTTTTACCTAATCAGAGTAACAAGCGGTATGTTAGTCAACACACACAGAACACTATACCCTGCCATCTTTTCTCATCAAATGGTACACTGTGTCCCAGTAGTATCCATACATCACTCTGAGAATGTACAGAACATATTTTTGTGAACCTGGGAACTGGGGCCAAATGGAAAAATAAGTATTTTCCCACTTGTGAAAGCTGGACATTTTCAGCCTTAAAATTGCCATAAAAACACACTGGTTCATTTTCCCCTTCATTGCAACAACAGTTTTGTTCAAGTTTTTCAGTTATCTGAAAGAAACAGGTGCTTGCCACTTCTTGCTGGGGAGTCATCTGACAGAAGAGTTTCACCTATTCAGGGTAACAACAAATATGGCAGTCAATACTCACAGAACACTCTTCCCTGACATCTTTTCTCATGGAATGGTATAGGGGTCCTCAGTGTGTCCTTACAATTCTGAAACAGCCAAGAAATAGGCTTTTGTGAGTCTGGTAATTGGGTTATTATGGTAAAAGCTATACTTTTCACCTGTGGAAGCTGGATAATTCCAGCCTCAAACCTGTGAGAAAAACATGCTTATTCATTTATCTTTAGTACAACAATAGCTTTTGTCAAGTTGTTGAGTTTTCTGAAAATCAGGCTGCTTGCCACTTCTTGATGGGAAGTCATCTGACAGTTCTGTTTCACCTAATCAGAGTCACAACAGAAATGACATTCTAAACCCAAAGAACACTCTCCCCTGACCTTTTTTCTCATGACATGGTACAGTGTGTCCTAGGATTGTCTTTACACAGCTCTGAAATTGCAGGAAAACACCATTTTGTGACCTGTGAGTGGAGACCTGATGAAAAAAAGTAGTATTTTCCTCCAGTGAAAGGTGGATAGTTTTAGCCTTAAACTTACCAGAAAAATAAACTAGTTCATTTTTCCCTTCATTACAACAACAGCTTTGGTCTAGATTTTAAGTTTTCTGAAAGCATCAGGCTGCTTACCACTTCTTGCTGGGAAGTCATCTGACAGTACAGTTTCAGCTAATAAGCATAACAACTGGTATGACAGTTAACACTCACAGACTACTGTACGCTGACATCTTTTCTCATGGAATGGGACATGCCCTAGGTATGTCTTTACATAACTCTGAAACAGCCAGGAAGCGTCTTCCCAACCCAGGGATCAAATCCAGGTCTCCCACATTGCAGGTGGATTCTGTACTGTCTGAGCCACCAGGGAAGCCCAAGAATACTACACTTGGAGTCCTTCTCCAGGGGATCTTCTGGACTAAGGAATCAAATGAATCAGGGTCTCCTGTACTGCAGGCAGATTCTTTACCAGCTGAGCTACCAGGTAAGCAAAATACAAATAATAAATGCCAACAAATTTAATAACCTAGGAGACAATGATATAGTGTTAGAAACAAAAATATCCACCAAGACTGGAATCATGAAGAAATAGAATATCTGAATCAATTTAAATCTAGTAAGGAGACTGAGTCCATAATGAAAATTCCACACCCACCCTTACACACACACGTGAAAGTCTAGGACTAGGTGACTACATTGGGGAATTTTACTCAACATTTAATAGAATTAACAAAAATTAATGATAACCCTGCCTGAAAATTGAAGACAAGTGAACTCTGCCAAAATCATCATGAGGCCAACCTTACTCTGACACAATAGCTGTTGAGGCCAATACAAAAAAAAAAAAAAGTTACAAACCAATATCCCTAAGAAATGTACATGCAGATAGTCTCAAAAATATTGGCAAACCAAATTCATCAGCACATTCAAAGAATCTACATCGAGGTCATGTGAGATGCACCCTGGGAGGCAAGGATGATTCATCATACAAATCTCAATAAATGCTATACACTACATTCATTGACAAAGTAAAAGATAGAAATCATAGCATCAACTCAACAGATGCAGAAAAAAAAATCTGCTAAAAGTCTACACTGTTTCATAATAATAACTCTCCACCAATTAAATATACAAGGAATGAGCCTAGACATGAGAAGGGCCACACATGACAACTACACATCCAACACCATATTCAGTGATGCAAATCGAAAGGCTTTTCCTCTAAGATCAGAACAAGAAAAGGGTGCCCTCCTCACCACTTTTACTCAATGTAGTATCAAAAGTATCAGCCAGAGTAATTAGGCAAAAGAAAGAAAGAAATTGGAAAGGAAGAAGCAAAATTGCCACTGTTTGTAGATGACATGACAATCTGTATAGAAAACCCTGAAGACTAGGTCAAAAATATATCAACTAACCTATCAGTTCAGTAAGTTGCAGAATACAAAATCAATATGGAATATCAATCCCATTTTACATTAACAATGAAAAATATGATAGAGAAATTAAGAAAGTAACTCCAGAATTTCCCTCGTAGCTCAGTGGAAAAGAATCTCCCTGTAAAGGCAGAAGACATAGATTCCATCCCTGCTTCTGGAAGATTCCACATGCTACAGAGCAACTAAACCCATGCAACACAACTATTGAATTGAAGTTCTAGGGAACTACAGCTACTGAGCCCATGCAACCTAGAGCCCATGGACTGTGGACTAGATGATTCTCTCCAGCTCCAGAGGTATGCACAACAAAAATTATACCTACTCTTATGGTCACTTTTTTCCTTCAGTGTTTTCTCTCAGATTTATTGAGATATAGTGTAAGTTTCGGAGAAGGCAATGGCACCCCACTCCAGTACTCTTGCCTGGAAAATCCCATGGATGGAGGAGCCTGGTAGGCTGCAGTCCATGGGGTCGCTAGGAGTTGGACACGACTGAGCGACTTCACTTTCACTTTTCACTTTCATGCATTGTAGAAGGAAATGGCAACCCACTCCAGTGTTCTTGCCTGGAAAATCCCAGGGATGGAGGAGCCTGGTGGGTTGCCATCTATGGGGTAGCACAAAGTCGGACACGACTGAAGCGACGCAGCAGCAGCAGCAGCAGCAGTGTAAGTTTAAGATGTACAATGTGATAATTTTTATACAAGTATACATTGTAAAATGTTTCCTGCAATAAGGTTAATTAGCACTTCGTTCACCTCACATAATTAGCATTTTGTTTTTGTTTTCATGGTGAGAACATTAATGCTACACTCTCACAGCAACTTTCAAGTATACAATACAGAACTGTTAACTATACACTCCATGTGTACACTAGGTCCTCAGAACTTACTCATCTTACAGCTGAAAGTTTGTACCTTTTGATGAGCATCTTCCCATTTTCCACCACCCCAGCTTCTCATGCCATTTTCTTTTATATACTTAAATGGTATAAGATTGAGTTCATTTTTTAAAAAATACAAAAGAGGCAAATTCTTCTTGCAGAGAGCCACATTTTTTTACATGCCATGATGTTTTGCTCAGTTTTTCTTCTTTTTGCCTCATAGTGAAATGAAGTGAAGTGAAGTCACTCAGTCGTGTCCAACTCTTTGCAATTCCATGGACTACAGACTACCAGATTCCTCTGTCCATGGGATTTTCCAGGTGAGAATACTGGAGTGGGTTGCCATTACTACCTAATCAATAAGTGTGGGTAGCTGGGCCCACCCTACCAATTTATTGCTCCAATTCCAGGGCAAGGGGAGAGGATGAAAATAAAAGAGATTGGGGTATTTTCATGTGTTCTTACCCTTTAGAATATTGAGATGTTAAACCTGTAAGACCAGAATTAGTCATAAATTCATGACTTGTAAAGAGATCAATATGTATGATCTTTGCTAAAATTCATTCTAAAATATGATTTGAAAGGACTGCCTCAATAGAATTATGGGCTAGTAGGCCTTAAAAATTTTCAAATAACAGTAATAACAGATGAAAGCAACATGAAATATTTTCTTGAGAAATGACCACTCAGGTGAGTAATATCACAACAGTAATGTCAGATCATCTTCAGTATGAGATAACCTTAATTTTTGTATTAAAAAATAAAAAATGATTTTTTAATTACTTCACCTAATTCACCTGGTTACACAGAATAATAGCTGTGGTCCTGCTCAGATCTTTAAAAAGAACAAAGTCAAAGATGTGTGTGAGGGAGTCTGTTTGTGTGCAAGTGTGTGTGTACAGAAACCACCAGGGCAGATGCTATGAGGGAATTTTAAGTAAATAGTTTTTGTAATTTATCCTCACATCTTGGGCATGCATTTTTTTTTTCAGGGCCCCAGTCTAACAGTCAATGTGGATGTTTGGACTGAGCTGCAACAAAGGTCATCATCTACCCAAGGGGATATCACCTGGAGTTCAGGCCAGGGAGTCCCTGGGAGGAAATCCCAGCTGTTACGCAGCCCAAGAGGCAGAGGGTGCATCCATGACCAAGGGGTTCTCCTCCTCAGGGGTGTCATTCTTCTTGGCCACAGCAACAGAAGCAGGTGTTCCAGTGGGGCACTTCTGGATTTTGCCCTAGCCTCCCTTGGAATCCTGGCCCTGGGTGCCAGGTGTTTGCAATGGGGGGTGGGGAGCGGTGAGGGTTATTCCAGTGGTGGAATCCATAGCATGGAGGTGGCCTCTGTTTCAGATAGCTGCTGGCGTCATGCCTGTTCCCTCTGTGTTCTGCCTCTGGCTCCTCAGAGATGCCTGGTGAGCAGCTTGTACCAGGAGTGGTGTCTTAGCCCCTAGGGTGACTCAGCAGGTAGCTGTGGCCTAAACTCACCAAGAATGGCCCTCTGGGCTTGTGAAGGGGGTGGACCCAAGCAGGTGATAAGACCGGAGTCCGCTTGTGGTAGCCAGGATGGATGGAAGATGGGTCACAGCTGAGGCACTGTGGAAGGGCAAGGAAGCACCTCAGTCATTGGTCTTGGGGGTGGCCAGGCAGATGGACTCTGAGGTCCCAGTCCATGGTGAAGCCTTTACCACTGCCCTTGCATTCACCAAAGTTGTTTTCAGTGCCCTTGAGAATGAGTGGTGGAGGCACACGGTGGTGGATGTAGAAGCCCCGGTGTAAGCCAGGGCAGTTGGCACCATAGTGGCTTCCCTTCACTGAGGCTAGCCTGCTGGCCCAGTCATGTTAGTGGCCTCAGTGGCCCACTCGCTCTGCACCATGTCAACTCCATGCATTGGTACTTGCCGGGGATTGGACCGCATGATGGCTATCTGAGGAACAAACACAGCTTCCTGGATATTGTGCCTGGTGATGAAGTTGTAACCATTCTTCATGTTAAACCACTTGAGGGAACCTCCCACCCTCTTAATGATGACCTTGGGCACCTTTCCATTGGTGCCTGCTGTGGTGGCCTTGGGGATCACATTGCCACTGAGGTTGCCGGCATCTAGGGCTAGGGGTACATCTCCATCTCCTAAGGATGCCAGGTGTTTCTGCACAGCTTGAGGGGAGACAGAAGCGGCCACCTCTGTGGGGGTGGCCTCTCCTGCTGCACTCATGAGGCAGTCTTTGCCCTCTCTCAGAGAATCAGAGGAAAATTTGTCCTTCTGAGGTTGGAAATGGGGGAGGGGGTTCAGCCTGGAGGCAGGAGTCTGTCTCTGGGAGGTTTGTGGGTTAGGGCCAAGGGCTCTCTGGCTTTAGTCTAAGACTCTTGGAGAGGCCTATAGCATCTCCTGGTACAAAGGGACATGGACCAAACAATGACTGCCACAGAGATGGTGACGTCTCAAAAGGTGGGGGTTGGTCCTAGATGGGGCTTGAGCTAGGGGGGGGTGCATATGCACTCTGCCTCGGACTCCTGCCACATCAGGATACCTCCTGGTTCATGGTGGAGAGGAGGCACACTTGAAGCTCTAGGGAGGGGTCTTAAAAGCCCTCTTGCTTGCTTGAGTGAATGTGAAGAGAGAACCCACTTTCCACCACTCTTCCTTGGTTGGCGAGATTCCCAGACTTTTAAGAGCACTTCAGTATTCTCTCGCCAATTCTCTCACAATATTCTCTCACAAATTCGTGGTCCTCTACCCACTCCTGGTGTGCCTTCTCTGTGGGTTATGCATTTTGTGTAACTTGAGGCAAGATGACAACCACATGATTTTAAGACCCACTCAAAGAAACCTACTGCTGTTTTTGTTTGTTTTGTTTTTGTTTTCCTTCATAAAGACAAAGGAAGGCTGTCAGGCCTAGAATACTAGTACTGAGAGGACACTAAACTTGTGCAGGTTTATCAGACTAGTGTCAAGATTGTGTTGACCTGAAACAGGCTGTCAGATTTTGCTCCAACAAAAATGAGTTCATTCCAGTCAAGAAAGAATTGCAATTCAGTGTCTGCAACCATGGTGAGACACATGCAAGTCTCCATAACAGGGAGAAGATAACTCTTTTAAAGAAAGAAAGAGGAAGTTAGGAAGGCTGTACTCAGCAATGTGTCCATGGGAGGCTGAAAGTTTGAAGTGTGGTGGCTTTTCATTGGCTGAGTCCTGACAGTCTCTCATTGGCTGAGCTCTTGCCAGGCAAGAAGAGGAAGTCTTTCTTCTTCCTGTTGGGCTTTCTGGTCAAATCTGAGAGCTCTCCTTCTGGCCTCCCAACTCTATTTTAACTGAAGTTTCTCTTCATTAATTTTTACACTTCTCCCCACTGATCGAGATCTTTCTCTGAAAACATTACTGATCAAGAGTCAGATTTTCCAGTTTAAGCAGCTTTTTGCCACACCTCCCAAATCCCCCAAATCCCAGTGCCAGGAAGGACCTTTCCTGGGTGTAGTATCCCATGTTAGAGTGAAAGTGCACAGTTTGGAAGCCTATTGAAGTCACAATAGAGTAACGAGTAGGGATAAGAGGGATTGGAGAAGGAAATGGCAACCCATTCCACTGTTCTTGCCTGGAGAATCCCAGGGACAGGGGAGACTGGTGGGCTGCCATCTATGGGGTCGCACAGAGTCGGACATGACTGAAGTGACTTAGCAGTAGCAGCAGGGATAAGAGGGAGAACTCTCAGGCACTTTTTATCTAAAGCTCATGTTATCAAGATCATAGACACTGGAGATCATCTGAAGCATCTTGCCACCATCAGAGGTTTGGCAGACAAACTTTCAACAGACCTAATCCGAATATCTTGGGAAAGCTGTCTTATCAGATGTCATCTGCTTCAATTTCAGAAAATCTTTACTTTCAGATCACCAGATGTTGTGCAGGTCCAGTCAGGATTGGTTCTTTCTCTAGGTGTTTCATGTGAGTCCAAGCATCTATTCCCTTGAGCTTGGTGGCACAAGGGTTGGTTAGCAGTACCTGATAGGGCCTTTCCAGCAAGGCTGAAGAGGGTTCTTTTGGAAGTGTTTCTTCCAATAGAGGAAATTTCAAGTTGCAAAATGTGTTGAAGTATCAGAGAACCTGTCCTTTTATCAGTTTTGGGTCAAAAGAGGCAGGAGTCAAGTGGATCTCCTGTGATTGTCTCAAAGGGCAACAGTTTTTGAGTTCCAAAAGGGGTGGATCTGATTCAGAAGGACCAATGGAAATGTTTTTGGCCAAGGTAATTAGAGTGCCTGTACAGATTTTGCCAACTGAGTCTTAATAAATGTTGCTAGAGCATTTGATTAACCAGAGGACTAAGGGTGGTAAGCACAGTGGAAGTGTTGTAAAACTAGCCAAAGTTACTGACCAGTAAAATGGGTGCCTCAGTCGTGAAGTTTGAGAGGAGTTCCCCAGACTGGGATAATCTTTTCCAACAGGACTTTAGCCACAAAAGAGGTAGTAGCCTGTCTGCAAGGGAAGGCTTCTGTCCAATGTGAAAACATACTGACCATAACTTAAACATATGCATGAGGTAGAGGAAGTTGTAAGGAATCCTATTTCCAGTTCCTGAATTCTCCATTAGGTAGTTTAAAATGTCTAGGAGGAACACAGTTTGTCTTCTCTGGGTTGTATTTTGGACAAGGGGGACAAGTGTATATTCAAAGAAGATAATCCCCTGGAGGAAGGCATGGCAACCCACTCTAACATTCTTCCTGGAGAATTCCATGGACAGAGGAGCCTGGAAGGCTACAGTCCAGGGGGGTCACAAAGAATCAACACAACTAAGCTACTAACCCTTTCACTTTCATGCTGGTGGATACCTCCTCAGCCCTCTGATCATGGCTTAAATGCTACCTCCTCAGATAGGTTTTCCATTTTCTCTTATTTCCCCATTTAAGGAGATTATTTTGCTGTTGCTCTGTCTTAATATGCCATGTACATTTTCTTCATGGTACACTTTATTCCAGGGTTTCCCAGGTGGCTCTGTGGAAAAGAATCTGTGCCAATTCAGAAGACCCAAGAGATGCGGGTTCAATCCCAGATTTAGGAAGATCCCCTGGAGTAGGAAATGCCAACTTACTCTAGTATTCTTGCCTGGAAAATTCCAGAGACAAAGGAGCCTGATGGGCTACAGTACATGGGGTCGCAAAAAGTCAGATACAACTGAGCACGCATACATGTTCATGTTCAGGACAGAAATGAATGAAATAGAGACTAAAAAACAATAGAAAGATCAGTGAAACAAAATATTTTGTTTCTCAAAACTATAAACTAAATTAATAAATTCTAATTTAGACTAATAAAAGCATAGAGAATAAAATCAGAAATGAAAGAAGAAACAATACAATTGATAATGAATAAATTAAAAAAACCATGGTAGACTAAGATGAACAATATGTGAGTACTTAGTTTCTCAGTCATGTCCAACTCTTCATGATGCCAGGGACTGCAGCCTGCCAGGCTCCTCTGTTCTGTTTGCAAGGCTTCTCTGTCCATTGGGATTCTCCAGGCAGGAATACTGGAATGGGTTGTCATGCCTTTCTCCAGGGGATCTTCCCAATTCAGGGATTAAACCCAGGTCTCCTACATTGCAGGCAGATTCTTTACTGTCTGAGCCACAAGGGAAGCCCAAGAATATTGCACTGGGTAGACTGAACCTTCTCCTGGGGATCATCTGGATGCAGGAATCCAACGAATCAGGGTCTCCTGCATTGCAGGCAGATTCTTCACCAGTGTAGCTACCAGGGAAGCCCAATATAAATAATAAATGCCAACAAATACAGTGAAAGTGTAAAACTAGCCAAAGTAACTGACCAGGAAAATGGGTGCCTCCATCATTATGAAGTTTTAGAGGAGTTGTTAGTCTTTTTCAAAAAGAATTTAGCCACAGAAAAGGCAGTAGCCTGTTTGCACTGGAAGGCTTAAGTCCAATGTGAAAACATACTGACCATGACTAAAACATATCCACGAGGTGCAGGAAGTTTTAAGGAATCCTATTTCCCGGGCCTGAATATTCCCGGCCAGTGGGTTAACCCCAGTGAAGGGAAACGGATATGCTGCCAACCGCCCCAGCTTCTGCCAGGACTTCTACCTCCACCACCATGTGCCACGACCACACAAACCCAAGGATGCTGAGGATGTCCTTGATGAACATGAGGTCAGCAGTGAAGGCTTCACTGTGGCTCAGGGCCTCAGATGCAGTCTGCCTTGCCACCCCTAAGACCAACGACTGAGGCATATCCCTCCCTTCCACAGCTGTGACTGACTGCCCATCAAGTCTGGCTGCCACTAGAGGCCCCTGGTCTGACCACCTGCCTGGGTCTGCCCCCACTACAAGGCCAGAGGGCCATCCGCAGCAGGATGTGGGCCCCAGCTACCTACAGAGTCGCCCTAGGGCCGAGGCACCACTCCTGGTCCTAGATGCTCACCAGGCATCTCTGGGAAGCTGGAGGCAGAGCACAGAGAGAGCAGGCATGAGGCCAATAGTGATTCACAACAAAGGCCCCCTCCACACTACATATCTCGCTGACCACAGCAAGCACCTGGCGCCCAGGGCCAGGATTCCAACGGAGGAGAGGGCAAGATCAAGAAGAGCTCCACTGAAACACCTGCTTCTTTCCCTTTGGCCAAGAAGAATGATACCCCTGAGGAGAAGCCCTTAGTCATCGATGCTCCCTCTGCAGCCTGGGCTGATGAACACCTTGCCTCCCTCCCCAGGGACTCCCATGCCTGGACTACAGGTGATGTCCCCTTGAGGAGATGATGACTTCTGTTGCAACTCACTCCAAACATCCACACTGATTGTTAGATTTGGGTCCTGAAAAGAAAACATGCCCTTTACCCAAGGTGTGAGGATAAGCTACAAGATCTATGTACTTCTAATTTCCCTCATAGCATCTGCCTTGTTGGTTCCTGTACACACATATTCATACACAAACACACTCACTCACACACATCTCTGACTCTATTCTTTTTAAAGATGTGACCAGGACCACAGCTATTATTCTGTATCCCCAGGTGAATTAGGTGAAGTAATTTTTACAATTTAAAAAAAATTTTAATACAAAAATGAAGATTATCTCATACTGAAGATGATCTGACATTGCTGGTTTGATATTACTTGCCTGATTGGTCATTTTCTCAAGAAAACATTTCATGTTGCTTTCATCTGTTATCACTGTTGTATGAAATTTTAAAAGCCTTCCAGCCCTATAATTGTACTGAGACAGTCCTTTCGATCTTTTTTTAAGAACGAGTTTCAGCAGAGATCATACATATTGATCTCTTTACAAGTCATGAATTTAAGATTAATTCTGGACTTACAGGTTGAATGTCTCAGGGTTATCTAAAGGGTAAGAATGCATAGAAAAAGAAGTACCCCAGTCTTTTTTATTTTCATCCTCTTCCTTTGCCCTGGAATTGGGGCAATAAATTGGCAGTGTGGGCCCATCTACCCACACTTACCGATTAGGTAGTACTCTATGGGGCAAAAAGAAGAAAAACTGAGCAAAACATCATGGCAAGTAAAAAATATGGCTCTCTGCAAGCAGAATTTGCTCCTTTGTATTTTTTATTTTAAAGGACTCAATCTAGTACCATTTAAGTATATAAAAGAAAATGGGCATGAGGGGCTGGGGTGATGTAAATGGGAAGTTGCTCATCAAAGGGTAAAAATTTTCAATTGTAAGAAAAGTAAGTTCTGAGGACCTACTGTACATCATGGAGACTATAGTTAACAGTACTATATTGTATACTTGAAAGTTGGAATGAGAGTAGAGCATAATTGTTCTCACCATGAGAATGACAACAAACTGTGATAATTAACCTTACTGCAGGAAAACTTTTTCAATATACACATATAAAAATTATCACATTGCACATTTCAAACTTACACTATATCTCAATAAATCTGAGAGAAAACACTGAAGGAAAAAAAATTGAGCATAGAAGCCAGTATAATTTTTGTTGTGCATACCTCTGTAGCTGAAGAGAAACATCTAGTCCATAGTCCATGGGCTCTAGGTTGCATGGGCTCAGAAACTGTGGTTCCCGGGCTTTTGAGCACAGATTCAATAGTTGTGTTGCATGGGCTTAGTTGCTCCGTAGCATGTGAAATCTTCCAGAAGCAGGGACCGAACCCGCATCTCCTGCATTGAAAGGGAGATTCTTTCCCACTGAGCCACGAGGGAAACTCTGGAGTTACTTTCTAATTTCTCTTTCATACTTTTGATTGTTAGTGTTTACAATGGGACTGATTATTCCATGTTGATTTTGTATTCTGCTTCTTGTTGAATTGATATGTTAGTTGATATATTTTTGACCTAGTCTTCAGGGTTTTCTATACAGATTGTCACGTCATCTACAAACAGTGGCAATTTTACTTCTTCCTTTCCAATTTCTTTCTTCCTCTTGCCTAATTGCTCTGGCTGATACTTTTGATACTATATTGAATATTGGTGAGGAGGGCACCAATATTGCTCTGATCTTAGAGGAAAGTTTTTAGATTTGCATCAATGAATATGTTGTTGGATGTGTAGTTGTCATCTATGTTCTTTTTCACATCCAGGTTCATTCCTTCTATATTTAATTGCAGAGAGTTATTATTATGAAAGTGTGTGGAATTTTAAAAAGTGGCTTTTCTCTGCATCTGTTGAGTTGATGCTATGATTTGTATCCTTCATTCTGTCAATGCAGTGTATAGCATTTATTGAGATTTGTATGATTAATCATCCTTGCATCCCAGGGTGCATCTCACATGATCTTGATGTAGATTCTTTGAATGTGCTGATGAATTTGGTTTGCCAATATTTTTGAGACTATCTGCATGTACAATTCTTAGGGATATTGGTGTGTAATTTTTTTTTTTTTATATTGGCCTCATCAGCTATTGTGTCAAACTATTGTGTCCAATGAGGTTGGCCTCATTGGAGAAGGAAATGGCAACCCACTCCAGTGTTCTTGCCTGGAGAATCCCAGGGACAGAGGAGCCTGGTAGGAGGCCATCTATGGGGTTGCACAGAGTCGGACACGACTGAAGCAACTTAGCAGCAGCAGCAAGGTTAGCCTCATGATGATTTTGGCAGAATTCACTTGTCTTCAACATTTAGGAAAGGCTATCACTAATTTTTGTTCAGCAGAATTCAATAATTCTACTAAATGTTGAATAGAATTCAATAATGAAGCCACCTAGTCCTGGGTTTTTATGTGTGTGTGTAAGGGTGGGTGTAGAATTTCATTATGGACTCAATCTCCTTCAGTCAGTTCAGTCACTCAGTTGTGTCTGACTCTGTGACCCCATGGACTGCAGCATGCCAGACTTCCTTATCCATTACCAATTGGCAGAGCTTACTCAAACTCATGTCCATTGAGTAGGTGATGCCATCCAACCATCTCATCCTGTCATCCCTTTCTCCTCCCACCCTCAATCTTTCCCTGCATCAGGGTCTTTTCAAATGAGTCAGTTCCTCGCATCAGGTGGCCAAAGTATTGGAGTTTTAGCTTCACCATCAGTCCTTCCAGTGACTATTCAGGACCTATTTCCTTTAGGATGGACTGGTTGGATCTTCCTGCTGTCCAAGGGACTCTCGAGAGTCTTATCCAACACCACAGTTTAAAAGCATCAATTCTTCAGCACTCAGCTTTCTTTACAGTCCAACTCTCACATCCATACATGACTTCTGAAAAAACCATAGCTTTGACTAGACGGACATTTGTTGGCAAAGTAGTGTCTCTGCTTTTTAATATGCTGTCTAGGTTGGTCATAACTTTTCTTCCAAGGAACAAGCATATTTTAATTTCATGGCTGCAATCACCATCTGCAGTGATTTTGGAGTCCCCCAATATAAAGTCTGTCACTGTTTCCATTGTTTCCCCATCTATTTGCCATGAAGTGATGGGACCAGATGCCATGATCTTAGTTTTCTGAATGTTGAGTTTTAAGCCAACTTTTTCACTCTCCTCTTTCACTTCCATCAAGAGGTTCTTTAGTTCTTCTTCACGTTCTTCCATAAGGGTGGAGTCATCTGCACATCTGAGGTTATTGATATTTCTCCTGGCAATCTTGATTCCAGCTTGTGCTTCATCCATTCCAGCATTTATCATGATGTATTCCACATATAATTTGAATAAGCAGGGTGACAATATACAGCCTTGATGTAATCCTTTCCCGATTTTGAACCAGTCTGTTGTTCCATGTCCAGTTCAAACTGTTGCTTCTAGACTTGCATGCAGATTTCTTTGGAGGCAGGTCAGGTGGTCTGGTATTCCAATCCCTTTAGGAATTTTCCTTAGCAGATTTAAATTGATTCAGATGTTCTATTTCTTCATGATTCCAGTCTTGGTAGATTTTATGCTTGTAACACAGTACCATTTTCTTCTAGGTTATTATTTTTTTTGGCATTTGTTATTCATATTGGGTTTCCCTGGTAATTCAGCTGGCAAAGAATCTGCCTGCAATGCAGGAGACCCCGATTCATTCAATTCCTGGGTCAGGAAGAGCACCTAGAGAAAGGATAGGCAACCCAGTGCAGTATTCTTGGGCTTCCCTGGTGGCTCAGACAGTACATCTCCTGCAGTGCGGGAGACCTGGGTTTGATCCCTGAGTTGGGAAGATCCCCTGGAGGAGGGCATGGCAATCACTCAAGTATGCTTGCCTGGAGAATCCCCACGTACAGAGGAGCCCGGCAGGCTGCAGTCCATGGAGTTGCAAAGACTTGGACACGACTGAGTGATGAAGCATGCATGCATTGTTCATCTTAGTCTACTATGGTCCATTGTATTTATGTTTTATCAATTGTATTGTTTCTTCTTTCATTTCTGATTTTATTTATTTGTATGATCTCTCTTCTTCTATTAGTCAGTCTAGCTGAGAGTTTGTAAATTTTTCATATTTTTGAAAAACAAAATCTCTTGTTTCACTGGTTTTTCTGTTGTTTTTCTAGTCTCTCTCTCTCTCTTGTTTTAAATTTGGGTCCCGAACAAGAACGTGTATGCATGTTCAGTCTGATAGGTTTAGATAATGACAGGGAAGCCCCTTATAAAAGCAAACACCTACATAACCAGGACTAAGGTCAACAAACCGACCATTGCCAGCCTTCCAGAATACAGCCACCAAGATTATTCCCAATCACAACCCATATCCTCCCCTATGGATCTTGACTTTATGATAACCAGTTCAGTGCTTTTTAAAAAACGACCTTACAACCTTTGTATGCATTCCCAAGCAATACAGTTTATTTGGAGTTGTATCAGAGGAATTATACTGCATGCTCCCTTTTATGGCCTACTTCTTTCACTCTATCATATTTATTTGAGAGACTCATCCATCTTGTTCCTAGTAGCCTTCGATCTTTTGTCTCCATCATTGACTAGCATTCCAATGCATGATTTTAGCAAAGTAATTATGATTATACCATTCTACATTGCACGAACACTGGGCTGCTTTTAGCTTTTTCTTATGAACAATGGTGCAATGAACATTCTTGAGTGTTTTTCATGGGACTCGTTTAAAAGTCTCTTGGGTATACATGCAAGAACAGAATCACTGGTGCATAGTTATACATATCTTCACCTTTTCTGCATGGTGACAAATTGATTTCTGTAGTGGTTGTAACAACTTATAATCCCAGCAGTAGCATAAAGAGTTTCTCTGCCTGCACATCTTCATCTACACCAAGTGTTGCCAGAATTTAACTTATTTGCTTTAACACTACTACTAAGTTTTCGCACATTCTCACATTTATGAACTTTTTGGACATTCTCGTCTATGAAAAGCCTGTTCACGTACAACTCTTTCACCATTTTTGAATTCTATTTTCCATCTTGTTCTTACTGATCCAGTGAGTTATTTTTGTGTTTTCAATACCAGTCCATCGGTGGTTATATGTGTGGCTAAAATTATCTTTTGCTTTGTTGTTTGTATTTTCTCTTTTGTGCTGTGCTTTGTTAAGACTTTAATTAAGACATACTTAATTATATAACATACTCAATGATAACATAGTCAAAATTTATCATTCTTCTGCTTATGGCTAGTGCTTTTATGTTTCCAGAAATCTGTCCCTGCCTTGGAGCCATGAAACTATTCTCTATCTTGTCTTCTGGAATATTTATGGTTTTGCCTCTCACAGTTAGGCCATAATCCAGCTACAAGTGATGTGTGTGAATAATGTTAACTAGGGTTTCTTTCTGTTTTTATATTTTATCCTATGAACAGCTACCTAAACTTTTATTGATTCTCCCAATTTCAATGAACTACTTATTGAAAAATCTTCCGTTTTCCTACAGATTTACAGTGTCACATGTGTCATAAATCAAACATCTATCTATGTATGGGCTAGTTTGTGTACTCTCCATTAAGTCCCATGGCCCAATTTATGTCTATTTAAAATACCACATATCAGTATTCATCACTACAAATCTGAAGTCAATTCTGATATTTGGATAAGGCCACTCAACTCTACCTTGCTCTTCAAGAATGTATGGGTTATTTTTGGCTTCTCTCTAATCTATTTCAATTATCAATTCATCAGAAAAATTCAACCAAAATCCTTTCTAGGGTTCTAATTAGGATTGCATTGCACTTCTGGATTTGACTTCTTGTCTGAAATATAGAATGTGATTGAATGGATATGGTGTACCTTTCCTTTTGATAAAAACTTCTTTAATATTTCCCAATAATATTTCTTTTTTTTCCTATAAGAGAGCATTTAATCCTAGGCACTTCATATTTTGCAAATAGTGCCTTTGAAATTTTCATTTTGTAAATCTGTTGCTGGTAAATGGAATAAAATTGTCTTCTGTATGTTAATATTTTATCCTGTGAACAGCTAACCTAAACTTTTATTGATTCTCCCAATTTCTCTGTAAATACCTGTAGAATTTAGTGTACAGAATCATATCGTCTGCAAACAATGCCAGTCTTGCTTCTTCCTTTCCGAGCACTTTGTTCCTTCTGTTCCCACCTACTATCTTTTCTGGGTGATAGTGGACATTCTTACTTGATGCAGCTCTCACAAGGAAGATTTCAGTATTCCAAGAGTTATATTTGCAGTAGGTGTTGTTTTCTGTAGCAATCTGGATCCAATCAGGAGATGGAAAGTACACAGTGGTCAGGGGAAATTTAACGTAATGTTTAAACATAAAGAATTATTAAATATGACACATGTAGAATATATCAGAGCATATCAGATCAGATCAGTCGCTCAGTCGTGTCCGACTCTTTGTGACCCCATGAATCACAGCACACCAGGCCTCTCTGTCCATCACCAACTCCCGGAGTTGATTCAGACTCACGCCAATTGAGTCAGTGATGCCATCCAGCCATCTCATCCTCTGTCGTCCCCTTCTCCTCCTGCCCCCAAGCCCTCCCAGCATCAGGGTCTTTTCCAATGAGTCAACTCTTCGCATGAGGTGGCCAAAGTACTGGAGTTTCAGCTTCAGCATCGTTCCTTCCAAAGAAATCCCAGGGCTGATCTTCAGAATGGACTGCTTGGATCTCCTTGCAGTCCAAGGGACTCTCAAGTGTCTTCTCCAACACCACAGTTCAAAAGCATCAATTCTTCAGTGCTCAGCCTTCTTCACAGTCTGACTCTCACATCCATACATGACCACAGGAAAAACCATAGCCTTGACTAGACAGACCTTTGTTGGCAAAGTAATGTCTCTGCTTTTGAATCTGCTATCTAGGTTGGTCATAACTTTCCTTCCAAGGAGTAAGCGTCTTTTAATTTCATGGCTTCAGTCACCATCTGCAGTGATTTTGTAGCCCAGAAAAATAAAGTCTGACACTGTTTCCACTGTTTCTCCATCTGTTTCCCATGATGGTGGGACTGGATGCTATGATCTTCGTTTTCTGAATGTTGAGCTTTAAGCCAACTTTTTCACTCTCCACTTTCACCTTCATCAAGAGGCTTTTGAGTTCCTCTTCACTGTCTGCCATAAGGGTGGTGTCATCTGCATATCTGAGGTTATTGATATTTCTCTGGCAATCTTGATTCCAGCTTGTGTTTCTTCCAGTCCAGCGTTTCTCATGATGTACTCTGCATAGAAGTTAAATAAACAGGGTGACAACATACAGCCTTGACGAACTCCTTTTCCTATTTGGAACCAGTCTGTTGTTCCATGTCCAGTTCGAACTGTTGCTTCCTGACCTGCATACAAATTTCTCAGGAGGCAGATCAGGTGGTCTGGTATTCCCGTCTCTTTCAGAATTTTCCACAGTTTATTGTGATCCACACAGTCAAAGGCTTTGGCATAGTCCATAAAGCAGAAATAGATGTTTTCCTGGAACTCTCTTGTTTTTCCATGATCCAGCGGATGTTGGCAATTTGATCTCTGGTTCCTCTGCCTTTTCTAAAACCAGCTTGAACATCAGCGAGTTCACGGAGGTTCACATATTGCTGAAGCCTGGCTTGGAGAATTTTGAGCGTTACTTTACTAGCGTGTGAGATGAGTGCAATTGTGTGGTAGTTTGAGCACTCTTTGGCATTGCCTTTCTTTGGGATTGGAATGAAAACTGACCTTTTCCAGTCCTGTGGCCACTGCTGAGTTTTCCAAATTTGCTGGCATATTGAGTGCAGCACTTTCACAGCATCATCTTTCAGGATTTGGAATAGCTCAACTGGGATTCTATCACTTCCACTAGCTTTGTTCGTAGTGATGCTTTCTAAGGCCCACTTGACTTCACATTCCAGGATGACTGGCTCTAGGTCAGCGATCACACCATCGTGATTATCTGGGTCGTGAAGATCTTTTTTGTACAGTTCTTCTGTGTATTCTTGCCACCTCTTCTTAATATCTTCTGCTTCTGTTAGGTCCATACCATTTCTGTCCTTTATCGAGCTCATCTTTGCATGAAATGTTCCTTTGGTATCTCTGATTTTCTTGAAGAGATCCCTAGTCTGTCCCATTCTGTTGTTTTCCTCTATTTCTTTGCATTGATCGCTGAGGAAGGCTTTCTTATCTCTCCTTGCTATTCTTTGGAACTCTGCATTCAGATGTTTATATCTTTCCTTTTCTCCTTTGCCTTTCACTTCTCTTCTTTTCACAGCTATTTGTAAGGCCTCCCCAGATAGCCATTTTGCTTTTTTGCATTTCTTTTCTATGGGAATGGTCTTGATCCCTGTCTCCTGTATAGGATACGGTAAAGCTTCATATGGTATCCTGGGTTTAAGAAGCATTCCCAAAGGAGAACAAACTTGGAATGGGGGTCACTCCCCAAGCCTGGAGATCACACCTCATTGGAGAAAGTGTAGGAGAACCTTCTGAAGGCAGAGAAGTTTGCTAATTTACCTGCACCAGAGCCAGTCTGCAGAACCGGAGATGGTCTACAGTTGAAGGGTAAGCAGGAAGGTACCCTCTGGAGCACATCAGTGTGGAAAGGCCACAGCTGGTGGCCGGCATTTGGACATGTAGTAGGAACAGGGGACTTGGTGGAGTTGGAGGCCTGGAGCTGACAATGTCCTATACGTAGGATCAGGTGGGCCTTGAGGTTATGAGAGCTGCAGCCTTGGGATAAGTACAGGAGATAAACCTAGTGGTGGGGTAAGGTGGGGGAATGAGAGCAATCCAGTAGGGGGAATCAGCAGGTAGGTGGCTTAGAGCACAAGATATCCATATGAAGAGGGCCACAGAAAGCCAATGACCAGGCCACACTGGTTCTGCACAGTCAACAAGGACAGTTGTTCTGGGAACATGCTTGGAGCAGAATGGCTAGGCTATCATTATACTCACACTTCTGACAGCCAGAAGTCCTGGAGAACTACTTCTTCCTTCAAGATCCATCCAGTATCTTCTAACTGAGAAAACTGAACATCATATTCACTCTGAAGGAGATATACCTTTTTTTTCTTTTTAAAATGTTTTATTATTGTTATTGACATATAATTGAGTTACAATACTGGTAATTGATGTACAACAAGGTGATTAGGTTATACATATATACATATTATTTTTTAAATATGCTTTTCCATAATGGTTCCTTGTAGGATTGTTTTTATCTTATTTTTTTTAATTTAAATTTATTTATTTTAATTGGAGGCTAATTACTTTACAATATTGTTTTGGTTTTGCCATACATCAACATGAATCTGCCACGGGTGTACACGTGTTTCCCATCCTGATTCCTGCTCCCACCTCTCTCCCCGTACCATCCCTCTGGGTCATCCCAGTGCACCAGCCCCAAGCATCCTGTATCCTGCATTGAACCTGGACTGGCGATTCGTTTCTTATATGATATTATACATGTTTCAGTGCCATTCTCCCAAATCATCCCACCCTCTCCCTCTCTCACAGAGTCCAAAAGACTGTTCTGTACATCTGTGTCTCTTTGGCTGTCTCACATACAGGGTTATCATTACTACCTTTCTAAATTCCACATATACGTGTTAGTATACTGTATTGGTGTTTTTCTTTCTGGCTTACTTCACTCTGTATAATAGGCTCCAGCTTCATCCACCTCATTAGAACTGATTCAAATGTATTCTTTTTAATGGCTGAGTAATACTCCATTGTGTATATGTACCACAGCTTTCTTATCCATTCATCTGCTGATGGACATCTAGGTTGCTTCCATGTCCTGGCTATTATAAACAGTGCTGAGATAAACATTGGGGTACATGTATCTCTTTCAATTCTGGTTTCCTCGGTGTGTATGCCCAGCAGTGGGATTGCTGGGTCATAAGGAAGTTCTATTTCCAGATTTTTAAGGAATCTCCACACTGTTCTCCATAGTGGCTGAACTAGTTTGCATTCCCACCAACCATGTAAGAGGGTTCCCTTTTCTCCACACCCTCTCCAGAATTTATTGCTTATAAACTTTTGGATCACCGCCATTCTGACTAGCATGGAATGGTACCTCATTGTGGTTTTGATTTGCATTTCTATGATAATGAGTGATGTTGAGCATCTTTTCATGTGTTTGTTAGCCATCTGTATGTCTTCTTTGGAGAAATGTCTATTTAGTTCTTTGGCCAATTTTATGATTGGATCATTTATTTTTCTGGAATTGAGATGCAGGAGTTGCTTGTATATTTTTGAGATTAGTTCTTTTGTCAGTTGCTTCATGTGCTATTATTTTCTCCCATTCTGAAAGCTGTCTTTTCACCTTGCTTAGAGTTTCCTTTGTTGTGAAGAAGCTTTTAAGTTTAATTAGGTCCCATTTGTTTATTTTTGCTTTTATTTACAATATTCTGGGAGGTGGGTCACAGAGGATTCTGCTGTGATTTATGTTGGAGAGTGTTTTGCCTATGTTCTCCTCTAGGAGTTTTATAGTTTCTTGTCTTACGTTTAGATCTTTAATCCATTTTGAGTTTATTTTTGTGTATGGTGTTAGAAAGTGTTCTAGTTTCATTCTTTTACAAGTGGTTGACCAGTTTTCCCAGCACCACTTATTAAAGAGATTTTCTTTTCTCCATTGTATGTTCTTGCCTCCTTTGTCAAAGATAAGGTGTCCATATGTGTGTGGATTTATCTCTGGGATTTTTATTTTGTTCTATTGATCTATATTTCTGTCTTTGTGCCAATACCATACTGTCTTGATTACTGAGGCTTGGTGGTAGAGCCTGAAGTCAGGCAGGTTGATTCCTCCATGTCCATTCTTCTTTCTCAAGATTGCTTTGGCTATTCAAGGTTTTTTGTATTTCCATACAAATTGTGAAATTATTTGTTCTAGCTCTGTGAAGTATACCATTGGTAGCTTGATAGGGATTGCATTGAATCTATAGATTGCTTTGGGTAGTATACTCATTTTCACTATATTGATTCTTCTGATCCATGAACATGGTATATTTCCCCATCTATTAGTGTCCTCTTTGATGTCTTTCACCAGTGTTTTATAGTTTTCTATATATAGGTCTTTAGTTTCTTTAGGTAGATATATTCCTAAGTATTTTATTCTTTTCATTGCAATAGTGAATGGAATTGTTTCCTTAATTTCTCTATTTTCTCATTATTAGTGTATAGGAATGCAAGGGATTTCTGTGTATTGATTTTATATCCTGCAACTTTACTATATTCATTGATTAGCTCTAGTAATTTTCTGGTGGAGTCCTTAGGGTTTTCTATGTAGAGGATCATGTCATCTGCAAACAGTGAGAGTTTTACTTCTTCTTTTCTAATTTGGATTCCTTTTATTTCTTTTTCTGCCCTGATTGCTGTGGCCAAAACTTCCAAAACTATGTTGAATAGTAGTGGTGAGAGTGGGCACCCTTGTCTTATTCCTGACTTTAGGGGAAATGTTTTCAGTTTTTCACCATTGAGGATAATGTTTGCTGTGGAATAGTCATACATAGCTTTTATTATGTTGAGGTATGTTCCTTCTATTCCTGCTTTCTGAAGAGTTTTTTTTTTTTTATCATAAATGGATGTTGTATTTTGTCAAATTCCGTTTGTCAAATTCCATCTGCATCTACTGAGATAATCATATGGCTTTTATTTTCAATTTGTTAATGTGGTGTATTACATTGATTGATTTGCAGATATGGAAGGATCCTTGCATCCCTGGGATAAAGCCCACTTGGCCATGGTGTATGACCTTTTTAATGTGTTGTTGGATTCTGATTGCTAGAATTTTGTTAAGGATTTTTGCATCTATGTTCATCAGTGATATTGGCCTGTAGTTTTCTTTTTTGGCATCTTTGTCAGGTTTTGATATTAGGGTGATGGTGGCCTCATAGAATGGGTTTGGAAGTTGACCTTCCTCTGCAATTTTCTGGAAGAGTTTGAGTAGGATAGGTGTTAGCTCTTCTCTCAATTTTTGGTAGAATTCAGCCGTGAAGCCGTCTGGACCTGGGCTTTTGTTTGTTGGAAGATTTCTGATTACAGTTTCAATTTCCGTGCTTGTGATGGGTCTGTTAAGATTTTCTATTTCTTCCTGGTCCAGTTTTGGAAAGTTGTACTTTTCTAAGAATTTGTCCATTTCTTCCACGTTGTCCATTTTATTGGCATATAGTTGCTGATAGTAGTCTCTTATGATCCTTTGTATTTCTGTGTTGTCAGTTGTGGTCTCTCCATTTTCATTTCTAATTTTATTGATTTGATTCTTCTCCCTTTGTGTCTTGATGAGTCTGGCTAATGGTTTGTTAATTTTATTTATCCTTTCAAAGAACCAGCTTTGGCTTTGTTGACTTTTGCTATGGTCTCTTTTGTTTCTTTTGCATTTGTTTCTGCCCTAATTTTTAAGATTTCTTTCCTTCTACTAACCCTGGGGTTCTTAATTTCTTCTTTTTCTAGTTGCTTTAGGTGGAGAGTTAGGTTATTTATTTGACTTTTTTCTTGTTTCTTGAGGTATGCCTGTATTGCTATGAACTTTCCCCTTAGCACTGCTTTTACAGTGTTCCACAGGTTTTGGGTTGTTTTGTTTTCACTTTCATTTGTTTCTATGCATATTTTGATTTCTTCTGTGATTTGTTGGTTATTCAGCAGCGTCTTGTTCAGCCTCTATATGTTGGAATTTTTAATAGTTTTTCTCCTGTAATTGAGATCTAATCTTACTGGATTGTGGTCAGAAAAGATGCTTGGAATGATTTCAATTTTTTTTTTTTTTGAATTTACCAAGGCTAGATTTATGGCCCAGGATGTGATCTATCCTGGAGAAGGCTCCATATGTGCTTCAGAAAAAGGTGAAATTCATTATTTTGGGGTGAAATGTCCTATAGATATCAATTAGGTCTAACTGGTCTATTGTATCATTTAAAGTTTGTGTTTCCTTGTTAATTTTCTGTTTAGTTGATCTATCCATAGTTGTGAGTGCGGTATTAAAGTCTCACACTATTATTGTGTTACTGTTAATTTCCCCTTTCATACTTGTTAGCATTTGTCTTACATATTGTGGTGCTCCTATGTTGGGTGCATATGTATTTATAATTGGTATATCTTCTTCTTGGATTGATCCTTTGATCATTATGTAGTGTCCTTCTTTGTCTCTTTTCACAGCCTTTGTTTTAAAGTCTACTTTATCTGATATGAGTATTGCTACTCCTGCTTTCTTTTGGTCTCTATTTGTGAGAATATCTTTTTCCAGCCCTTCACTTTCAGTCTGTATGTGTCCCCTGTTTTGAGGTGGGTCTCTTGTATACAACATATATAGGTGTCTTATTTTTCTATCCCAGAGAAGGCAATGGCACCCCACTCCAATACTCTTGCCTGGAAAATCCCATGGACAGAGGAGCCTGGTGGGCTGAAGTCCATGGGGTTGCGACTGAGCGACTTCATTTTCACTTTTCACTTTCATGCATTGGAGAAGGAAATGACAACCCATTCCAGTGTTCTTGCCTGGAGAATCCCAGGGACGGCAGAGCCTGGTGGGCTGCCGTCTATGGGGTTGCACAGAGTCGGACATGACTGAAGCGACTTAGCAGCAGCAGCAACAGTTTTTCTATCCATTCAGCCAGTCTTTGTCTTTTGGTTGGGGCATTCAACCCATTTAAGTTTAAGGTAATTATTGATAAGTATGATCCTGTTGCCATTTACTTTATTGTTTTGGGTTCGAGTTTATACATCCTTTTTGTGTTTTCTGTCTAGAGAATATCCTTTAGCATTTGTTGGAGAGCTGGTTTGGTGGTGCTGAATTCTCTGAGCTTTTGCTTGTCTGTAAAGCTTTTGATTTCACCTTCATATTTGAATGAGATCCTTGCTGGGTACAGTAATCTGGGCTGTAGGCTATTTTCTTTCATCACTTTAAGTATGTCTTGCCATTCCTTCCTGGCCTGAAGAGTTTCTATTGAAAGATGAGCTGTTATCCTTATGGGAATCCCTTTGTGTGTTACTTGTTATTTTTCCCTTGATGCTTTTAATTTGTTCTTTGTGTTTGATCTTTGTTAATTTGATTAATATGTGTCTTGGGGTGTTTTGCCTTGGTTTTATCTTGTTTGGGACTCTCTACGTTTCTTGGACTTGGGTGATTATTTCCTCCCCCATTTTAGGGAAGTTTTCAACTATTATCTTCTCAAGTATTTTCTCATGGTCTTTCTTTTTGTCTTCTTCTTCTGGGACTCCTATGATTTGACTGTTGGGGCGTTTAATATTGTCCTGGAGGTCTCTGAGATTGTCCTCATTTCTTTTAATTCGTTTTTCTTTTTTCATCTCTGATTCATTTGTTTCTAACATTCTATCTTCGAATTCATTAATCCTATCTTCTGCCTCCATTATTCTACTATTTGTTGCCTCCAGAGTGTTTTTGATCTCATTTATTGAATTATTTATTATATCAGATCAGATCAGATCAGATCAGTCGCTCAGTCATGTCTGATCTTTGCGACCCCATGAATCACAGCACGCCAGGCCTCCCTGTCCATCACTAACTCCCGGAGTTCACTCACACTCATGTCCATCGAGGCAGTGAAGCCATCCAGCCATCTCATCCTCTGTTGTCCCCTTTGCGTTCTGCCCCCAATACCTCCCAGCATCAGAGTCTTTTCCAATGAGTCAACTCTTCGCATGAGGTGGCCAAAGTACTGGAGTTTCAGCTTTAGCATCATTCCTTCCAAAGAAATCCCAGGGCTATCTCCTTCAGAATGGACTGGTTGGATCTCCTTGCAGTCCAAGGGACTCTCAAGAGTCTTCTCCAACACCACAGTTCAAAAGCATCAATTCTTTAGCACTCAGCCTTTTTCACAGTCCAACTCTCACATCCATACATGACCACAGGAAAAACTATAGCCTTGACTAGACAGACCTTTGTTGGCAAAGTAATGTCTCTGCTTTTGAATCTGCTATCTAGGTTGGTCATAACTTTCCTTCCAAGGAGTAAGCATCTTTTAATTTCATGGCTTCAGTCACCATCTGCAGTGATTTTGTAGCCCGGAAAAATAAAGTCTGACACTGTTTCCACTGTTTCCCCATCTATTTCCCATGAAGTGGTGGGACCGGATGCCATGATCTTCGTTTTCTGAATGTTGAGCTTTAAGCCAACTTTTTCACTCTCCATTTTCACCTTCATCAAGAGGCTTTTGAGTTCCTCTTCACACTCTGCCATAAGGGTGGTGTCATCTGCATATCTGAGGTTATTGATATTTCTCCGGCAATCTTGATTCCAGCTTGTGTTTCTTCCAGTCCAGCGTTTCTCATGATGTACTCTGCATAGAAGTTAAATAAACAGGGTGACAATATACAGCCTTGAAGAACTCCTTTTCCTATTTGGAACCAGTCTGTTGTTCCATGTCCAGTTCGAACTGTTGCTTCCTGACCTGCATACAGGTTTCTCAAGAGGCAGATCAGGTGGTCTGGTATTCCCATCTCTTTCAGAATTCTCCACAGTTTATTGTGATCCACACAGTCAAAGGCTTTGGCATAGTCCATAAAGCAGAAATAGATGTTTTCCTGGAATTCTCTTGCTTTTTCCATGATCCAGCGGATGTTGGCAATTTGATCTCTGGTTCCTCTGCCTTTTCTAAAACCAGCTTGAACATCAGCAAGTTCACGGAGGCTCACATATTGCTGAAGCCTGGCTTGGAGAATTTTGAGCATTACTTTACTAGCGTGTGAGATGAGTGCAATTGTGTGGTAGTTTGAGCACTCTTTGGCATTGCCTTTCTTTGGGATTGGAATGAAAACTGACCTTTTCCAGTCCTGTGGCCACTGCTGAGTTTTCCAAATCTGCTGGCATATTGAGCCCAGCACTTTCACAGCATCATCTTTCAGGATTTGAAATAGCTCCACTGGAATTCCATCACCTCCACTAGCTTTGTTTGTAGTGATGCTTTCTAAGGCCCACTTGACTTCACATTCCAGGATGTCTGGCTCTAGGTCAGTGATCACACCATCGTGATTATCTGGCTCGTGAAGATCTTTTTTGTACAGTTCTTCTGTGTATTCTTGCCATCTCTTCTTAATATCTTCTGCTTCTGTTAGGCCCATACCATTTCTGTCCTTTATCGAGCTCATCTTTGCGTGAAATATTCCTTTGGTATCTCTGATTTTCTTGAAGAGGTCCCTAGTCTGTCCCATTCTGTTGTTTTCCTCTATTTCTTTGCGTTGATTGCTAAAGAAGGCTTTCTTATCTCTCCTTGCTATTCTTTGGAACTCTGCATTCAGATGTTTATATCTTTCCCATTCTCCTTTGAATATAATATATATTCATTATAGATTGACTCTTTTTTAGTTCTTCTAGGTCCTTGTTAAACCTTTCTTGCATCTTCTCAGTCCTTGTCTCCAGGTTATTTATCTGTGATTCCATTTTATTTATTTATTTATTTATTTTGTGATTCCATTTTAATTTCAAGATTTTGGATCATTTTCACTATCATTCTTCTGAATTCTTTATCAGGTAGATTCCCTATCTCTTCCTCTTTTTTTTAGTTTGGTGGACATTTATCCTGTTCCTTTACCTGCTGGATATTCCTCTGTCTCTTCATCTTGTTTATATTGCTGAGTTTGGGGTGGCCTTTCTGTATTCTGGCAGTGTGTGTAGTTCTCTTTATTGTGGTTTCCTTGCTGTGGGTGGGGTTGTTTGGGTGGCTTGTCAGGGTTTCTTGGTTAAGGAAGCTTGTGTCAGTGTTCTGGTGGGTGGAGCTGGATTTCTTCTCTCTGGAGTGCAATGATGTGTCCAGTAATGTGTTATGAAATGTCAGTGGATTTGGAGTAACTTTGGGAAGCCTGTATATCGAAGCTCAAGGCTGCGTTCCTGTGTTGCTGGAGAATTTGCATTGTGTGTCTTGCTCTGGAACTTGTGGCCTTGGGTGGTGCTTGGTTTCAGTATAGGTATGGAGGCGTTTGATGAGCTCCTATCGATTAATGTTCCCTGGAGTCAGTTCTCTTGTGTTCTCAGGATTTGGACTTAAGCCTCCTGCTTCTGCTTTTCAGTCTTATTTTTACAGTAGTCTCAAGACTTCTTCTTTTGAAGGCAATGGGCTGCTTTTCTGGGTGCCTGATGTCCTCTGCTGGCATTCAGAAGTTGTTTTGTAGAATTTACTCAGTGTTTAAATGTTCTTTTCATGAATTTGTTGTATTATCAGACAGCTTATCTTAAAGGGTAAATTTAGAACAGGGAGGCAATGCATTAATAATTGACTTCATGTCCTTTATCAGTTTAGGTGAGTCTCTTCTATTGTTATATGAATCATAGGCGTCCTATTGTTGCTCAGTCACTAAGTCATGTGACTCTGTGCAGCTCATAGACTATAGTGCACAAGGTTTTCCTGTCCTTCACTATCTCCCAGAATTCGCTCAAACTCATGTCTATTGAGTCAGTGATGTTATCTAAGTGTCTCATCCTCTGTGGCCCCCTTCTCCTCTTGCCCTCAATCTTTCCAAGCATCAGAGTGTTTTCCAATGAGTCAGCTCTTCCCATCAGATGGCCAAAGTATTAGAGCTTCAGCCTCAGCATCAGTCCTACCAATGAATATTCAAGTTGATTTCCCTTAGGATTGACTGGTTTGATCTCCTTGTTATCCTAGGGACTCTCAAGAGTCTTCTCCATCACCACAATTTGAAAGCATAAATTCTTTGGCACTCAGACCTCTTGTTGGTTTAATTCCCACATCCATACATGACTACTGGAAAAACTATAGCTTTAATTATATGGAACTTTATCAGAAAAGTGACGTCTGCTTTTTATATGCTGTCTAAAATAGGCACCCTCTCTATCATCATATTGCTTCTCTGGTGAATTAATGATTGAAGTAGCAGGACTACCCACATCCAGAGTTTTAATAGAGTACTTATAATTCTTGTTGGACCCAGGACTCCTTGGCCTGAAATGAGTTTTGCTGTCAAACCCAGGCTCTTGCACAAAGCAGATGTCATGGGGGTAAGGCAGAGACACTGTGACCTCTGCATTTTAGTCCTACCCAGGTCTTGCCTGTCCTACATGCAAGAAGAGACTAAGTGTATGGTAAGTTTGCCTCTTACACCATGAGTGTGAATAGCACATGTTCTCCTCAGGAATAGACTAGTTTATACCTGAAATGTTGCTCTACTCTCTTGATAGCTGTACCTGAACTAAACAGGGAGAGAAGATACTTGGATTTCATTTAAAGCCATGCTCATCAGAGCCCTGTCCACGGAGGAACAGAGCAAAAGATGCCTGTGTGCTAACAGATGTATGTATTTACCAGTGTTTGAAAATTGAGTACTTTACTTTTCTCACTTGCCTTTGGGCTCAAAAATGGACAAAAATTGATAAGGGGAAATGACCCATAATTTTGCCATTCTTAAATGACAAGTTCTTTAGTGATTGAACTGGCATTTTACACTGGGAATGAGAGAGAATTTAATTTTAAAGAAAAAAAACTTTATTTTTTGGTACATCTATATTCAATAGATAGAATAAGATACCACTAAATCCAAAGGGGAGAAAATACTGTTATAATTGCTCATCCTTAGAATATTGTGCTGTCTTCCTAGTACATCCAATGTATAAAGCATATTCAACTCTTCTGTTCAGAAGTCACATAAGACACATTAATCCATAGCCTTATGTTCTCACACAGGACTGGGCTGGCTTCCTATCCCAAGAACCCTCAGAACTTGTACAGGAGGAACTGAATATGAAAAATAGGTTTATCCTTTAAAAGCTGTTGGACCTGCTGCCTGTGCTCTCTTAACCACCAGGCATGCAATGATGAGATACAAATGTGAAATCTGAAACTTTCTCACTGACAAAAGGGGAAACTCTCTAGAGCTGCAACATGGGAAATTTTTACCACTGGGAATCCAAGTAGGCACTCTCACTTGGTAGAAATCATTGAGAACCAGGTTTTGTGGAGATACACAGTTCTAGTCTGTGGTTTCTGAATGTGGGCTGTGTAGCTGCAGCTGTTTTATCTCTCGCTGCTGGAGGAAGGCGAATTTGTGAGTTCCCCACAAAACATAGTCACAGAAAGGTAACCAAAATGATCACATGGATTACAGCTTCATGTAACTCAATGAAGCTATGAACCATACCATGCAGGGCAACCCAAGATGGATGGGTCATGGTGGAGAGTTGTGACAAAACATGGTCCATTGGAGAAGGGAATGGCAAACCACATAAACATTCTTGCTTCAAGAACCCCATGAACAGTATAAAAGTGAAGAATATATGACACCAGAAGATGAGCCTCCCAGGTCAGTGATGAGCCTCCCAGGTCAGTAAGTGTCCAATATGTTACTGGGGAAGAGCTCAAAAAAAAAAAAAAAAATGAAGAGGCTGGGCCAAGTGGGGACGACATGGTTGTGGAAGTGTCTGGTGGTGAAAGTGAATTGCAATGCTGTGAAGAACAATATTACATAAGAACTTGAAATGTTAGGTCCATGAATCAAGGCAAATTGGATGTGGTCAAAGAGGAAACAGCAAGAGTGAACACTGACATTTTAGGACTCAATGAATTAAAATGGACAGGAATGGGTGAATTTAACTCAGATGACCATTATATCTACTACAGTGGGCAAGATTCCATTAGAAGAAATGGAGTAGCCCTCCTAGTCAACAAAATAGCCTGAAATACAATATTTGGGTGCATTCTCAAAAGCAACAGAATAATCATGCTTTCTTTAGAAGGCAAACGGTTAAACCTCACAGTAATCCAAATCTATGCCTCAACCACTAATGCCAAAGAAGACAAAATCAAACAATTCTATGAAAAACTATAAGACCTTGGAAAACTAGTACCAAAAAGATGTCCTTTTAATCTTAGAGGATTAGAATGCAAAAGTAGGAAGTCAAGTGAGACCTTGAGTAACAGGTAAGTTTGGGCTCGGAGTACAAAATGAAGCAGGGTAAAGGCTAACAGAGTTTTGCCAAGAGAACACACTGGTCATAGCAAACACCCTCTTATAACAACACAAGAGATGACTATGGACATCAGCAGATAGTCAATACCGAATCAGATTGATTATATTCTTTGCAGCCAAAGATAGAGAAGCTCTATAGAGTCAGCAAAAACAAGACCTGGAGCTGACTGTGGCTCAGATCATTCACTCCTTATTGCAAAGTTCAGGATTAAATTGAAGACAGTAGGGGAAACCACTAGATCATTCATGTATGACCTAATAAAAAGCCCTTGTGTTTATTCAGTGGAGGTGACAAATAAATTCAAGGGAGTAGACCTGGTAGACAGAGTACATGAATAATTGTGGATGGAGGTTCATAATATTTTATAGGAGGCAGGGACCAAAACCATCCCAAAGCGAAAGAAATGCAGGAAAGCAAAATGGTAGTCTGAGAAAGCCTTACAAATAACGGGAGAAAAAAGAAGTGAAAGGCAAAGAAGAAAGAGAAAGCTATACCCAACTGAATGCAGAGTTCCAAAGAATAGCAAGAAGAGATAAGAAAGCTCTCCTAAGTGCACAATGCAAAGAAATAGAGGAAAACAATAGAATGGGAAAGACTAGAGATCTCTTCAAAAAAATTCGAGATACCAAGGGAACATTCCATGCAAAGATGGGCATGATAAAGGACAGAAATGGCAAGGACCTAACAAAAGCAGATGAGATTAAGAAAACGTAGCAGGAATACATAGAAGAACTAGACAAAAATGGCCCAAGTGACTCATAAACCATGACGGTGTGATCACTGTATTAGAGGAAGTCATCCTGGAGTGTGAAGTCAAGTGGGCCTTAGAAAACATTACTACAAACAAAGGTAATGGAGGTGATGGAATTCCAGCTGAGCTATTTAAAATCCCAATAGATGATGCTGTTAAAGTGCTACACTCAATATCTCAGCAAATTTAGAAAACTTAGCAGTGCCACAGGACTGGGAAAGATTTTCATTCCACTCCCAAAGAAGGACAGTGCCAAAGAATGTTCAAATCTCTGTACAATTGCTCTCATTTCACATGCTAGTAATGCAATGCTCAAAATCCTTCGAGCTAGTCTTCAGTAGTAAGTGAACCAAGAAATTCCAGATGTACAAGTTGGATTTAGAAAAGGCAGAGAAACCAGAGATCACGTTGTCAGCATCCATTGAATCATATAAAAAGCAAGGGAATTCCGGAAATATATCTACTTCTGCTTCATTGACTATGTTAAAGTTTTCTACTGTGGATCACAACAACAGCAACAACAACAACAACAAAAAAAAACTGTGGAAAATTCTTCAAGAGATGGGCACACCAGACCACCTTACTTGCCTTCTTAGAAACCTGTATGCAGAGGGCAGTGCTAAGATGGCACAGGAATAGGACAGGGAGACCACTTTCTCCCGCACAAATTCATCAAAAGAACATTTAAATGCTGAGCAAATTCCACAAAACAACTTCTGAATGCTGGCAGAGGACATCAGTCACCCAGAAAGGCAGCCCATTGTCTTCAAAAGGAGGTAGGACAAAATATAAAAGATAAAAAGAGAGACAAAAGAGGTAGGGACAGAGATCTGTCCCGGGAAGGGAGTCTTAAAAAAGAGAGAAGTTTCCAAACACCAGGAAACACTCTCACTGGCAAGTCTGTGGCGAGCCTTGGAACCTCAGAGGACAACATAACCAGGAGGAAAAATAAAGAAATAATTAAAACCCACAGATTATGTGCCTAACAGAAACTCCCAGCGAGAAGCAGCCCAGACGCTTGCATCTGCCACTAGCAAGCGAGGACTGAACAGGGAGGCAAGGACTGCATTGCTTAGGGTAAGGACCGGGCCTGAATGCCCCGAGGGCAATCTGAGGGAACTAAGTAGAGATAGTAACCCAGACTGTGGGATAGCTATCCCGCAAAAACCCCTAAGCTAAGACACGGCCGGGCCTGCTCACAGAACAAAGGACTGAGCAGAGCTAGCTGGCTGTGGACCAGCCCATCCCTGACTGGAGACAGGCAGGCAAGGGCAGCCAGAGCTGGAAGGGGGCAATCGTGGCCCCAGAGAGGCATCATCTACCAAACTGCAAACAGGCTTCGTTGCTAACCAAGTCTTCTTGGGATTCTGGACAGTCGACATCCACTGGGAAGATCAGCCAGAGATCAGCTCCCCAGAAGAGACACACGGTGCGCAGGTTGTACACCCAGAAAACCGAGCAGTAGGGATGGGGGAGGCAATAAGTCGCAGCCTCCAAGTGGGGGCGACTGCGCTCACCAAGCATCTGGTCACCTGAGCTGCTTGGACCTCGGAAGGGCACAAAACGCAGGCCCAACCAAGTCTGCACCTTTGTGGAGTACCCGAGAACCTGAACCTGAGTGGCTTAGACGTGGGAAGTGCATACAACCCAGACCCACCTCAAACAGTTCCTGGCAGAGCCACCTAGAGGCTGAACAGTGTAGACTGGGAAAGCACACGCACCATGAGCAGTAACAAACCCAGTGTGGCAGAGACACTGCGAGCACTCCCCACACAAGCCAGTGATATATGTTCGCAGTGTTCCTCCCTCCCCACAGCACCACTGAACAAGTAAGCCTAAAAAAGTGACCACCATTGCCCTCTTGTGTCAGGGCGGAAATTAGACACTGAAGAAGCCAGCAAACAGAAGAAGCTAACAGAGGGAACTGCTTTGGAAGTGACAGGTGCAATAGTTTAAACCCTGCAGTTTGCACCGACTACATAGGAAGGGGCCTATAGGTCTTGAGAAGTATAAGCCGGATCAAGGAATTATCCGAAAATGAACTGACCCCACACGGTCCACAACACCACCAGAGAAAGTCCTAGATATACTTTTACTATTATCATTTTTTTATTTTTTTAAATTTATTTTTTTATTATTTTTAAGTCCTCTATTACTCCTTTAATTTTCATTTTTATAACCTACTATTACTTTGCAAAAAAAAAGACCCTATTTTTAAAGCAAACTTCATATATATATTCTATAATTTTTGTGACTTTGTTTTTTTCTTTGATATTGTATTTTTGAAAATCTAACCTCTACTCTAGATTTTTAATCTGTGCTTTTTGGTATTTGCTATCAATTGTGTAACTTTAAGAATCCAATCTTCGGTACCCATTTTTACTTGGGAATGAGATTACTGGCTGGATTGCTCTCTCCCCCTTTGGACTCTCCTTTTACTCCACCAGGTCGCCTCTATCTCCTCCACCCCCCTTCTCTTCTCTACCCAACTCTGTGAATCTCTTTGTGTGTTCCAGGCTGTGGAGAACACTTAGGGAACTGATTACTGGCTAGATCAGTCTCTCTCCTTTTGACTCCCCCTTTTATCCTCCTAGCCAACTTTGTCTCCTTCCTTCCTTTTCTCTTCTCTGTATAACTCCGTGAATATCTCTGAGGGATTCAGACTATGGAGAGCTCATAAGGAAGTGATTACTGGCTAGCTTGCTCTCTCCCCTTTTGATTCCCCCTCTTTTCCTCCTGGTCACCTCTATCTCCCACCTCCCTTTTCTCTTCTCCATGTAACTCAGTGAACCTCTCCTGGTGTCCCTCACTGTGGAGAAACTTTTTATCATTAACTTAGATATTTTATCATTGGTGCTGTACATATGGATGCTAGAGTCCAGCTCCAGCAGGCAGGGAATCAGCCTAAAGGGGTGAGCAGTGTCGGCGGATGATGATGTAATCTCTGACTCATAGTGGGGAATTACATGTTTATTTCAAGCTTCAGGTTCTCTTTTATACCTGGACAAAAGCATTAGGTCACAGGTTTGACATTTTCAGTTTTCCCCACCCAGATTTATTGTCTCCAGAAATCACTGTTGTCCTACAAACAGAGTTCCTGCTTCAGCGATTATCTCAGAATTGACTTTACTATCTATTATCTACTTTCTCTTATGTGTCCTACACTTAACTTGTGATTACAATGTAACCCATGCTGCATTCCTCAGTTTATTTCTTATCTTTCTAAATCCTGTTTGTCCCTAGCATCTTAAGATCACTATCTCCTAAAAAGGCTTCTAGCTATTCTTAATTATTCCTAAACCCTAAACTCAGCAAACTTCTTTTGCCATAAATATTTCCCTCACAAACAGGTCTCAGAAAACAATCCTTCCCATGGCCTCAAGCTGTGGTCTACATGCTCATCCTGGGACATTCTTTGTAAAGATCCTTGAACAAATGTCAATGGTTACTTTATAGATTTTTTTCTAGGTGCAACTATAGAAGGCTTTGTGCTTTCTCATGGTTCTCTCAAGCACCTTAACATTCTTTCCAGCCAATTCAACCAAAGAAAGGAAAGAATAAGTAAGAATCACAAGAGCTAACTCCTTCATCCTGGGTCTGTGCCTGTGGGTTCAGGAGATGGGGTTGGGGGCCGTGCTTCCATTTTGTCAGTAATGCCTAACGTGGCTCCTGACAAATGGAGAAGTCTTGAGGCTACTGTAAGAATAAGACTGAAAACCAGAGGAAGGATGCTTAAGTCCAAATCCTGAGAACACCAGAGAACTCCTGAGGGCGGGGAACACTAATCAATAGGAGCTCATCAAAAACATCCATACCTACACTGAAACCAAGCATCACCCAAGGGCCAACAAGTTCCATAGCAAGACATACCAGGCAAATTCTCCAGCAACACAGGAACATAGCCCTGAGCTTCAATATACAGACTGCCAAAAGTCACGGCAAACCCATTGACATCTCAAAACTCATTCCTGGACATTTCATTACACTCCAGAGAGAAGAAATCCAGTTCCACCCACCAGAACACCAAAAAGCTTCTCTAACCAGGAAACCTCGACAAGCCACCAGTCCAACCCCACTCACAGAGAGGAACCTCCACAATAAATAGGAACCACAAACTGCCAGAATACAAGAAAGGCCACTCCAAACACAGCAGTATAAACAAAATGAAAAGGCAGAGAAATACCCAGCAGGTAGAGGAACAGGATAAATGCCCACCAAACCAAACAAAAGAGGAAGATATAGGGAATCTACCTGATAAAAAATTCAGAATAATGATTGTGAAAATGATCCAAAATCTTGAAAACAAAATGGAGTTACAGAAAAATTGCCTGGAGACAAGGATTCACAAGGTGCAAGAAAGGTTTAAAAAGGACCTAGAAGAAATAAAAAAGAGTCAATATATAATGAATAATGCAATAAATGAGATCAAAAACACTCTGGAGGGAACCAACAGTAGAATAAAGGAGGCAGAAGATAGGATAAGTGAGGTAGAAGATAGAATGGTGGAAATAAATGAAACAGAAAGGAAAAAAAGAAAAAAGAATGAAAAGAAATGAGGACAACCTCAGAGACCTCTGGGACAATGTTAAATGCCCCAACATTTTAATCTTAGGAGTCCCATAAGAAGAAGACAAAAAGAAAGACCATCAGAAAATACTTAAGGAGATAATAGTTGAAAACTTCCCTAAATGGGGAAGGAAATAATCACCCAAGTTCAAGAAACATAGAGAGTCCCAAACAGGGTAAACCCAAGGCAAAACACCCCAAGACACATATTAATCAAATTAACAAAGATCAAACACAAAGAACAAATATTAAAAGCAGCAAGGAAAAAGCAACAAATAACACACAAGGGAATTCCCATAAGGATAACAGCTCATCTTTCAACAGAAATTCTTCGGGCCAGAAGGGAATGGCAGGACATACTTAAAGTGATGAAAGAAAATAACCTACAGCCCATATTACTGTTCCCAGCAAGGATCTCATTCAAATATGAAGGAGAAATAAAAAGCTTTACAGACAAGCAAAAGCTGAGAGAACTCAGCAACACCAAACCAGCTCTACAACAAATGCAAAAGGATCTTCTCTAGACAGGAAAGACAGAAAAGGTGTGTAAACTTGAACCTAAAACAACAAAATAAGTGGCAACGGGATCATACTTATCAATAATTACCTTAAATGCAAATGGATTCAATGCCCCAACCAAAAGACAAAGACTGGCTGAATGGATACAAAAACAAGACCCCTATATATTTTGCCTACAAGACACCCACCTTGAAACAAGGGACACATACAGACTGAAAGTGAAGGGCTGGAGAAAGATATTCCATGCAAATAGAGACCAAAAGAAAGCAGGAGTAGCAATACTCGTATCAGATAAAATAGACTTTGAAATAAAGGCCGTGAAAAGAGACAAAGAAGGACACTACATAATGATCAATGGATCAATCCAAGAAGAAGATATGACAATTATAAATATATATACACCCAACATAGGAGCACAATATATAAGACAAATGCTAACAAGTATGAAAGGGGAAATTAACAATAAGACAATAGTAGTGGGAGACTTTAATACTCCACTCACACCTATTGATAGATCAAATAAACAGAAAATTAACAAGGAAACACAAACTTTAAATGATACAAAGACCAGTTAGACCTAATTGATATCTATAGGACATTTCATCCGGAAACAATGAATTTCAACTTTTTCTCAAGTGCACATGGAACCTTCTCCAGGATAGATCACATTCTGGGCCATAAATCTAGCCTTGGTAAATTCAAAAAAATTGAAATCAATCCAAGCATCTTTTCTGACCACAATGCAATAAGATTAGATGTCAATTACAGGAGAAAAACTATTAAAAATTCCAACATATGGAGACTGAAAAATACGCTGCTGAATAACCAACAAATCACAGAAGAAATCAAAAAAGAAATCAAAATATGCATAGAAATGAATGAAAATGAAAACACAACAATCCAAAACCAATGGTACACTGTAAAAGCAGTGCTCAGGGGAAGGTTCATAGCAATACAGGCTTACCTCAAGAAATAAGCAAAAAGTCAAATAAATAACCTGTTGCAGGCCATGTTAGGCATTACTGAAAAAATGGAGGCACAGTCCCAACCCCTCTCCTCATCCCACAGGCACAGTACTGGGATGAAGAAGTTAGGTCTTGTAATTCTGGCTTGTTCTTTCCTTTCTTCAGTTGAGTTGGCTAGAAAGAATGTTAACGTGCTTATTGTTCTTGGGAGGAGCATGAGAAGGCACAAAGCCTTCTGCAGTTGTGCCCAGAGAATAATACATAAAGTTAACCATTGACATTTGTTCAAGGATCTCTACAAAGAATGCTCCAGGATGAGCACGTAGGCCACAGCTCAAGGCCATGGGAAGGATTGTTATCTGAGACCTGTTTGTAAGGGAAATATTTATGGCAAAAGAAGTTTGCTGAGTTTAGGGTTTAGGAGTAATTAAGAATAGTTAGAAGCTAAAAGTTTAAGGAATGTTGTAGTGTTAGCATATTTTACTATAGCTTATAGAGATTAGGAATTTTAGAGATATTAATAGCTAGAAGCCTTTTTAGGAGATAGTGATCTTAAGATGCTAGGGGCAAACAGGATTTAGAAAGATAAGATATAAACTGAGGAATGTGGCATGAGTTACAATGTAATCACAAGTTAAGTATAGGACACATAAGAGGAAGTAGATAATAGATAGTAAAGCCAATTCTGAGAGAATTGCTGAAACAGGGACTCTATTTGTAGGGCAAGAGTGATTTTTGGAGACAATAAATCTGGGTGGAGGAAGCTAAAAATGTCAAACCTCTGACCTAATGCTTTTGTTAAAGTATAAAAGAAAACCTGAAGCTTGAAATAAACATGTAGTCCCATACCTTGAGTCAGAGGCTACATTATTATCCACCGAAACTGCTCATTCCTTCAAGCTGATTTCCTGGCTGCTGGAGCTGGACTCCGGAAAGTGGTGTCCAATGTAGGGCATCTCTAGGGTAAGTAACTTCGTGACTGCAACGCAGGGCGGATAGGATTGTACCTGGGGGTGGCCGGCACCCCTCTGCAGTTAAGGCAGGGTGAAGAGGGTACAAAAGGAATAAGAATATTCTCTAGGAAAATGGATCTCTCTGCATCCAAGAATAGACAAATGTTTATTGAAATATTACTTCACATGTTAGCCCATAGAGGCGTTAAGGTAAGCACAGGAAGACTATCTAAATTTCTAATTTTTGTCCAAGAGCAATGCTCATGGTTTCCTGAGCAGGGCACCGTAAATCTAGAAACCTGGACTGAGGTTGGAGATCAGTTACATTTGTTTTATACTGTGCATGGGCCAGAAAAGGTTCCTGTAGATACTTTTGCTCTGTGGAATATGATTAGGGACGTCCTGGACCCTCGGCATGAGGCTGTTAGACAGCCTATGGGAGAGGCTACAGCGGTGGATGGTGGGTCTCCGCCTTCTGTGAAGATCACGTTTTCTGCCACTGATGAAAAAAAGGAGGGAGACTGTGCTCTACCTCCGGAGGAGGGGGAGGACTTGCAGGACGCTGCAGCCAGGCGCCCTAGCAAGGCCCCTCCTCCTCTACGCAAACTTTTAAAAATTTATCCATCACTTTCTGATTTAAGGCGATAGCCGCCACCTCCGTTTGCACCTCCCAGGGCCCAGAAGTTCCCCACTTTGCCGCCAAAGCCTCCCAGAGCATTGCCTGAGGCTGAGGAAGATAAAGAGTTTTCTGAAACAAAGGAGCTTTTGAAGCAGATGCATGCACAATATACAGAGCGTGGTCCTTGGAGAAAACCCCCTCAGGGGGGCCTCACCCAGGCTAGATGAGAAGTGGAACAACAGGGGGACTTGGAATTCTCTATGGCCTTTCCAGTAGTCTTTACCAAAACAGAAGTGGGAAGCGAGGAAGAGGGAAAATGGGAACCGGTCCCATGTAAGCTACTGAAAGAGCTTAAACAAGCTTGTCTTGATTATGAATCTACCTCCCCCTATACACTCACCCTGCTAGATGCCTTGGCTGGAAGCTGGATGACAACATATGATTGGAGAACGGTTGCAAAGGCTTGCCTTCCTGGAGGAGAGTTCCTCCTGTGGTTGGCAGAGTATGATAAGTTGGCTAGACTACAGTCAGCAGAAAACAAAACCTCTAATGATGCACAACTCAGGACAGTGGGATCTGCGGCATTAAAAGGAGAGGGAGAATACGAATCTAACGTAGTCCAAGCAAGGTTGTCTAAAGAAGCACTTAATCAGATTATGGCCATAGGTATCTTGGCATGGAAATCTTTGCCCCCTTCAGATGGAAAGTTATCCACTTTGAGTAATATCAAACAGGGACCTGATGAGAGATATGAAGACTTTGTGGCCAGATTGAAAACTGCTGTAGAAAGACCAGCAGAGATAGTTCTTAAACAATTGGCTTATGAGATGCCAGTTCTACCTGTCAGGCATTGCTTAGACCTGTTAGAAGTAAAGGAAGTCTTTGGACTTACATACAGACCTGCCAGGAAGTAGGAACTTCCTTTATGCAGGGGGTTGCCTTAGCCACAGCCTTGAGGGGAGAAACTGCTGCCCAAGTTATTCAGGGAATGAGAAAAAAGATTTACCCTAATGGAAACGATTCTACAAAAAAAAAGTGTTTCTCTTCTGGCCAAATGGGGCCTTTTTGCCGGCAATGTCCTGCCAAGCAAGGGCAACAAGCTGTGCCAATACAGACTAAAACCCACCCTCCAAAGACACCTTGCCCCCTATGCCAGAAGGGGTATCATTGGGCAAATACTGTAGATCTAAATTCCATAAGGATGGTACTATGCTCACCCCCCAAGTACAAGGAAGTAATTTTTCCCAGTTTCAGGGAAACAGGCAGCAGGGGCAGCCCCGGCCCCAGACAACAATAGGGACAGTTGTGTTGAATCTCTTTATTCCCTTTGTTCCGTCTCAGAACTCCTCAGAGCAACCCCAGGTAGTGCAGGACTGGACCTCAGTTCCACCACCACAACAATCTTAACCCCTGACGTACCGGTTATTCTGATTCCAACAGGTGTGGCTGGCCCCCTACCTGAGGGCATTGTAGGACTTGTGCTAGGTCATAGTTCGCTTTCCCTTCAAGGAATTTCGGCGGTGCCTGGTGTAGTAGATTCTGATTATACTGGAGAAATTAAAGTTTTGATCTCGCCACCTGCCAAAACTGTGCAAATTAATAAAGGTCAAAGAATAGCACAGCTTTTGCTTTTACTTTATTATCAAATAAGAAGAACCTTGTCTTCTCAAGCTAGGGGCCCCAGAGGATTTGGATCTAGTGACCTAGCCTTTTGGGTGCAGGAAATTACAGCTTCCAGGCATTTGAAAGATCTTTTAATTCAAGGAAATAGAATGTCAGAGCTGTTGGATACTGGAGTAGATGTCTCTTACATTGCTGGAAAAGATTGGTGCTCGTCCTGGCCGAGACATTTGACCAATGCCGGCTTGGTGGGAATAGGGTCAGTACCCTCGGTTGCTAAGAGCTCACAAATTTTGACATGGTCAGTTGAGAAGGGGGCACAAGACACCTTTTGTCCATATGTGATTCCTTCACTACCTTTTGCTTTGTGGGGGAAAGATATATTATCTCAGATGGGAATGCTTTTATACAGCCCAAATGAAAAGGTTACTAACCAAATGGTGCAAATGAGGTATAATTCTGACAAGTGGCTTGGTAAAGATCAGCAGGGAATTGTTTCTCCATTAGAAACGGTTCCTAACAAGAATGGAGAAGGTTTAGGATATTCAAATTTATCCTAGAGGCTGTTGCTCTTGCTGCTGACCCTATTACCTGGAAATCTGATGATCTGGTATGGATGGAGCAATGGCCCTTAACACCTGAAAAGCTGCAGGCAGCTGAGGATTTAGTTATGGAACAACTGGCAGCCGGCCATATAGAGCCTTCTAATAGTCCCTGGAATGCTCCTATTTTTGTCATTAAAAAGAAATCAGGAAAATGGAGATTGCTACAAGATTTGAGAGCTATAAATGCAACTATGGAAGACATGGGGGCCCTTCAGCCAGGTCTCCCTTCCCCAGTAGCTGTGCTCTTTCAATATAATGTGATAGTTATAGATCTACAGGATTGTTTCTTTACCATGCCCCTGGCTGTTCAGGATTGTAAAAGGTTTGTTTTCAGTCTCCCTTCAGCTAATTCTAAACGGCCCTAGGAAATGGCAACCCACTCCAGTATTCTTGCCTGGAGAATCACAGGGACAGAGGAGCCTAGTGGGCTGCTGTCTGTGGGGTCGCACAGAGTAGGACATGACTAAAGCGATTTAGCAGCAGCAGCAGCATAGAAGGTTTCAATGGAAGGTTTTGCCTCAGTGAATGAAAAATAGCCCCACCTTGTGTCAGAAATTTGTGGATAAAGCTGTGCAAAATGTTAGAGGAGAGTATAAAGATCTATATTTGATACATTATATGTATAATATTTTGGCTGCTGGTAAGGAGCCTTGTTGCAACAAATTTTATCTGAAATGATTGAGGCCTTGGAAAACTGGGGTTTGAAGAGAGCTCCAGATAAGATACAAGTAAATCCTCCTTTTCTTATTTGCTGCTGCTGCTAAGTCGCTTCAGTTGTATCTGACTCTGCGTGACCCCATGGACTGCAGCCCACCAGGCTCCCCCATCCCTGGGATTCTCCAGGCAAGAACACTGGAGTGGGTTGCCATTTCCTTCTCCAATGCATGAAAGTGAAAAGTGAAAGTGAAGTCGCTCAGTCGTGTCCGACTCTTAGCGACCCCATGGACTGCAGCCTACCAGGCTCCTCCATCCATGGGATTTTCCAGGCAAGAGTACTGGAGTGGGGTGCCATTGCCTTCTCCTTTCTTATTTAGGGAGGGTGTTAAATACCCATACTGTGAGTCATGCCCCTTTGCAGCTGTGGAGAGATCGTTTACTAACTTTAAATGATTTCCAGAAATCATTATTAGGGGATAATTATTAGGGGATATTAATTGGATACGCCCAATGGCAACCCACTCCAGTACTCTTGCCTGGAAAATCCCATGGATGGAGGAGCCTGGTAGGCTGCAGTCCATGGGGTCGCTAGGAGTCTAACATGACTGAGCAACTTCACTTTCACTTTTCACTTTGATGCGTTGGAGAAGGAAATGGCAACCCACTCCAGTGTTCTTGCCTGGAGAATCCCAGGGATGGGGAGCCTTGTGGGCTGCCATCTATGTGGTCGCACAGAGTCGGACATGACTGAAGCAACTTAGCACATTTAAGACTGACTACTGCAGATTTAAAGCCTCTGTTTGATTGCTTAAAGAGTGAGCCTGATCTCAGTTGTAAGAGAAAATTGACTAGTGAGGTGGAGTCGGCTCTTTTTAAAGTGGATGAAGATTTGAATTATCAGCTAATTAGGATTAATATTACCAGAGAATGGGATTTAATTATTCTCGCCATGGAACATACACCTAAAGGATGCTTGTGGCAAGAAGGCCCATTGGAATGTCTCCATCTACTAGTGACCCCAAGAAAAGTAGTTTTGTCTTATCCCAGCTTGGTGGCACAATTAATTATAAAAGTAGAAAAAGAAGTGTGGAACTTTTTGGAAAGGAAGTAGCAAATATAGTGATTCCATTTAATAATGATCAACTGCAATTTCTTTTACAAAATAGTGATGTTTGGCAAGTTGTCCTGATAGATTTCAGAGGTCAAATTTTGTTTCATTTGCCCTCAAGCCCCATTTTGCACTTTTCGAAAACACATTCTGTGATTTTTCTGAGGAAATTTTCTATTAAACCTTTGGAAGGGGTAATTTTAGTTTTCACAGATGGTTCCTCTAATGGTATAAGCAGTCACAATTATTAATGGAAAATCCTATGTTCAGGTAACTGAAGAGACATCTGTCCAAAGAGCTGAGTTAAGAGTAGTTATTTGGGCTTTTCAACATTTGAGAGACCGTACCTTCAATCTAAAGCAGAAACTCCAGTATTTTGGCCACCTCATGCAAAGAGTTGACTCATTTAAAAGACTCTGACGCTGGGAGATATTGGGGGCAGGAGGAGAAGGGGATTGCAGAGGATGAGATGGCTGGATGGCATCACTGACTCGATGGACCTGAGTCTGAGTGAACTCCGGGAGTTGGTGATGGACAGGGAGGCCTGGTGTGCTGCGATTCATGGGGTCGCAAAGAGTCGGACACGACTGAGTGACTGAACTGAACTGAACTGACCTTCAGTCTTTTGACTGACTCCCGATATATTGTAGGGTTGTTTCCTCATATTAAGACTGCTAATATTCCGGAGAATAAGACTACCATCTCCTTGTTATTTGATTTACAGAAGGAAATTAAGCATAGAGATAAAAAATATTTTGTGGGACATATTAGAGCCCATTCCGACTTGCCTGGCCCTTTACATGAAGGAAATGCTTTGGCAGATGTGTTAACTAAAGTAATTGCTTTAAACCTACACGAAAAGATTGACAAGGCCAAAGTTCTCACAAAATTCACCATCAAAATCCAGCTAGTTTAAGGTATGAATTTCATATCCCTAGGGAGGCAGCTAGACAAATAGTTATGTCCAAATTGCCCAACATCTAACCCATCTCCACCATTAAGAATAAATCCCAGAGGCCTTAGGCCTAATGCTCTCTGGCAAATACCATGGCCTTTGGAAAATCGTCATTTGTGCATGTTACCATGGATACCTTTTGTCATGTTATTACAGCCTCTGCTAGATCAGGTGAAGCAGCAAAAGGTGTAATTCAGCACTGGTTTCAGTGCTTTTCCCAAATAGGACTCCCTGAACAGATAAAAACAATGTCCCAGCTTATAATTCTGCTGCTTTTAAGAGATTTTGTCAACAATTTTCTATAGTGCATTCAACAGGAATACTTTATAATCCCCAAGGCCAAGCCATAGTATAAAGGGCAAACCAGACTTTAAAAAATAGATAGCTAAAAAAGGCAGGGAGAGTTTAAGTATTCCTCTCCACATCATGTTCTACGCCATGCTTTGTTTGTAATTAATCATTTAAACGTGGACACACAGGGGAAGACTGCAATGATGAGACACTGGATTCTTGAAGGGGCTATGGCTCGGCCCCTGGTCAGGTGGAAGGACCTCCTTACCGGAGAGTGGAAAGGGCCAGATGTGCTGTTAAGTTGCGGGAGAGAGTATGCTTGTGTGTTTCCACAGGATTCCACTTCTCCTGTTTGGATTCCTGACAGACTGATTTGATATGTCCAGTCCTATGAGATCTCGAAGATCACAAAGACCCCTGAAGTCACTGAGATCCCTGGAGTCCTGGAGTCCAAGACCGAGGGAAGATGGGGAGATCAGAAGCTCGTTGAGTCCGGTGCTGTGGGAGCCAAGGAGAAGCCGAAGGGTGAGTGACCCTTTACCTGAGGCTTCACCACTAGTACATCGCTTCAGGCACCTAGTGCTTCAGGAGAGACATGCTGATTGAGTCCAGCCGTATTCTGCTCCACCTCATCGCCATCATTGTACTTAAGCAACTATCTCCAGCATGGTGCCAACATAGGGCCAGCTGAAGCACCTTGCTCAGCAGGCTGAAAAATTAATAGAAAGGGGGAGACATGAGGCCACTCCTATGGTAATGTTTGTGGCTATGCTTGCTGTGCTGGTTTGTCAGCTGAGGTCCTCCAGTGCAGAAAAAATTCACTGGGCCTATTTGCCTAATCCACCTTCTTTCCAGCCTGTTGATTGGATGAATGAGCCCATTCGTGTTTTTGTTAATGATACTCATCTTTTGGGAGGGGCTTCCATCTATCCTAATAATGCTAAAGCAGTGGTCAGCGCTCCCTTCAATTTTTCAGGCATGTCCGTTTATCTACTTATTTGCTTTGCCATACCTTCTTCCTTACAAGGATCAGCTCCAGTTCTGAGTGCATGTGTTAGCACTTCCTTGAAAGGCATGCTTACTGATTCTCCAAGAAGCAATAGCAAGAGAGACTTTTGGTCCTTACAGCTACTGATGCCAGGGGCGCAAGAAAGACAATATGATGCCATAAAACAGACAGCCCCTCATTTAAAGGACTTTCCAAACTGTGCACTCCCCCCTCCGGATTCTGATGAACAAGGACTATGGGCCTGGGAAAGCATAAGAAGAATTTCTGGCTTTCCTCGTTGGAAAGAATGCATGTATGCCATAAAGTTATATATTCCCATTGTTGCTACCAGACATTTTCTGACCGAATGGGGGTACCCTTATCTTTCAGATCAATGATTGACCTTGATTTTTGAAGAACCTTATAGATCCATATGGAATGATTCATTCATCCCTCATCCTTTAGCAATTACAAGGTGGCATTTAATGAATGTGCTCCTCCTTTAGTGAGTTTCGATGGAACAGATGCCATGCAACCTGAATTATGGAGAGCATTGGCTGCTATGGCACCTGTGACTTTACATAGACCTTTAAAAGAACAAAGATATATAGTATGGGCCTGCATACATTCTCCCTATGCCTTTTTGTTGGCCAGAAATTGGAATGATTTGGGAGTTTTTGAAGGAGAAACTGTTTATAATGTTGAATGTATAAATTGTTTTATATCAAATTGTGTTGATGGGAATAGTTATAGTAATTTTAAGGCTGTGATGATTGTAAAGCAACCACCGTATTTGATGGTTCCTGTAAAATTAGAGGGACAATGGTTTGATGATTATGCACTGAAAGTTTTGTATGAATTTAATGGCTTAATTTCTCGACCTAAGAGATTCATTGCAGCTCTGATTGTGGGAATCACTATGTTGATTTCCATAATTGCTTCAGTTATGGTTTCTGCTGTTGCCCTGTCAAAAGAAGTGCATACTGCCTCATTTGTCGATCAGCTGTCCAAAAATGTCTCCGTAGCTCTTACTACACAGGAAATAATAGATAGGAAAATAGAAAATAAGGTCAATGCTTTAGAAGAAGCAGTCATGCTTATAGGGCAAGAAATTACAAATTTAAAAATTAAGTTGTCTTTAAGGTGCCATGCTGAATTTAAATTGATGTGCGTTACCCCTCTACAAGTGAATGATTCTGTACATTGTTGGGAATGCATTAGGAATCATATTTTAGGCGTCTGGAATCATTCAGGTTTTAGTGTTGATATTTCTAAGTTACATCAGGATATTCAGAATATGAAGCAGGTGGAGGCTGACTTTTCCTCTCAATGGCTTTCTAATTCCCTTTTAAAAAATCTGGAGGGGTATTTTTCCCATGGATCCTTTTTTACAATAATGATTAATGTGGCCACGTGCTTATGCCTGTTGGTTCTGATTTGTGTATTAGCCCCATGCCTTTTCAGAATACTCAACCGAAGTGTTTCTGGTTTATCTACTGAGTTTCATACTTATGCTCTAAAAAATAAGAAAGGAGGAGATGTCAGGAGCCGCTGTAGGGATTGCTGACAAAATGGAGGCACAGCCCCAACCCCCTCTCCTCATCCCACAGGCACGGTCCTGGGATGAAGGAGTTAGGTCTTGTGATTCTGACTTGTTCTTTCCTTTCTTAGGTTGAGTTGGCTGGAAAGAATGTTAAGGTGCTTATTGTTCTTGAGAGGAGCATGAGAAGGCACAAAGCCTTCAGCAGCTGTGCCCAGAGAATAATACATAAAGTTAACCATTGACATTTGTTCAAGGATCTCTACAAAGAATGCTCCAGGATGAGCACGTAGGCCACAGCTTGAGGCCATGGGAAGGATTGTTATCTGAGACCTGTTTGTAAGGGAAATATTTATGGCAAAAGAAGTTTGCTGAGTTTAGGGTTTAGGAGTAAATAAGAATAGTTAGAAGCTAAAAGTTTAAGGAATGTTGTAGTGTTAGCATATTTTACTATAGCTTATAGAGATTAGGAATTTTAGAGATATTAATAGCTAGAAGCCTTTTTAGGAGATAGTGATCTTAAGATGCTAGGGTCAAATAGGATTTAGAAAGATAAGAAATAAACAGAGGAATGTGACATGAGTTACAATGTAATCACAAGTTAAGTATAGGACACATAAGAGGAATTAGATAATAGATAGTAGAGCGGATTCTGAGAGAATCGCTGAAGCAGGAACTCTGTAGGGCAACAGTGATTTCTGGAGACAGTAAATCTGGGTGTGTCGGGGGGGGGGTGGACTAAAAATATCAAACCTCTGACCAAATGCTTTTGTCAAAGTATAAAAGAAAACCTGAGGCTTGAAAAAAACATGTAGTCCCGTACCTTGAGTCAGAGGCTACATCATTTTCCACTGACACCACTCATCCCTTCAGGCTGCTGGAGCTGGGCTCCGGCGTGTACCATTCCAAAAGAAAAGATGTCAGGGGAGAGTGTTCTGTGAGTAGTGACTGAAATATCTGAGAAAGCTAATTCTTAGGTAAACTGATAAGGAGACAAGGGCCCTTGAGGAGGAGGAAGGGACAAACGTTTCTCTTCTACATTACTTTGTCTTAGTCACATATGACTTTTTTCTTAAACTGTGAATTATTATGGCAACTACCTATTTTGCCTAATAGAGATACCAAGGGAATATTTCATGCAAAGATGGGCTCAATAAAAGACAGAAATGGTATGGACCTAACAGAAACAGAAGCTATTAAGAAGAGGTGGCAAGAATACACAGAAGAACTGTACAAAAAAGATCTTCATGACCAAGATAATCATGATGGTGTGATCACTCACCTACAGCCAGACATCCTGGAATGTGAAGTCAAGTGGGCCTTAGAAAACATCACTATGAAGAAAGCTAGTGGAGGTAATGGAATTCCAGTTTAGCTATTTGAAATCTTGAAAGATGATGCTGTGAAAGTGCCACACTCAATATGCCAGCAAATTTGGAAAACTCAGCAGTGGCCACAGGACTGGAAAAGGTCAGTTTTCATTCCAATCCCAAAGAAAGGCAATGCCAAAGAATGTTCAAATTACTGCACAATTGCACTCATCTCACACACTAGTAAAATAATGCTCAAAATTCTCCAAGCCAGGCTTCAGCAATACATAAACCGTGAACTTCCAGATGTTCAAACTGGTTTTAGAAAAGGCAGAGGAACCAGAGATCAAATTGCCAACATCCATTGGATCATCGAAAAAGCAAGAGAGTTCCAGAAAAACATCTATTTCTGCTTTATGGACTATGCCAAAGCCTTTGACTGTGTGGAGCACAATAAACTGTGGAAAATTCTGAAAGAGATGGGAATACCAGACCACCTGACCTGCCTCTTGAGAAACCTATATGCAAGTCAGGAAGGAACAGTTAGAACTGGACATGGAACAACAGATTGGTTCCAAATAGGAAAAGGAGTACATCAAGGCTGTATATTGTCATCTTGCTTATTTAACTTATATGCAGAGTACATCATCAGAAATGCTGGGCTGGAAGAAACACAAGCTGGAATCAAGATTGCCAGGAGAAATATCAATAACCTCAGATATGCAGATGACACCACCCTTATGGCAGAAAGTGAAGAGGAACTAAAAAGCCTCTTGATGAAAGTGAAAGTGGAAAGTGAAAAAGTTGGCTTAAAGCTCAACATTCAGAAAACGAAGATCATGGCATCTGGTCCCATCACTTCATGCGAAATAGATGGGGAAACAGTGGAAGCAGTGTCAGACTTTATATTTTTTGGGCTCCAAAATCACTGCAGATGGTGATTGCAGCCATGAAATTAAAAGACGCTTACTCCTTGGAAGGAAAGTTATGACCAAACTAGACAGCATGTTAAAAAGCAAAGACATTTCTTTACCAACAAAGGTCCATCTAGTCAAGGCTATGTTTTTCCCAGTAGTCATGTGTGGATGTGAGAGCTGGACTGTGAAGAAAGCTGAGAGCTTAAGAATTGATGCTTTTGAACTGTGGTGTTGGAAAAGACTCTTGAGAGTCCCTTGGACTGCAAGGAGATCCAACCAGTCCAGTCTAAAGGAAATCAGTCCTGGGTGTTCTTTGGAAGGAATGATGCTAAAGCTGAAACTCCAGTACTTTTGCCACCTCATGCAAAGAGTTGACTCACTGGAAAAGACTCTAATGCTGGGAGGGATTGGGGGCAGGAGGAAAAGGGGACGACAGAGGATGAGATGGCTGGATGGCATCACTGACTCGATGGACGTGAGTTTGAGTGAATTCTGGGAGTTGGTGATGGACAGGGAGGCCTGGTGTGCTGCACTTCATGGGGTCGCAAAGAGTTGGGCATGACTGAGCGACTGAATTGAACTTTCTTTAATCCCAGAGCTGATGATTACACAAAAACTCATCTTGCTCACAGGTATGTTTTTCCTTAAGCTCTGTATTAATGATTATATAACAACACTGTTTCTTGCCAGAGGACATGTTTCTGCTTCCTAATAAGATACTTCTGACTAATCCTGTTATCTTAAGATGTATGTTGTGGCAGTAGGTTTGGGAAGACCTTTCTATTTTTAGTAACCAATTGAAAAATTATATAAGGCCTTGATAAGCCTCGTGAGTGGGGCACTCTCTGCCCCCTTCAGATATCTATGTCAGAAGCTTTCTCTATTCCTTTTTCACTGTAATAAATCTTTTGCCACACAAAGCTCTGAGTGACTAAAGCTGTGTCTTTTGTCCCAAAGCGAAATTCTTTCCTTTGTAGATCACAAATCCAACATCATTCACCATAAGCTATCATCTTGGGGTCTCATCTGGGGTCTTCAAGACAAGGTAAGGACACTCCAAGCTCTAGCCTCTATGCTTTTAAGTATACACATTTTCTGCTTTACTTTACTAACTCTAAGTTTTGTCTGTGTGTGTGATTGATTGGAAACTGAGACTTGTCCTGTGCTAAGTGAGAGTTGAGCCTGGCTTTATGGTTCTGTGGCACATTGTAAACACTGAAGGCAGCCCTGAAAGGGGAACCTATCAGGGTTTTATATTAACCTGCCAGTGCCAGTAGGCACCCAATGTCCCTGCAAGGGGAGTGGCCAGAAATGGGCAAAGCATGGAAACCTAACTTTCCTTTCTTGATCACCTTTTCCTGATCTCTTCAACTATTTTGTAACTGGAAATTGGAACTACTAACCTAATCTGTCAGATTATAGACTTTCAATGACTTGTAATCCATGCTGTTACTGTGTACCTTTATTTAGGCACCCAACCTTGCTAGGAGCCAAAAGTTACATCTTGGTTGTTTTCTCATGTGTTGAAGATGTGAACTAGGTGTAGATCTAGCTCCAGGAGCGTCTGGCTTCTCCCATACGGGGCCAGAGCTGCAAAAGCAACTTCTTGTCATGGTTGTGCCCTTGAATTACACAGATGGAATCACTCTTAGCAAGCATGAGGTTTCTCAGAACATAGATTGGGAATTCCAGTTTGGAAGTGCTGCAGGCTTCCTCCTTTGGTAGTGCTAGCTCTTAGTGGACCAGATAAAGCTCTCCAGTGGCTTTTGTCTCAACTCCTGATATATTCTTTTTATGTAATCTGTGGTAATGAACTGGAAGTATTAGCCCTAGTAGCTCAAGGACAAAAATCACTTTTTTCTCGCTAGCCAACCCTCCACCACCTCTTTTGCTATCTAGTCAAGGCTATGGTTTTTCCTGTGGTCATGTATGGATGTGAGAGTTGGACTGTGAAGAAGGCTGAGCGCTGAAGAATTGATGCTTTTGAACTGTGGTGTTGGAGAAGACTCTTGAGAGTCCCTTGGACTGCAAGGAGATCCGACCAGTCCATTCTGAAGGAGATCAACCCTGGGATTTCTTAGGGAGGAATGATGCTAAAGCTGAAACTCCAGTACTTTGGCCACCTCATGCGAAGAGTTGACTCATTGGAAAAGACTCAGATGCTGGGAGGGATTGGGGGCAGGAGGCGAAGGGGACGACAGAGGATGAGATGGCTGGATGGCGTCACTGACTCGATGGACGTGAGTCTGGGTGAACTCCGGGAGTTGGTGATGGACAGGGAGGCCTGGCGTGCTGCAATTCATGGGGTCGCAAAGAGTCGGACACGACTGAGTGACTGATCTGATCTGATACTGGTGTGGTGACACTCACTGGGAAACATCTTGATTTTTTTGTATGTCCCTTTATGATTGACCGCTTCTACTATAGACTATGTTCAGGAATGTGCACAGGCACAAGGAAGATGGATGCTTCTCCTAGCGGTCTCAGTTTGGGAAACGTTCTGGAAAACTACCCTGTTATACTCTGGGTGGCATCAGAGAAAAAGAGCAAACCAAACAATAGTCTTGGTGGTAAGGAACTAGAAATCAATTTGCAATGCCTTCAGGTCTACCTCTGGTGCATCTCAACCCCCCATCAATGGTAGAATGAGGAGGGCTGAAGGCACCTGCATCAGTAAGTGACAGAAAAGTCTGACCAATGAAGGAAAGCTTCTGTGGAAAGTCTTTCTTCGCCCTCATCTAGGGCAGGGAGGGACGCCTCCTGTAGAAAAAGCCACAGTTGTGGATGCTGCTTTTTTCTCTTACAGATGGGAACTAGCAGTTACAGAACCACCCACTTTGAAATGTATTTTTAAAAACCTGGGGTAAGAGCTTAACACAGGCACATATAAGACAGATGTGTCTCCTAGCAGTCTTACTTGGGAAGCATTCTGGAAAATTACTCTGCTCCACCTTGGTGGCACCAAAGGAAAAGGGGAAATCAAGTGAAGTTTTTTTTTTCTATTTATTTCAGTCTTTATTTTTTAATTAATTTATTTTTAAGTGAGAGATAATTGCTTTACAATATTGCTTTGATTTCTGCCATACATCAACGTGAATTAGCCATAGATATACATATGTCCCCTCCCTCTTAAAACTCACTCCCACCTCCCACCATTTCTCACCCCTTTAGATTGTTACATAGCCCCAGTTTGAGTTCCCTGAGTCATACAGCAAATTTCCGTTGGCTATCTATTTTATATATGGTAGTGTATATGCATCCATGCTCCTCTCCCCATTCATCCCATCTGCTCCTCTTCCCCCCCATCAATGCCCATAAGTCTTTTCTCTATGTCTATGTCTCCATTACTGCCTTGCAAATAGGTTAATCAGTACCATCTGTCTAGATTCCATATATATGTGAATATGCAATATTTGCTTTTCTCTTCCTGACTTACTTCATTCTGTATAATACAAAATTATTTTAGCAGAAAAAAAATCAATTACCTGGAAGAATGCACAAGGCACCCGGAGCAGTTCTTTGCTCAAAAAGATTGAGTTTTGGGAAGATGTAATTATGAAGTTGCCTGGAAAATGGCAGAAGGTAGTGAAAGAAAATGGTGAATACATGGTTCAATAAAGTTCTTGGTGAAAATGAAAAGTGCGGCTTTTATTTTTACTTAAAACTGATGGGACTTTTTGGTTAAATCAATAGAATTATTAAGCTTTCATGTCTTCTCTGGTTTTCACAACTCACCATGCTAGCTGCTGGAAATATCTCTTCAAGCCAAGATTTAATGGTGAGAAATTGGAAATCAGTTTGGGATGCCATGAGGTCTACCCCTGGCATGTCTCCACCACCTCATTTGTAGAATGAGGAGGGCGGACGGGAGCAAAAATGGTGCCTGCATTGATAAGAGACAGACTAAGTCTGACTAGAGAAGGAAAGCTCCAGTGGAAAGTCTGTCTCCACCCCCATCTAGAACAGAGAGGGATATCTCCAGTAGAAAAAAGCCACAGCTGTGGATGCCACTTTTTTCTCTCTTACAGATGGGAACTAGCAGTTCCAGAACCACCTCCTTTAAAATGTATTTTGAGAAACTGGGATAAGTTCAGTCCCCAGAGCTTAACCTTACTTGGAAAGATGTAATGTATATCTTAGGACAGATGCTGACTCCTGACTCAAAAAACTCGAGTTTTGGGGAAGTTATTGCCTATGAAGATGAATGGCTTGAACATGAATCAATAGGGAAAAGGGAACAAGAGATAGCCACCCTCCCTACTGGGAATCAGTCAGTCCCCACAACAAAGCCAGACTGGGACTATAATATGGCTAAAGTAAGGTGGGATCAGAGCCATTTGGTCAGATGTATTCTTGAAGGATTCAGGTGAGCACATGCTAAGATTTTATGCTATGGTAAGTTGGATGACATAGAACACGGAGAAAAGAAAACTCCTAGTAAATTCCTAGATAGACTATGGGAGGCTGTCCACAATTTTACTGACACTGAACCTGAATGTGCAGAAGAAGAATTGATCTTAAAAGATTTCTTACTCAGCTGGCTCCAGATATCTGCTGTAAGCTACTAAAACAGGCATATGGACCAAATTAGTCTTCAGATAAACTGTTACAACTGGCTAAGACAGTTTATTATGGCAGAAAATATGAGGAATAACACAGGAGGCAAAAAGAATTAGGGAAAAACTCAAGCCCTAGCAATGGCTGTTAGATCTGCTGTTAAAGAGTCTGAGGACAAAAATGTCCAGTGGGACCCAAGTGAAAAGGGATAAACTTGCTATTACTGGGGAAAGGAAGGACATCTCAAGCTAAATTTTTCCCAGGTGTCTAAGCCTCCCCCAGCTCCATGTTCAGTCTGCAAAGACCACACTGGAGAAGAGACTACCCTCCGAGGTGTAGGCCCCAGGGGTCAGGCTTTCAAGGTTCACTCACCTAGCCAGACATCCTGGAGTGTGAAGTCAAAGGGGCCTTAGGAATCATCACTACTAACAAAGCTAGTGGAAGTGATGGAATTCCAGGGGAGTTATTTCAAATCCTAAAAGATGATGCTGTTAAAATTCTGCATGCAATATGCCAGGAAATTTAGAAAACTCAGCAGTGGCAACAGGACTGGAAAAGGTCAGTTTTCATTCCAGTCCCAAAGGAAGGCAATGCCAAAGAATGTTCAAACTACTGCACAATTGCACTCATCTCACATACTAGCAAAGTAATGGCAAACAGACGGAAAAACAAAGGAAACAGTGGCAGACTATTTTCTTGGGCTCCAAAAGCACTGCAGATAGTAACTGCAGCCTTGAAATTAAAAGATGCTTGCTCCTTGGAAGGAAAGCTGTGGCAAACCTAAACAGCATATTAAAAAGCTAAACCATTACTTTCCCAACCAAGATCCGAATAGTCAAAGCTATGGTTTTTCCAGTAGTCATGTATGGATGTGAGAGTTGGACCATAAAGAAGGCTGAGCACCGAAGAATTGATGTTTTTGAACTGTGGTGTTGGAGTGGACTCTTGAGATTCCCTTGGACTGCAAGGAGATCAAACCAGTCCATCCTTAAGAAAATCAATATTGAATATTCATTGGAAGGACTGATACTGAGGCTGAAACTGCAATACTTAGCCACATGATGCAAAGAGCTGACATTTGGAAAAGACCCTGATGCTGGGAAAGATTGAAGGCAGGAGGAAAATGGGACTACAGAGGGTAAGATTGTTGGATGACATCACTGACTCAATAGACATGAGTTTGAGCAAACTCTGGGAGATGGTGAAGGACAGGGAAACCTGGTGTCCTGCAGTCCATGGAGTCACAAAGAATCGGACACTACCGAGCGACTGAAAAACAAGAAAGCTGCAACTGGGATTCTGTGCTATTTTCTCACAAGTTTCTGATCATGGCAGAATCTCCCTCACCCCTTCTGGGGAGGGTTATACTGAGCAAGGTCCAAACCTCTGTTTTCATGAATATGGAGTGTGCACTTTCTCTCCCATTAATTGAACAAAATGTAAATACTAGAGTACTGGCTGATGGAAAAACTGGGTTGAGCACAAAATGCTGTTCTTGTAGTCATCAAGCTCAAAAACCTTTACCTGTATCCATATACAAAGCAGTATCCACTAAAGCTTGAGTTTAAATAAGTGTTAAAATCCATCATTGAAAAGTTAAAAGAACAAGGGCTATTAATTCCCTGTAACAGTCCATGCAACATTCCACTTTAGGGTGTAAAAAAGTCAGATGATAAATGGAGACTAGTTCAAGATTTACAAATAATAAATGAGGCTGTGGTTCCTTTACACCACATGGTGCCTAATCCTTATACTTTACTGTCTGAAATTCCTGAACAAGCCAAATATTTTTCAGTCATTGATCTGAAGGGTGCTTTCTAGACTTAAACCTATACAAAAGCATCCTCTACCTATGACTTTAAGACAATTGAGAGGTTTCTTGGGCATTACAGGCTACTGCCATATTTGAATTCCAGGTTATGGGGAACTTGGTGGTGGTTTAGTCACTAAATTATATCCGACTCTTGCAACCCCATGGACTCTAGCCTGCCAGGCTCCTCTGTCCATGGGATTCTACAGGCAAGAATACTGGAGTGGGTTGCCATTTCCTTCTCCAGGTGATCTTCCCAACCCAGGAATAAAACCCAGGTCTCCTGCATTGCAGGCAGATTCTTTACCAACTGAGCTAAGTTTACTAATGGGAGAAATCTTACTGTCCTGACTTTTCCTGATATAAACAGAATCTTAAACTGTAAAGTTCAGAGTGTCAATGGCTCCTCCTTTAAAGCTGCTGTAAATCAAAAGGTGTCAAAAGTCTAGGAATAGAATATCACTTACACTGTCCCTAGAGGCCCCAATCATCAGGAAAAAGGTTGAAAAGGCTAATGACATTATTAAAAGACATCTTGTAAGCTAACTCAGGAAACACAAAACAGTTGGCTTAAAGTTTTACCAATAGCCTTTATGAGGGCTTGAACTGCCCTTAAGAAGAAGGAACTCTCTCCTTTTGAATGACTCTCTGGCAGACCATTTTTGCACACTGATATTGTTGTCTTAGATCCTGAAACCTTCAGTTCAGTTCAGTTCAGTAGTTCAGTCGTGTCCGACTCTTTGTGATCCCATGAATTGCAGCACGCCAGGCCTCCCTGTCTGCTGAGGTCCAGCCCCGGCTGATTCAGGGTATTCAAAGGAGAGACGGCTTCGGCGACCTATTTATTTATATATTTATCAAAGATATAAAGAGTAATAGAATGAGGATAGCTCAGTAGGAAAATTCAGTGGAGAAAAGAAGCTGAGTAGCTTGGTTTACACAGAAAATCAATATAACCTGTGACACCAGGTTAGTTCTGACCATGGAGGCCGCAGGCACCCTCTCGAATAGTGGAAGGTGCCCCACCTTAGACACCTTCTCGAGTGGGTCTTAGAAGCCCAGGCAAATAAATGGTCGCAGAGGATATCCACACTCCAGATGGAAACTCAGCTGGAAATTGAGGGGAAAAATGACATGGGGAGACCAAGCTTTGGTGAGCAAGGCCCGTAGCTTTATTTTCAACAGGGGCTTATATACCCTAAGTTACACATAGAGGATAATAGGGGATGCAAAGTCAGCAGTTTTTGATCCTTATCAAAAACTAGGGTTTCTTTCCTGCAAATTTATCGTATACAAATGGTTTAGGTGATTTACATCATCTTCTGGCCAGAAGGCCTATTAACATTTTATGACTCTTGACAAAGACTTATCAACAAAGACTTATTTTCTCTAAGGGTAATTATTTTAAGGTTTGGCGCCATCTTCCGAAGATAAAATTGCATTCCTATAGGGCGGATGTGTAATGGGTTTACAACAAAGGAAAGAATTTATTACCTTCAGGGTCTAAAGTTACTAACACCGAGGCCACTACTTATTTTTTCTACATACCAACTATATTAATTAATACACATTCAAGGATACAATTCAGGGGATGTGGAAACTTGGCAGCAAGCATTGGCTCATCAATGAAATATTTAACTAGCTATTTGAATATCTTAAGCTTCCCGTGCCTCTCGAGGCTGGGAGACTGTAAACAATCGTATGCATAGCTGTAGGAGTCCGGGTAAATTTGTCAGGCGAGTTAGAGAGCCATCTGAGGGGTTTGGATTTAAACACTCCTAATTGCCCAGGAACTTTATTAATTGGAGCTGTAAGTTAACTCTTTGACAGAGAGAGTGAGATGGTGGTGGGGGACAGCCCCCAGTAAAGTCAGAGGTGAGAGCACAAAGCAATGAAGTAGGCAGACTCTGGTTTTTTTGGGGTAGATGCTAGATGCTCGAGAATATCCAGGGGGACTCCTGAGGCTCCATCCCGCCTTTGCGTATGCCGAGCCTCCTTCCTCATGACCTTTGTCACGAGTGGAATGCCTCACGGGCTCCTGGCACCTGTCCATCACCAACTCCCGGAGTTCACCCAAACTCATGTCCATCGAGTCAGTGATGCCATCCAGCCATCTCATCCTCTGTTGTCCCCTTCTCCTCCTTCCCCCAATCCCTCCCAGTATCAGAGTCTTTCCCAATAAGTCAACTCTTAGCAAACACCCTGAAGCCTTAGAAAGCCTTTCAACAGACATTACGATAACACCAGGAGGTAACTCAGGAACCAGTCTCTGACTCAGACAAGCCATTGTTTGAGCCAGGAACAGAAGTTCTGGTAAAGATGTTAGAGTCTGGAGGACAATCTCTAGGCCCCTACCAGGTTATTCTTTCTTCTCCCACAGCTGTCAAAATGTCAAGAATTGGTTCATGGATGCACCACACTCGAGTTAAAAGGTGGCACCCTGAATGAGACAAGGTGATGTCATTTTTATGTCTTTAGTCTCTATGCTTTTACTTTTTACTTTTCAAATGGGCCTGACACCTATGTGGGCTTGCTCCTGATGACTCCTAAAATCCCGAGTCTGCCATTTGACCTTCAAGACAATGCTTCCTGTCCTGGACTCATTCTAATGCTGCATTCCACAACTGGTATTAATTGCTGGGTCTGCAGAGCACTCCCCTCCTCATCAGTGGTAGGCTTCACATGGTGTGTCTCTCCACTTCAAGGAAAAGACTTTCTTCAGTTCAGTGAATACCTTCACCAACAACAATCATATGTGACACCTCTTCTTAATCTTATGACATGACACCTCTTCTTAATCTTATGACATCTAACAATCCTAAAATGGACTGGTGTAACAGTTAGAACTGGACATGTAATAACAGACTGGTTCCAAATAGGAAAAGGAGGACATCAAGGCTGTATATTGTCACCCTGCTTATTTAACTTATATGCAGAGTACATCATGAGAAACGCTGGACTGGAAGAAACACAAGCTGGAATCAAGATTGCCAGGAGAAATATCAATAACCTTGGATATGCAGATGACACCACCCTTATGAAAGTGAAGAGGAACTAAAAAGCCTCTTGGTGAAAGTGAAAGTGGAGAGTGAAAAAGTTGGCTTAAAGCTCAACATTCAGAAAACGAAGATCATGGCATCTGGTCCCATCACTTCATGCGAAATAGATGGGGAAACAGTGTCAGACTTTATCTTTTTGGGGCTCCAAAATCACTGCAGATGGTGATTGCAGCCATGAAATTAAAAGACGCTTACTCCTTGGAAGGAAAGTTATGACCAACCTAGATAGCATATTCAAAAGCAGAGACACTACTTTGCCAACAATGGTCAGTCTAGTCAAGGCTATGGTTTTTCCTGTGGTCATGTATGGATGTGAGAGTTGGACTGTGAAGAAGGCTGAGAGCTGAACAATTGATGCTTTTGAACTGTGGTGTTGGAGAAGACTCTTGAGAGTCCCTTGGACTGCAAGGAGATCCAACCAGTCCATTCTGAAGATCAGCCCTGGGATTTCTTTGGAAGGAATGATGCTAAAGCTGAAACTCTAGTACTTTGGCCACCTCATACGAAGAGTTGACTCATTGGAAAAGACTCTGATGCTGGGAGGGATTGGGGGCAGGAGGAGAAGGGGACGACAGAGGATGAGATGGCTGGATGGCATCACTGACTCAATGGACGTGAGTCTCAGTGAACTCTGGCAATTGGTGATGGACAGGGAGGCCTGGCGTGCTGAGATTTATGGGGTCGCAAATAGTCGGACATGACTGAGCAACTGAACTGAACTGAACTGAACATTTTCTACCTTAAAGTATGAACATGATGTGACTTTTGAGTTACAAATGGTTGTTTAAGCTCCTTCGAGTCCAACAGCCTCCTCCAACTATTACTTGGGGCCCCTGGACCAGAGACCCTCAATATGAGGGTAAGAAGAATATCCTACCTCAATAATTTAGGGTCTGGCCCCTGGCCAGCAGGAAGAAGCTATGGAGTAGGAACGACACCCCATTCCCTGGCAGCCATATTCTCCTAAAAGAAAAAGAAGGGAATGAGACAGCTATTTCTTAGGTAGATCAATAAGATCAGGGCCCTTGAGGAGGAGGAAGGGACAAACGTTTTTTTCCTACATTGCTTTGTCTTAGTCACATAAGATGTTTTTTCTTTTTTTTTTTCTTCTTAAGCTCTGAGTTGTTATGGTAACAATCTATTTTGCTGTCCAGGGCTGATGATTACGTAACAAAACAACTCATCTTGTTCAAGGGTATGTTTTTCCTTAAGCTCTGTACTAATGATTATATAATAACAATGTATCTTGCCTGAGGACATGTTTCTCCTTCCTGACAAGAAACTTCTGAGTAATCCTGTTATCAGAAGATGTATGTTGTGGGAATGGGTCTGGGAAGATCTTTCTATTCTTAGTAACCAATTGAAAAACTACATAAAGCCTTGATAAGACGAGTGGGGCACTCTCTGCCTGCTTCTGATATCTAGGTCAGAAGATTTCTCTAATCTTTTTCACTGTAATAAATATTTTACTGCACGAAGCTCTGAGTGACTGAAACTGCCTCTTTGGTGCCAAAGTAAAATTCTCTCCTTTGGAGATCAAGAATCTTACACCATTCACCATAAGCGATCATACCATTTGTGACTGTAATTGGGTGAAACTGTACTGTCAGATCACTTCCCAGCAAGAAGTGGCAAGCTGCTTATTTCAGAAAATTCAAAATCATGACAAAAGCAGCTGTTGTTATGAAGAGAAAAATGACCCAGTGTGTTTTTCTGGTAAGTTTAATGCTGCAACCATCCAGCTTCCACTGGGAAAAAAATATTTCCTTTGCCATCACTCCCCAATTTCCAGGTTGTATTCTTGCAGTTTCAGAGCTGTATAAAGACACTTCTAGGACACATTGTTCCATTCCATGGGAAAAGATGTCATTGGAGAGTGTTCTCTGAGTGTTTACTACCAGAAAAGATGTTACTATAATTAGGTGAAATTGTACTGTCAGATTATATCCCAGAAAGAAGTGGCAAGCAGCTTATTGCATTGAGAAAACTCATAAACATGTCCAAATTTGCTGTTGTAATGAAGAGCAAAATGAACCAGTGTGTTTTCCTGGCAGGGTTGAGGCTGCAACTATCCAGGTTTCACAGTGGGAAATTTCTTTTGCCATCAGGCCACAATTCCCAGGTTCAAAAAACATGTTTCCCTTCACTTTCAGAGCTGTGTAAAGACACTCTTAGGACACAATGTTACTTACATTCCATCAGAAAAGAACTCAGAAGAGAGTGTTCTGTGAGTGTTGACAGCCATTCCTGTTGTTATCCCAATTAGGTAATACTGTATATTCAGGTCACTATGCAGCAAGTAGTGGCAAGCAGCCTGTTTCTTTCAGAAAACTAAAAAACTAGACCAAACTTTTGGTTGTAATGAAGAGAAAAATGAACCACTGTGTTTTTCTGGCAAGTCAGTGTTCTTGGTCTTCCCTTGTGGCTCAGCTGGTAAAGAATCTGCCTGCAATGCGGGAGACCTGGGTTCAATCCCTGGGTTGGGGAGATCCTCTGGAGAAGGGAAAGGCTACCCAGGCCAGTATTCTGGCCTGGATAATTTTATGGACTACAGTCAATGGAGTCACAAAGAGTCAGACACAACTAAGTGTCTGACTTCACTTTTAAGGGTGCAACTATCTAGCATTAACTGGGGGGAAATAACTTCTTTTGCTATCAGACCCCAATTCCCAGATTCACAAAAGCATGTTTCCTGGCTGTTTCAGAGTTGTGTAAAGACACACCTAGGACACACTGTACATTTCCATAAGAAAAGGTATCAGGAGAGAGTGTTCAGTGAATGTTGTTAACCATATCTGTTGTTACTCTAATGAGGTTAAAGTGTACCATGCAATGATTTCCCAGTAAGAACTGGCAAGCTGCCTGTTGCTTTCAGAAAATTCAAAAACTTCACCAAATCTGTTGTAATGAAGAGAAAAATGAACCAGTGTGCTTTTCTGGGAAGCTTAAGGGTGTAACCATCCAGCTTTCACAGTGGGAAAATCCTTCTTTTTCCATCAGGTCCCAATCCCCAGGTTCACAAAAACATGTTTCCCTGCAATTTCAGAGCTGTGTAAAGAGACTCCTAGGACACAGAGTACCATTCCTTGAGAAAAGATGTTAGGGGAGAATGTTCTGTGAGTGTGGATGATAATGATTCTTACTCTGATTAGGTAAAACTGTACTGTCAGATGACTTTCCAGAAAGAAGTGCCAAGCAGCCTGTTGTATTCAGAAAACTAAAAATATTGACCAAATCTGTTGTTCTAATGAAGGGAAAAATAAACTAGTGTTTTCCTGGCAGGCTTGCAACTATCCAGGTTTTACACTGGGAAAGTACTTCTTTTGCCTTTGGGCCCCAATTCCCAGGTTTCAAAAAACATATTTCCCCACAGTTTCAGAGCTGTGTGAAAACACTCCTATGACACAATATGACATTCCATCAGAAAAGAGGTCGGGGAAGAGTGTTCCGTGAATGCTGACTGCCATACCTGTTGTTATCTTGATTAAGTGATACACTACTTTCATATGACTTCCCAGACAAAAGTGGAAAGCAATCTGTTTCTTTCAGAAAACACAAAAACTAAACCAAATCTGTTGTTCTAACGAAGAGAAAAATGAACCAGTGTGCTTTTCTGACAAGTTTAATGCTGCAACCATCCAGATTTCAATGGGGGAAAATACTTCTTTTGACATGAGGCTCCAACTACTAAGTTCACAAAAGCGTATGTCCTGGATGTTTCAGAATTGTGTGTAGACACAATTAGGACACACTGTACAATTCCATGAGAAAAGATGTCAGGAGAGAGTGCTCTGTGAGTGTTGATTGCCATACCTGTGTTACCCTGCTTTGGTGTAAATGTACTGTCAGATGACTTACCAGCAAAAATTGTCAAATTGCCTGTTGATTTCAGAAAACTCAAAAACTTTGCCAAAGATGTTGTAATGAAGAAAAAAAACGAACCAGTTTGGTTTTTTGACAAGCTTAAGGCTGCTAGTCTTCAGCTTTTACAGTGGGAAAATACATCTTTTTCCATCAGATGCCAATTCCCAGGTTCACAAAAACATGTTTTCCTGCAGTTTCAGAGCTGTGCAAAGAGACTTCTAGGAAACGTTGTACCATTTCATGAGTAAAGATCTAAGGGAAGAGTGTTCCATGATTGTTGTCTACCATACCAGTTGTCACTCGGATTGGGTAAAACTACTGTCTATGATATCCCAGAAAAAAAAGTGACAAGCAGCCTGTTGCTTTCAGAAAATTCAATCTCTTGACCAAATCTGTTATTGTAATGAAGAGAAAAATGAACCAGTGTGTTTTCCTGGCAGGTCTGAGGCTTCAACTATTCACCTTTAACAATGGCAAAGTACTTCATTTGCCACCAGACTTCAATTCCCAACTTCACAAAAATATGTTCCCCTGCAATTTCAGAGCTGTGTAAAGGCACTCCTAGGACACAATGTGACATTACACTAGAAAATTGCTCATAGGAGAGTGTTCTGTGAGTGTTGACTTCCATTCCTGCTTTAACCCTGATTAGGTGAAACTGTACTGTCAGATGAGTTCTGACAAAGAATGGCAAGCAGTCTGTTTCTTCCAAAATGTCAAAATATATACCAAAGCTGTTGTTGTAATTAAGAGAAAAATGAACCAGCGTGTGTTTTTCTGGCAAGCTTAAAGCTGAAATCAGCCAGCTTTTACTGGGGGAAAATACTTATTAGCCTTCAGGCCCCAGTTCCCAGGTTCGCAAAAACGTTTCCTGGCTGTTTAAAAGTTATGTAAATAGACACCTAGGGCACACTGTACCATTCCGAGAGAAAAGAAGTCAGGAGAGAGTGTTCTGTGAGTCTTGATTGCCATACCTGTTATTACCCTGATTGGGTGAAACTGTGCTGTCAGATGACTTCCCAGCAAGATATGGCAAGCAGCATGTTGCTTCCAGAAAAGTAAAAATTTGAACAAAGCAGTTGTTGTAATGAAGAGAAAAATGACCAGTGTGTTTTCTTGGCAGGTTTGAGGCTGCAACTATCCACACTTCACAGTGGGAAAGTACTTCATTTGTCATCAGGCTACAATTCCCAGGTTCAAAAAAAATTTTCCCTGCAGTTTCAGAGCTGTGTAAAGACACTCCTAGCACACAATGTGACACTCCATCAGAAAAGAGAGAAGAGATCAGGGGAGAGTGTTCTGTGAGTAATGACTGCCATTCCTGTTGTTACTCTGATTAGGTGAAACTATACAGTCAGATGACTTACCAAAAAGAAGTGGCAAGCAGCCTGATTCTCTCAGAAAACTCAAGAAATAGACCAAAGCTATGGAAATAATGAAGGGAAAAATGAACCAGCGTGTTTTTCTGGAAAATTTAAGGCTGCAATCATCCAGCTTTCACTGAGGGGAAATACTTGTTTTGCCACCAGGCCCCAATTCCCAGGTTCACAAAAACATGTTTTCTGGTTGTTTCAGTGTGGTGTAAAGACATACCCAGGACAGATTGTACAAGTCCAGAAGAAAAGATGTCAGGAGAGAATGCTGTGTGAATGTGAATTGCCATACCTGTTGTTACCCTGATTAGTTGAAAGTGTACTTACTGTTAGATGACTTCCCAGCAAGAACTTTGCATGCCACCTGTTGCTTTTAGAGAACTTAAAAACTTGACCAAATATGTTGTTGTAATGAAGAGAAGAATGAATCAGTGTGTTTTTCTGGGATGTTTAAGGCTGCAACTGAAAGAGTTAATTCTTAGGTAGGTTGATAAGGAGTCCAGGGCCAAGGAGGAGAAAGGGGTCTGGGGCCTTCAAGGAGGAGAAAAGGACAAATGCTTTTTCTACATTCCTCCATCTTAGTCACATAAAATGTTTTTTTTTTTTTCCCTTTAAACCCAGAGTTTAAAGAAAACAACTTATCACATAAAAAACATTCCCATCACATAACAAACAACTCATTACATAACAAAACAACTCATCTTGCTCAAGGGTATGTTTGTCCTTAAACTCTATACTAATGTTTATATAACAACAATATAGTCTGCTTTGCTCAAAGACATGTTTCTCCTTCTTAAGAACCTTCTGACTAATCCTGTTATCTTAAAATATATGTTGTAGGAGTGGGTCTGTTAAGACCTTTCTACTGTTAGTTCTAATCCTGTTATCTTAAAATGTATGTTGTGGGAGTGGGTCTGGTAAGACCTTTACAACCTTGAGACATTCTTTTGATTTATTGTTAATAATCAGTTGAAAAAATATATAGCTCCCTTGCTAAAACTAGTGACAGGACACTGTCCACCCCCTTCATATGTCTATGTCAAGCTTTCTCTGTCCCTTTTTCACTGATAAAGCATTTACCACACGAAGTTCTGAGTGTCCGAAGCCTTGTCCCTGGTGCTTAAGATAACTCTTCTTCAGAGATCATAAATCTGCCATCGTTCACCGTAAGCTATGATCTTGGGGACTCGTCTGGGATCTTCAAGCTAAGGTAAGGACACTCAGAGCTCTAGCTTGCCTGTTCTTTCAGTATACCCACGTTTATCCTTTTACTTTACTAACTCTGTGGTGTGCCTATGTGTGTGACTGATTGAAAGCCTGAGATATATCCTTTGTGAAGCAAAGATTGAGCCCAACTCTACAGTTTCAGGGTGCCTCGTAATGACTGAAGGCAGCCCTGAAAGGGGACCCTTGTTGGGGATTTATACTGACCTGCCAAGAATCACTCAACATCCCTGAGAGGGGAGCAGTCAGAAATGTACAGAGTGTAGACAGAACTTTCCTTTCTCAGTCACCTTTTCCTGGTCTCTTTGATCATTTTATAACTGCCTGGGGAATTAAAACTACTAGCCTAATCTGTTGAATCATAGACTTTCAAGAGGCCTGTGATCCTTGCTGTTACTGTGTACTTTTACTTAGACCCCAAGCTTGGATTGATAGTCATGGGGCACCCAGAATTGCCAGGAGCCAAAGTTAAATCTTGATTATTTTCCCTTGCACTGCAGATGGGAGTGATGTAGAGTTCTAGCTCCAGGACCATCTCTCTTGGTTGTTTCCATATGGGGCCAGAGTCCTAAAAGCAAGTCCCTGTTGTAGCTGTGCTTCCAAACTATATGGATGGAAGTGGTGCTAGCCAGCATGAGGTTTCTAAGAACATAGCTCAGGAATCCCAGATTGGAAGTACAGCTACCTTCTTCCTTTGGTAGTGCTAGCTCTTAGCGAACTAGGTAAAGCTCTCCAGTGGCTTCTGTCTCAACTCCCTAGATATTCCTTTTGTAGAATCTGTGGAAATAAACTGGAAGGATTGGCTGTAGCAGCTCAAGGACAAAATTCGCTCTTGCCTCGCTGGCTGACCCTCCACCACCACTTTTGCTACACTCAGAAAGGACATCTTGGTTATTGTTCATTCACTTATGACTTACTCTTTCTACCGTGGTCAAGACTGTACTCACGAATGTGGACAGGCAAACAGAAGTCAGATACTTCCCCTTCTAGTCCTAGTTCGGGAAACGTTCTGGAAAACTACTCTGCTACAATCCGGGTGGCATCAGAGAAAAAGGGCAAATCAAAGGTCTTGGTGGTAAGAAACTAAAAGTCAATTTGGGATGCCATCAGATGCATCTCTGCTCTGCCTCAATGATGGAGCAAGGAGGGCTGAAGGGAATGAGTAAGGCTCCTGCATCGGTAAGGGACAGACTAAGTCTAACCAGGGAAGGAAAGCTTGGTTGGAAAGTCTGTCTCCACCCCTATCAAGAGCAGGGAGGGACACCTCCAGTGGAAAAAAGCAAGGGCGCCAGAAGCTGCTTTTTATCTCTTACAGATGGGAGCTACTCAAAGTTCCATACCCACACCCTTGGATTGTTTCCTGAAAAACTGGGATAAGTTTGATCCACAGAGTTTAAAGAAGACTGACTTTCTTTTGCAAATCTGCATGGCCACAATATGCACTGGAGGGTGGCAAACAATGGCTGGTTGAAGGGTCCCTTAATTACAATGCTGTTTTACAATTAGATCTGTTTTGTGGGAAGCAAGGGAAATGTATAGAAGTGCCATATGTGTTACTTTTTTTCTCTCTGTGAGACATGCCAGACTTATGTCCTATGGGTACAGAATTGGATGTAATGTCTTCGACTCTCTCCTGTCCTCTTATTCTGCCCTGTATCTGGGGCTCCCAACTGAGCAGGCTGAGGGTCAAAGCATTCCTCCAGGAATGGTTGCCTCAGACACGATAAAGGTTCAAACAACCCCAGTTCCAATATGGCCTCAGACTACTTTGGTTTTAATAGGAACTCAATAGTCAAAGTAAAGAAGGCTCAGACAACCAAAACTAAGGGTAAAATACAAGGCAAAGAAGAGGATGAGAGAGAAGACAAGACACAGAATGAGGATGAGAAACAACAACAACAACAACAACAGCTTTCTCCAATCTATCCCTGGGAACGTATGTGAAGAATAGATAGAGAGGCTGTCCTCTCTCTTCTTCAGGAGGCCCTCACTGGGAAAAATAACCAACCCATAAAAATCCATAATTCCTTTTCTTACCCAGAGGTACAACAGATAAAAAGAGATCTGGGAGATTATCTAGAGGATCCAAAAAGGAACATAGAAGCCTTTAAGGGACTAACTTTATTTTATGAGCTTGCTTGGAGAGATGCAATGTATGTCTTGGGACAGATGCTGATTCCTGACTCGAGAGCTCAAGTTTTGGGGGAAGCTACTGCTTTTGGAGATGAATGGCTTGAACATGAGGCAAGGGGAAAAAACAAACATGAAACAGCTCTCCTCCGTATGGAGAGCCAAGCAGTTCCCATAACAGAGCCAGACTGGGATTATCACCAAGACAAAGGAGATGGGAAGAGACCCACTTTGTCAATTGCATTATTGAAGGGCTTACAAGAGCTCAAGCTAAGCCTCTAAATTATGCTCAGTTGACTGACATAGAACAGGGAAAGAAGGATGCTCCTGGCAGATTCCTAGAGAGACTACGGGAAGCCCTTTGAAAGTTCACTACTATCTCTCCTGAAAGTGTCGAGGGAGAGATGATCTTAAAAGATAAATTCCTCACTCAGTCAACTCCAGATATTCACCTTAAGTTACAAAAACAGGCATTTGGACCAAATCAATCTTTAGAAAAACTGTTGCAGCTGGCTCAGATGGTATATTATGGTAGACAATATGAGGAGGAAAAGCGAAAACAGAAAAGAACCAAAGAAAAGACTCAGGCCCTAGTGATGGCTGTGAAAACTGCCATGAATCAGCTTGAGGGGGAAAACGCCCAGAGAGACCCAGACAAAAAAGGATGGGCTTGTAATTACTGTGGAAAGGAGGGACATCTCAAGTGGGATTGCCCTCAGGCATTTAAGCCATTACTGGCTCCCTCTCCGGTCTGTAAAGGACCACCCTAGAGGATAGACTGCCCCCAGAGGCATCGGCCCCAGGGGTTGGATTCTCAGGACAATCAGGAATGAAGGTGCTCAGGGGTCTCCATACAAGCCCCCATCCTAATTACACCTGAGGAATCCTCAGTATTAATAACTGTGGGAGGCCAATCAGTCAATTTCCTTTTGGACACTGGGGCAACTTTCTCTGAGCTCACTGGATTCCCTGTCCTGCTTTCCTCCTGATCCGCTACCATAATGGGGCTGTCTGGATGAGCCAAACGCTATTATTTCAGCCAAGGTGACCCTGAGAAAAGAGAACAGGTTGTAGGCATCTCCCTCTCCCTGACTCCACACTACATTTGGTGAAGCTACAGTCACCAAAACTGTGCAGAATTTGCACAAAAACAGGCACATGGCCCAGAGGAACAGGGCAGAGAGTCCATAATTCAGCCCACATGGTTGGGTCCGTTGATTTATGACAACGGGGTGACGGACTCACCAAGGGGAAGGACAGCCCCACAATAAACAGTGCTGGGAAAAGTGGACACCACATCCAAAGATGTACCCTGGACATTCTACATTGCACACAAAACTGACTAAAAACCCAACGTTCCGGTCATCTGAAAACAGCAGTCATTTTGCATACAGGAAGCTTCTCCAAACTTCCGAATTTTCATCACTTTTTCCTCCTGACATTGCCTGGGTCATCAGGAAACCCAGCTTTCATCAGTGTTGATGCTGCTCTGTGTTGTCCTGAAGCCAAAACGCCAGTGAGTCCGAAGAAGCCTAAGCTCCTCTCAGCAGAGATGCTGACTCAGGTGTCCCTGCTGAAGTCCTGTGGTGCCTGAGGAGACACAACTCCTCTCAGCTGCCCTGAACTGGGTCTGCAGGGAACACACAAGTGCTGTGTGTCAGTGATGTGGGCTCAGTGCCACCCTGTAGTCAATATGGAAAGTGCAAGCCATGCCTTCCTCACAGGTCACTGGACACAGTGTCCCCTGCTGGCAGAACTGCTGAGTACATTAAACTGGAAATTCAAGGGAAGACAATATCACATAACTTTTCTAAAAATAGGTAAAGAACAATGAATTAGAAACCATACAGAATGAAATAAACAGACACAAACTTTATAACTTACAAAAAATTTACTCAAAATAATTCACAGACAAATTTTAAATGCATAATTATTCAAAATTATGGAAGAAAACATAAAACAAAATTGACATGAGCTTGGGTTTGGTCATGTAGATCACAAGCTTTGTAGTTTTAACACAACACAAGAAAAGCAATCCAGAAAGAAAAAACAAGGGATTCCATGGACTTTATAAAATCAAAGATTTCTACTATGTGAAAACTTCTTTCAAAAAATCAAAAGACACAATACAACTGGGAAATATATTTGCAACCATATATCTAATTAAGATTTTGTCTCAACATATACAAAGAACTGTAACACAACCCTATTAAAATTAGGAAAGCTCTAAATGGACACCTGGTCAGAAAAGGTACACACTACACAAAACTATGAACTATGCCCAGTACTGGAAAGCAGAGAAAAATGGTCCACTTTGACTCTCTGAATCATGTATGAATCTGTCCTTCCTAGAATCCTCAGAGAGGTGGAGAGGGAGGAAGGGAAGAGAACCACTTAAGCTTTTACGTAATTAATACTGACAATTCTCACCACTTTCATTCAACATGGTCTAGCAGCAAGAATTCTGGAGTGGGTAGCCATTCCCTTCTCCAGGGGATCTTCCTGACCCAGGGATTGAACCCTGGTCTCCTGCATTGCAGGCAGATTCTTCACCATCTGAGCCACCAGAGAAGCCCTCCCTGATTTCAAAATATACTACAAATCTAGAATAATCAAGATGGTATGGTATGGGAACAAAAGATAAACACATAGACCCATGGGACAGAATTGAGAGCCCAGAAATAACCACATGCATATATGGTCAATTCATTTATGACAAACGAGGTGAGACTGTTACTGAAATTGTAACAGTCATGTGTCGGACACAAAGTGGTGAGACCCATCAATAATAAACATTAGAGTTTTTAACTGTTAGGTTGGCTTATTTTTCTTCCCCAGTTCTTGTCTTGTCACAACAAAAATTTGGAGTAATGGACCAAGGTGTAGAACAACAGACAAGCTACACCTCAGTTCAGCTTAAGCAGACAGATCTTTTATTAGTCTGACACTCCCAAAGGAGTCATCCTCATCCTTCTTATTGATCCCTCTTGGCTTTCTCCTTTTATACTTCTAGTCTCCTCCTTTTGGTTATGCCTGGGGCAAAGTAGAGCTTGCACCCATCACCAATCAATGAAAAGGGAATGCAAATGGGCATATGTTCAATGCCAATTGACAATTATAAGTTATATAACAGCAAGTTGTGTTGCTTATGTCTTCCCATAATTCCATCTGTTATAATTAAATGCAGAATATTCATAAGCCCTTAATGGGCTCCTAATTGCCTAAATGTCTAAGGTTACTTGGGGAAGCCCCTGTGGTCATTTTGTATTCATTGTGTGCCTAGGGAATATGTGCAGGAGTTGAAAAGTCTCTGGTTATTTTGTAGCATATCTGTGAGCTCTCCTGGGTGTGTCTGGGATGGAGTTTAGAGATCAGCTTACACCTCTTTCAGCCAGGACTCCACTCATTGCTCATGTCTAACTTACTACCTAACAGAGCAGAGAAAGGTTTATTATAGATTTATACAAAGACAAGGTCACTCATGCCTTAAGAACCTCAAAGTTACTAAAAGCCCCAGTCTGTTCCTGGGCTCTCCACCTCATCTGCTAGCCCAAGGCTGGGTAAGCTGGAGAGCCTCCAGGAGAAGGCCTGAATTTGCTTTTTACCTCACTCTTCACCTGATGGCCACCACACTAGCAACCCTTGACTGCATCACTTCCCCAATGGTCCCTCATTGACAGTTATCAGCAGGCAGGACCCACTGTGGCACTGACCAATAGCTGAGCAGGACAACTAACCATTGCTCACTGACAGTTGGTTGCTTGTGAGCAGAGCCCACTGAGTTACTAAGCAATGGCTGAGCAAGACCTGTTGCCTAGTAACAGGGTGCAGAGTAATGAGGCCCAGCAATGGCACTTGCTAAGGGCTGTGCTCATTCTGCTCTGTTACAAGACTATACAGTGGGGGAAAAGAGAGCCTCTTCAGTGAATGGCATTAGGAAAACTGCACGGCTACACGCACAAGAATCACACTGGAATCTTTTTTCATACTATCTACAAAAGCAACCTCACAATGAATCAAATACTTCAATGTAAGACCTGAAACCATAAAACTCCTAGAAGAAAATATAGGCACTACACTCTTTAGCTTCAGTCTTAGCAATATTTTCTGGATCTGTACTCCCAAGCAAGGGGAACAAAAGCAGAACAAACCAATGGGACTCCATCCAACTGAAAAGCTTTTCAACGGCAAAGGAAACCACTCACAAAATGAAAATGCAGCCTACTGAACGTGAGAAAATATTTGTGAACAGTATATCTGAAAAGGGGTTCATATCCAAAACAGATGAAGAACTCACACAATTGAACTTCCAAAAGCCCAGTTAAAAATTGGGACTAAACATTTTTCCAAAGAGTATGTACAGATGGCTAAGAGACACAAGAAACTGTCATCAATATCACCTATCATCTGGGAAATGCACATCATAAGAACAATGAGGCTATCACCTCACACTGACAAAAAATGATTATCATCCAAAACACAATAAATAAAAAGCATTGGCGAGGATGTGAAGAACCCTCATGTATTTTGTTGGGAATGTTCATTTGTACAGCCACTATGGAAAACTGTATACAGGTCCTCAAGAAATTAAGACTAGAACTACCATGTGATGCAGGAATTACCCTTGGGAGTATGTTTCTGATGAAACAAAACCAAGGAATCAAAAAGATATAAACATCTCTATGTTCGTGGCATTTTTGTTGACAATAACCATGACATGGAAGACACTAAAATGTCCATTGATTGACAAATCAGTAAAGAAGTTTTCATATATATACATACACACATACACACACAATTGTATATGATTAAGCCACAAAAAATGATACCTTACAACAACATGAATGGGCCTAGAGGGTATCATGTTAAGTGAGATATGACAGAGAAAGATAAATATCTTATGAAACAGTGTCAGACTTTATATTTTTGGGCTCCAAAATCACTGCAGATGGTGATTGCAGCCATGAAATTAAAAGACACTTACTCCTTGAAGGAAAGTTATGACCAACCTAGATAGCATATTCAAAAGCAGAGACATTACTTTGCCAAAAAAGTTCCGTCTAGTCAAGGCTATGGTTTTTCCAGTGGTCATGTATGGATGTGAGAGTTGGACTGTGAAGAAAGCTGAGCACCAAAGAATTGATGCTTTTAAACTGTGGTGTTGGAGAAGACTCTTGAGAGTCCCTTGGACTGCAAGGACATCCAACTAGAATCCTAAAGGAGATCAGTCCTGGGTGTTCATTGGAAGGACTGATGCTGAAGCTGAAACTTCAATATTTTGGCCACCTCATGCGAAGGGTAGACTCATTGGAAAAGACCCTGATGCTGGGAGGGATTGGGGGCAGGAGGAGAAGGGGACGATGGAGGGTGAGATGGCTGGATGGCATCACTGACTCGATGGACATGAGTTTGGGTAAACTCCGGGAGTTGGTGATTGACAGGGAAGCCTGGTGTGCTGCGATTCACGGGGTCGCAAAGAGTCCGACACGACTGAGCGACTGTACTGAACTGAACTGAACTGATGTGTAGAAACTAGAAAATAAAACAATTGAACAAACACATGACAGAAATGGACTCAGGTCCCAAGAACATGCTGATAGTTGTCAGAGGGGAGAGGGGTGGGGGCATGAGTGTAAAGGGTGAGAAAGACTGAGGAGTACTGAATTCCAGTTCTAAAACAAATGTCATGGGTATGTAATGCACAGACCAGGGAAAAGAGTCCATGATACTGTAATAACATTGTATGGTGATGAATGGTAACTATACGTATCTTGGTGATCATTTTATAATGTATAGAAATATTAAATCACTATGTTGTATACCAGGAAATTAATATTGGGTTGGCCAAAAGCTTTGTTCATTTTTTTCAGTAAGATGGCTTTAGTAGGGCTTGGGTGTCTTTAACTTCATTTGAAACAATTTTTTTGTAATTGTATTTTGACAGCTGTCCTATCAGAATGCATCTTTAAAAAAAAATTCATTCTCTGACACAAATCACAGCAAGATCCTCTATGTCCCAATTCCTAGAGTAATGGGAATAAAACCAAAACTAAACAAATAGGGCCTAATTAAATTTAAAAGCTTTTGTACAATGAAGGAAACTATAAGCAAGGGAAAAAGACAACCCACAGAATGGGAGAAAATAAGAAACAAAATAACTGACAAAGAATTAATCTCAAAGATAAACAAGCAGCTCATCCAGCTCAATGCCAGAAAAACAAACAATCCAATCAAAAAGTGGGCTGATCTAAACAGACATTTCTCTAAAGAAAACATCAGTTCAGTTCAGTTCAGTCTCTCAGTTGTGTCTGACTCTTGCGACTGCATGGACTGCAGCACGCCAGGTTTCCTGTCCATCACCAACTCCCAGATCCTCAAACTTACGTCCATCGAGTCAGTGATGCCATCCAACCATCTCATCCTCTGTTGTCCCCTTCTCCTCCTGCCTTCAATATTTCCCAGAATCAGTCTTTTCCAATGACTAAGTTCTTCGCATCTGGTGGCCAAACTATTGGAGTTTCAGCTTCAGCATCAGTCCTTCCTATGAATATTCAGGACTGATTTCCTTTAGGATTGATTGGTTGGACCTCCTTGCAGTCCAAGGGGCTCTCAAAAGTCTTCTCCAATACCACAGTTCAAAAACATCAATTCTTCAGTGCTCAGTTTTCTTTATAGTCCAACTCTCACATCCATACATGATTACTGGAAAAACCATGGCTTTGACTAGATGGGCCTTTATTGGCAAAGAAGACATACAGATGGCTAATAAACACATGAAAAGATGCTCAACATTGATCATTATTAGAGAAATGCAAATCAAAACTACAATGAGGTATTATTTCACACTGGACAGAAAGTCAGTTCAGTTCAGTCTCTCAGTTGTGTCTACTCTTTGCAACCTCATGGACTGCAGCTCGCCAGGCTTCCCTGTCCATCACCAACTCCTGGAGGCTACTCAAACGCATGTCTATTGCTTTGGTGGTGCCATCCAACCATCTCATCCTCTATCATCCCCTTCTCCTTCTGCCTTCAATCTTTCCCAGCATCAGGGTCTTTTCCAATGAGTTGGTTCTTCGCATCGGGTGGCCAAGGTGTTAGAGTTTCAGCTTCGTCATCAGTTCTTCCTATGAATATTCAGTACCGATTTCCTTTAGGATTGACTGTTTGGATCTCCTTGCAGTCCAAGTGACTCTAAAGAATCTTCATCAATTCTTTGGTGCTCAGCTTTCTTTATAGTCCATCTCTTACATCCATACATGACCACTGGAAAAACCACAGTTTTGACTAGAAGGACCTTTGTTGGCAAAGTAATGCCTCTGCCTTTTAATATGCTATCTAGGTTGGTCATAACTTTTCTACCAGGGAGCAAGCGTCTTTTAATTTCATGGCTGCAATCATCATCTGCAGTGATGTGGAGCCCCCCAAAATAAAGTCTGTCACTGTTTTCATTGTTTCCCCATCTATTTGCCATGAAGTGATGAGACCGGATGCCATGATCTTAGTTTTATGAATGTTGAGTTGTAAGCCAACTTTTTCATTCTCCTCTTTCACTTTCATCACGAGGCTCTTTAGTTCTTTCTTTTCTGCCATAAGGGTGGTGTCATCTGCACAACTGAGATGACATTACTGATATTTCTCCCAGCAATCTTGATTCCAGCTTTTGCCTCATCCAGCCTGGCATTTTGCATGATGTACTCTGCATATAAGTTAAATAAGCAGGGTGACAATACATAGCCTTGACGTACTCCTTTCTTGATTTGGAACCAGTCTGTTGTTCCCTGTCCAGTTTTAACTGTTTCTTCTTGACCTGCAAACAGATTTCTCAGGAGGCAGGTCAGGTGGTCTTGTATTCCCATCTCTTTAAGAATTTTCCACTGTTTGTTGTGATCCACACAGTCAAAGGCTTTGGCATAGTCAATAAAGCAAAAGCAGATGTTTTTCTGGAACTCTCTTGCTTTTTCAAAAGACTTTCATCAAAAAGTTTACAGATAATAAATGCTGGAGAGGGTATGGAGAAAAGGGAATCTTCTTACCCTGTTTATGGGAATGCAAACTGATACAATTACTATGGAGAACAGTAGGAGATTCCTTAAAAACTTGGAATAGAACTATCATATCACCCAGCAATTCCACTACTGGGCATATACCCTGAGGAAGCCATAATTGAAAAAGACACATGTGCCCCAATGTTCATTGCAGCACTATTTACAATAGCTAGGACATGGAAGCCATTTTGATGTCCATTAGCAGATGAATGGTGGAAAAGGAAATGGCAACCTACTCCAGTATTCTTGCCTGGAGAATCTCAGGGACAGGGGAGCCTGGTGGGCTGCCGTCTATGAGGTCGCACAGAGTTGGACATGACTGAGGCGACTTAGCAGCAGCAGCAGCAGATGAATGGATAAGGAGGTTGTGGTACATACACACAACAGAATATTACTCAGCTATAAAAGGAATGCATTTGAGTCCATTCTAATGAGGTGGATGAACCTAGAGCCTATTATACAGAATGAAGTAAGTCAGAAAGAGAAAGACAAATACCATTATTAACACATGCATGTGGGATATAGACAGTTAACAAAGGAGACATAGAAATAAAGCACAGAGTTTGGACTCAGTGGGAGAAGAAGAGGATGGGATGATTTGAGAGAATAGCATTAAAACATATACATTACCATATGTAAAAGAGATAGCCAGTGGGAGTTTGATGTATGATGCAGGGCCCCAAAATCCAGTGCCCTGTGACAACCTGGAGGGGTAAGGTGGGGAGGGAGGTGGGAGGGGGATTCAGGAGGAGGGGACACATATATACCTATGGCCAATTCATATTGAAAGTGAAAGTCACTCAGTTGTGTCCGACTCTTTGCAACCCCAAGGACTATATAGAGTCCATGGAATTCTTCAGGCCAGGATTATGGAGTGGGTAACTGTTCCCTTCTCCAGGGAATCTTCCCAACCTAGGGGTGGAACCCAGGTCTCCTGCATTGCAGGAGGATTCTTGATTTATGGCAAAAATCATCAAAATACTGTAAGTAATTATCCTTCAATTAAAATAAATAAAATTTTCAAAAAAGTATCAAAATCAGTGAATTTTTATATAGCAATTTTAATATAGAAGATGGAAGAAAATGGAACATTTTGGGATATTATTATACTTTATTATATCAAGAAAGGTAAAAACGCAACTGAAATGCAAGAAAATATTTGTGCAGTGTATGGAGGAAATGCTGTGGCAGTTTTGATGTGTCAAAAGTGGTTTGTGAAGTTTCATGCTTGAGATTTCTAACTGGATGATTCTCCACAGTTGGGTAGACCTGTTGAAGTTGACAGAGATCAAATGGAGACATTAATTGAGAACAATCAACATTATACCACACGGGAGATAGGTGGCATACTTAAAATATCCAAATCAAGTGTTGGAGATTATTTACATTAACTTGGTTAATATCACTTTGCTGTTTGGGTTCCACATAAGTTAAGTGAAAAACAAAACAAAACAAAACACCTTCTTGACCACATTTCCACATGTGATTCTCTATTTAAACATCACAAAAACATCCCATTTTTAAAACAAATTGTTTTAGGTGATGAAAAACTGATACTGTACAAAAATATGGAATGGAAGAGACAAGCGAATTGAACCACTACCATCCACTCCAAAGTTTTGTCATCATCCAAAGAAGGTGATGTTGTGTATATGGTGGAACTGGAAGGGAGTCCTCTATTATGAGCTCCTTCCAGAAAGCCAAATGATTAATTCCAACAAGTACTTTCAAATAGACCAGTTTAAAGTAGCACTTGCATCATCCCGAATTAGTCACTAGAAAATGCATCATCTTCCATCAGGATAACCCAAGACCGCATGTTTCTTTGATGATCTGGCAAATAACTATTACTGCTTGGCTGAGAAGTTCTGATTCATTTGCCGTATTCAGCAGACATTGCACTTTCAGATTTCCATTTACTTCAGTCCTTAGAAAATTCTTTTAATGAAAAATAATTCAATTCCATGGAAGATTGTAAAAGGCACCTGAAACAGTTCTTTGTGCAAAAAAATAAAAGGTTTTGGAAACACAGAATTATGAAATTGCCTGAAAAATGGCAGAAGGTAGTGAAACAAAATGGTGAATACATTGTTCAATAAAGTTCTTTTATAAAAATGAAAAATGCATCTTTTATTTTTATTTAAATACCAAAGGAAAATTTTGGCCAACCCAATAAAATATTGCCTGTCATTTATACACAAATTTTTTAAGGAGAAAAGGGAATTTTCTGATGTTCCAGTGGTTTGGACTTGGTATTTTCACTGGGAGGGCCTGTCTTCAATCCCTGGTTGAGAAACTAAGATCCTGCAAGTCAAAAATTAAATAAATTTTAAAATAAGAAAAAATACTATCTTAAAAAACCAGCAGAGTAGTGAGATAAAAAGCAGGTGTCACATGAAACTTGAAAAGGATATGGGTTGAAAGGGCAGTATCTGCTGAAGTTTGACTCTCAAGGGGCTCAGACAGATTGACAAACTAAAGAGGAACAGTCATGGCATACTGCTAAAATGTTTGTTTGTTTAAAAAGACTTTATTTTTTTAAATTATTTTATTTTATTTTTTAACTTTACAATATTGTATTGGTTTTGCCATATATCAACATGAATCTGCCACAGGTATACCCATGTTCCCCATCCTGAACCCTCTTCCCTCCTCCCTCCCTGTACCATCCCTTTACTATTTTTTTTTTCCTTTACTATTTTTTAAAGAAGTTTTGAGTTCACAGCAAAATTAGGCAGAGTACAGAGAGGTGTCATAAGTCCCCTGCTTTGCTATTCCCACCTCCAACCCTTCATCCCCACCCCCCACACAATTGTTCAAAGCCGACTGCTCCCCAACTATCCTATCAACATTCTGTGTGTCAATTACTATGGATGAATCTACTTGAATACGTCATGGTCACCAGACTCTAGCATCTACATTAGGCATCATTCCTAGTGTTGTGCATTCTACAGGTTTTGACAAATTTATCTCACCATGAGTTTATTACACTGTATAATTTACTGTCTTAAAAATCCTCTGTACTTGACCTACTTATTACCCCCCACCCAACCCCTCAACCCTGCCACAGACTCCTAGCTATGCACTGATCTTCTTACCCTTTCTGTGGTTTGCCTTTTCAGGAATGTCCTAGGTAGTTGGTATCCTGAGCTTTGCCACTTTTCCAGATTGGCTTCTTTCAATGAGTAATATGCACTTAAGGTTCCCCACCTGTCTCCCCATGGCTCCATTCCTCAGATGTCTTTTCAACACCAAAGAACATCCTGCTGCATGGATGGAGTCCAGTCTATATATATGTCCATTCACCTCCCAAAGGACATCTTGGTTGCATCCAAGTTCTACCAGTTATGAATAAAGCTTCCATAAATGTTCTATATAGATTTCTGTAAGCATTAGATGAAAGCATTTGACTCATTTGGGCCCACTGATACCAACGAGTTCGAGAGGTGGATCATATGGTAAGAATGTATTTCATTTTCAGAGTTTCTGAAGATGGTAGCTGACAGCATGCCAACATACTGAGGAATTAAGCCAGGAAAGAAAATAGAATTCAATGATCCCACAAAGAAAGATGTTGCCAAGACAAACCTATACTTCCACCCTCTTAGGATTGACAGTTAATCCTGAGAACTAAGTGGAAACAAGACAGATGCACAGGAGAGATGCATCCACATTTATTTCCTATGAGTTTTATTTAACCCAGGACACCCTCCTAAGGAAATGAAGAAAGACCCAGAGAAGTTGCAAAACCAAAATTCTTTTCTGTTGTGTTGAACAAAAAGAGGTGACTGTGGAAAATGAACTACACTATGTGGGGAGGCTAAGGAGGATGAGGATTGTGTTCAACAAGATGTATTTGTATAGAATTCTCTTTTATTCTCAATTCTCTGCCCTTGACAACATCAATGTCATTCTCCTTCCAGTGGACAAAGGAAATATTCCATGGGAATGCGGGTGGAGATTTTCTCTCTTGCTTTCAGGAAGAAAGAGGGGAAGTCTCAGCATACCCTTCTTGCACTTGCTGTATTAAGGGGGTTGCTTTGTTTTTACTGGTTTTTAAAGTGCATGTCTGTATGTACGCATATGTGTTACTTGCTCAGTCCTGTCTGACTCTTTGTGATGCCACGGACTGTAGCTTGGCAGGCTTCTTTGTCCATGGAATTCTTCAGGCAAGAATACTAGAGTGGATAGCTGCTGAGGTCCAGCCCCAGCAGGATCCAGGGGAACTCTCAGGGTGAACAGCGTTGGCAAATGAATGACACGGGGAGGCCAAGCTTCGATGAGTGAGACCCGTAACTTTATTTTCAAAAGGAGCTTTTATACCCTGACTTGTACATAGAGGGAAATGAAAGATGCAAGGTCATTTAGAGTGAGCCCAAACACTCCAGCAGTTTTGCCCTTATCGAATCCAGGATTTTTTTCTGTATGCCTTTCCATAAACAAGGGTCTTATGTTATGTCTGGCCCTGTGGCCTGTTAACATTTCATGACTCTTTTCTGATAAAGGTTGATCAGCCAGAAAACTTGTTTTCCCTTAAAGTGTTTTTTCTTTATTTCTCCCAGCCTCAGAAAGTACTAAACAGAGCTACATTCTCACGGAGCAAAGGTGCAGTGGGCCACAACAAAGAAAGAACTTATTAGCTCAAAGGTCTGATATGGTTAATACCAAGGCTACTACTTGTTTTTCTTACATTCCAACTACGTTAACTAATGCACTCCCAGGTGCACAATGGATAAGGGATATGGGAACTTGACAGCAAGCATTGGCCCAACAATGAAGCCCTTTACCAGTACTATTTTAATAATTTTTCACCCCTTAAAGGGCTCTATGTTCATTAGAACTTTTAGAATGTTTTGGCTTCCCATGCCTTTCAAGGTTGGGGAGTTGTGAATAATCATGTGTGTTAATTGCAAGAGTATGGATAAACCTGTCAAGCAAGCTAAAATGCTAACAGAGGGGTTAGAATAGAAATATTCCTTTTATGCCCAGGAGACTTATTAATTAGAGCCCTAAGTTGATTTTCTTCAGAGAAAGGTGGTCGGGGATAGCCCCCTGCTAATGTCAGAAGAGTTGGTGAAAAACATAATATAGTAAACAGTAGACAGACAGACTTTGGTTTAGGGGTAGATGCTTGAGCAGGTCCAGGGAGTCCCTCGAGTCCTGATCTGCCTTACCTGTCAGGTCTCTTCTGGATGACCTTGTCATGGATGGGATCTCCTGTGCTGGCTCCTGGCAGATAGCCATCCCCACCTCTAGGGAATCTTCCCAACCCAGGGATTGAACTTGGGTCTCCTGTGTTGCACGCAGATTATTTACCATCTGAGTTACCTGGGAAGCCCCAAAGTACCTATATCTCAAGACAATACTCTGGTTTCCTTTAAATCTAAGTCCTTTACCTGGGATTTGCTTATACAGGAGGAGGGACACCTTTTTCTGCCATGATGGGTCAGGCAGGCAGAGGAGGATAAAATGGGTGTAGGCTGGTGTCTGCTCTTTTTTCATGTGTTAGGGAGATTATTATGCTCTTACTAGATGGGATTCAATCTCTCTATGAACAATCTAGCAAAATATCAGATGAAAAGAGGAAGAAAAAAGGTCAGGAGTACATGGAAAAGATTGATGATAGATGCTGGGGTCTCCTGAGCAATGGTTTTGTTGGAGGCACACACACATCCCTGGTCTATGGACCACCATGTTTATGGCAGATTTGGTGTGTCAGTCATTTTGAAGGTACTGTGCTACCATCAGGCCACTTTGGGGCACTGTGTCCAACTCATTCACCAAGGATGCATTGTGCCAGAGAAAGGGACACAGCAGTAAGTCTTTGAGCTGAAATACTTCTGAAAGAGTGACTCTTAAGTGACTGAGGTGGAAGTAAACTAGCTGTAGGTTTGTTGGCTTCTTTGCTGAGTATTGGCTTGGGTGTTATTATCTGGATGAGGAAAAAGAACACTTAAAGTGGAGGTGTTTGTACAAGGGGTCTGGTAGGATGGGAAGGTGCAGGTCAGTCTATGTACCAAGAAATGCAGAGACTCTGGAGACATGTATAAGGGAGTTGCTCCAAAGGAACAATTAAGATATAGGAATGAACCTCTACACTTTAATACATATCAAATGGAGAAGCCAAAATGACATACTGAATACCACAGGAAAGTCTAGGGAACACACTGTAATCACCTTATAGGAAAAAGAACCAGAAAGAGAACAGATAAACGTCTAAGTGGAGCCAAATCAAGTTTTTGTACACAAACAAAAAGAAAAAATCAAACTCAGCTTTTCTCAGAAATAGGCAAAAAGAGTAGTCGGTTTCGGTCATCACAAAGTCAATTGACACCTCAGCAGTCACGACAGAAGTTTCCCAGAACAAACTGATCTGCAGAAGCCAGCATGTCTGTAGCCCTCCACCCTCAGGCCTCAGCTTTCAGAGTGTATCTTCCACAGGAGAGATTTATTTCCTGCTTCCAAGGAGACAGACAGGGGATGGAACCCTTAATCTTACCCTTGAATTGTGCCCTTTAACATGATGCTGGGTATGGGAGAAGGACTGGCCACCTGACTCTTTCAGGGAGATTCCTTCCACTCTCCTGCCTGAAGATGGAAGAGGAGGGATCCTCATCCTCCTAGTCACACCCAACTGGAGTTAATCCTTGTCAACCTGAGTTTTCAGCAGAAGAGAGGGAGCATGTCATGGAAAAGAGGGCGTGGGTCAGGGTTAGGTGCCACATATCTCCCTGTTCTTCAAAGATGTAGCTGACTATTTGGAAAGTTTCTCCATTTTTTTCTGCTCTTAAGTCAATTTCCAAGACCTGAAATGGTCTTTTTTTTTTTCTTTATAATTTTCACTAGCTTTGCCTGTTTACTAGGGTGTGGGTCAAAGTTGTTCTTTGTGTGTTCACTATTCAGTCACTGCAGAAGCCACATGGAGCCATCAGAGAAACTGTGAATTTCAGAAAAGTTACAGATAAATAGAAACCCAATGGTCATTATCAGAATTGTTTATGTTTTTCCTAGAGGGAATAGTTACTGGAACCACAAAGTAAATAATAAAAGTTAATAACTCTACACTGTAATATTTAACATGAATTCATCTGAGCTTTATTTACACACCAAGATGAGCATCTGAACTGCCCCTTAGTGTGGGCAGCAAAACCTTTCAGTGAGCTCCCCTGAGCTGAGTGAGAAAAGGGAGCATTTTCTCTGCATTTAACATACATGAGGCTGGACATTAGGAATTCACAGATGTTGCAACTTTTAATTCTCTGAGTTATATGTGTTACCAAACTAGGTTTGTTTTCCCCATAGTGCATGTGTGCTCATACATGTTCAACTCTTTGTGACTCCATGGACTGTAGTCGGACAGGCTGCTCTGTCAGTGAGGTTTCCTAGGTAAGAATACTGGAGTGGGTTGCCATGACCTCCTCCAGGGGATCTTTCTGACCCAAGGAAGAAGAGTTAGGAAGTGTCTCGAGGATCAAGGGTAAGGGGGAAGAAGTAATGAGACACAAACCTTGGGTGTTTCTCCTGGTCTATTGTACTCCAATTGACAATCCACGCACGGGATTTTCCCTGAGGCTCTGCTTGCCCAAGGAACTCGAGTTGGGTTTGAAGAAATGCTGCCACCTTGTGGCCACGTTCAGTAACAACTTTAAAACCAATTCTTAAGGGTTCTTACTGTTCAAAAGGCCTGAGGCTGTAAAAGACACCTACCCTTAAGGTCCCTGGGAAAATCACCAGAAAAGAATTCAAAGCGGGGCCCAATTTCAAGAAGCCAATTTCAAGAGGTACATTGTATTCGCGCTGTCTAAAGTCCAAAAGCATCTGGAAACATACTCCATACGACTACCTCCTAAAACGAGGCCAATCAAAACCACCACGAAGAATCACCTCATATTGCTTAGAAAGACCAGCATCAAAGAGATCTACTGAAACTAAGTCTCGCAGAGGGCTTAGAAAAAAAAGAATCATCCTCCCCTCTTCATTGGGATGTAAATGGGTACAGGAAGGATGCAAAGCAGCATAAGGGTTTCTTAAAACAAAAAAAACAAACCCTAGGAATAGGGGAACCTTCTGATGGGGATAGCCCAGTCTCCCACTCCTGGGCTTAGTTCCAGAGAAAATCAGAATTCAAGATGACATGTGCACCTCTGTTTTCAGGGCAGCATGATTTACAAAAGCCAAGACATAGGAATCAAACCAATTGCCCAAAACAGAAATTGAGGTCTAAGAGGTCTAACCTCTCCACTGGAATCCTGCTAACTTATAAGACAGCACAGAATAATGCCAGTGTTTGCAGCATAGATGGACCCAGAGACTGGGATACTACAGGAAGTGAGTCAGAGACAGAAAGACAAATACCATAAGATAACCCTGATCAGTGGAATCTAAAAATTCTTACAAAGGAACTCATTTACAAAAAAGAAACAGACTTACAAAACAAAATCATGATTTTCAATAAGAAAATGCTAGGGCAGAGGGAGCAACTAAGATGTTGGAATGAACCTCTATACTTTAATATATATCAAATTGAGGAGCCAAAAGGACCTACTGAATACCACAGGAAAGACTAGGGAACACACTGTAATCACCTTATAGGAAAAAGAACCAGAAAGAGAACAGATTAACCTCTAAGTAGAATCAAATTGAGTTCTTGTACACTGGAAACAAATAGACAACACAAATTAACCCTACTCCAATACACAATAACACTGAAATTACAGCAGGAATAAAAACAGTGTGAGGCCTGAAGACATGTGGTCACCTATTGTTGTTGTTGTTTTTTTTGCCATAAAACCACTTGCAAAGGTGTGCAGATAGGCGCTCCATATTCACAAGACCCATAAGGCAGTCAGTAAGAAATACCTCCTCTCACAAAATATCCTAGGGCTGGACATTGAAAAGGAATTCCAACCTGGGCAGACCTTCAAGAAGCCAATTTCGACAGGTAAGTTTCCATCACACCATTCTAAACAAGTCCCATGAAAAGTTGTCAACATCACTAAGTGTTAGAGAAATGGAAATCCAAAGTACCACAAGTTATCACCTCACACTGATCAGAGTGGTCACTGTCAAAAATTCCACAGATAGTAAGTTGTGCAGAGGGTGTGGACAAAAGGAAATGCTTCTTCACTGAAATTGAGAATGGACCTTGGTAAGAGCCACCATGGACAACAATGTGGAGGTTCCTTAAACAATGAAAAAGAGAATGAGACGGGAAGACTTGCTAACACCGTACATCAAAAGAAACTCCAAGTAATATAACGTTATGAGTGTAAGCATGGATCTTAGGAAATTCCAGAGGAATATATCAGAGGGATACACTTTGTCATCAATCGCATCAAGTACTTTTTACATGCACATCTTATAATATTGGAAAATAAACCAGAAACAAGAAAACAGGGCTGAATAAGAAAATGGTGGCTATGAGTGCTGGAGTGGCAAGCAGTGGCTATCCGCCCATGGAGCAGCCAATAGGAGATATCCCACGTCCAAGGTCAGGAGCAGTGGCTGTGAGGAGATACCCCATGTCCAAGGTCAGGAGCGGTGGCTGTGCTTTGCTGGACTGGCTGTGAGGAGATACTCCACATCCATGGTCAGAGAAACCCCAGTAAGATGGTAGGTGCTAGAGCAGCTGTGAGGAGATACCCCATGTCCAAAGGCAAAGGAGAAGCCCCAGCAAGATGGTAGGAGGGATGAATTTTGCATTTAGAATCAAACCCCATTCCTGCCAGAGACGCTCAGAGGGCTCATACAAACTTTGTGTGCACCAGGACCCAGGGACCTCACAGAGGTCCTCACAGAGACTGAGGCAGAACTGTGTTTGAGCATCTCCTGTGGAGGTACGGGTCAGCAGTGGACTGCCACAGGGACAGGGGCTCTGGGTGCAGCAGACTTGGGTATAGGATAAGCCCTCTTGGAGGAGGTGGCCATTAAACCCACCATAGAGCTGCCAGAACTTACACAGGACTGGGAAATAGACTCTTGGAAGGCATAAACAGAACCTTGTACACCAGGACCCAGGAGAAAGGAGCAGTGACCCCGTAAGAGACTGACCCAGACTTGCCTGTGAGTGTCCAGGGGTCTCCAGCGGAGGTGTGGGTCAGTGGTGGCCTGCTGCAGGATTGGGGGCGCTGAATGTAGCAGTACATGCATGGGATCTTTGGAATGAGTTACCATTATCTTCATTACCTCCACTATAGTTTGAAAGAAAGTGAAAGTCATGTCTGACTCTTTGTGATCCCATAGACTATACAGTCCATGGAATTCTCCAGGCCAGAATACTGGAGTGGGTAGCCTTTCCCTTCCTGTGTTGCAGGCAGATTCTTTAGCAGATGAGCCAAAAGGGAAGCTCAAATAGTTTTGGCCCCAGGTAAATAGCAGGGAGGAAACACAGCTCCATCCATCAATATAAAATTGGATTAAAGATTTACTAAGCATGGCCCTGCGCATCAGAACAAGACCCAGTTTCCCCCACAGTCAGTCTCTCCCATCAGGAAGCATCCATAAGCCTTTTATCCTTCTCCATCAGAGAGCAGACAGACTGAAACCACAATCACAGAAAACTAACCAACCTAATCACATGGACCACAGCCTTGTCTAACTCAATGAAACTATAAGCCATGCTGTGTAGGGCCACCCAAGACAGACGGATCATGGTGGAGAGTTCTCACAAAATGTGGTCCACTGGAGAAGGGAGTGGCAAACCACTTCAGTATTCTTGCTTTGAGAACTCCATGAACAGTATGAAAAGGCAAAAAGGTATGATAGTGAAAGATGAACTCCCCAGGTTGGTGGGTGCCCAATATGCTACTGGCGATCAGTGGAGAAATGACTTCAGAAAGAATGAAGAGATGGAGCCAAAGCAAAAACAATGCCCAGTTGTGGATGTGACTGGTGATGGAAGCAAGGTCTGATTCTATAAAGAGCAATATTGCATAGGAACCTGGAATGTTAGGTCCATGAATCAAGGCAAATTGGAAGTGGTCAAACAGGAGGTGGCAAGAGGAAACGTTGACATTTTAGGAATAAGCAAACTAAAATGGACTGGAATGGGTGAATTTAACTCAGATGACCATCTACTACTTTGGGCAAGAATTCCCTTAGAAGAAATGGAGTAGCCATCATTGTCAACAGAGTCCAAAATGTAGTACTTGCATGCAATCTCAAAAACGACAGAATGATCTCTGTCCATTTCCAAGGCAAACCATTCAATATTAGGGTAATCCAAGTCTATTCCCCAACCAGTAAAGCTGAAGAAGCTGAAGTTGAACAGTTCTATGAAGACCTACAAGACCTTTTAGAACTAACATCCAAAAAAGATGTCCTTTTCATTATAGGGGACTGGAATGCAAAAGTAGGAAGTCAAGAAACACCTGGAGTAACAGGCAAATTTGACCTTGGAGGAGAGAATGAAGCAGGGCAAAGGTTAATAGTGTTTTGCCAAGAGAGTGCACTTGTCATAGCAAATACCCTCTTCCAACAACACATGAGAAGACTCTACACATGGACATCACCAGATGGTCAACACCAAAATCAGATTGATTATATTATTTGCAGCCAAAGATGGAGAAGCTCTATACAGTCAGTGAAAACAAGACTGGGAGCTGACTGTGGCTCAGATCATGAACTCCTTATTGCCAAATTCAGACTTAAATGGAAGAAAGTAAGGAAAACCACTAGACCATTCAGGTATGACTTAAATCAAATAGCTTATGATTATACAGTGGATGTGAGAAATAGATTTAAAGGCTTAGGTCTGATAGCAGAGGGCCTGATGAACTATGGACAAAAGTTTGTGACATTGTACAGGAGTCAGGGATCAAGACTATGCCCAAGAAACTGAAATGCCAAAAAGCAAAATGACTGTCTGAGGAGGCCTTACAAATAGTTGTGAAAAGAAGAGAAGCAAAAAGCAAAGGAGAAAAGGAAAGATATACCCATTTGAATGCAGAGTTCCAAAGAATAGCAAGGAGGGATAAGAAAGCCTTCCCCCGTGGTCAGTGCAAAGAAATAGAGGAAAAAAATAGAATGGGAAAGACTAGAGATCTCTTTAAGAAAATTCAAGATACCAAGGGAACATTTCATGCAAAGATGGGCTCAATAAAGGACAGAAATGGTATGGGCCTAACAGAAGCAGAAGATATTGAGAAGAGGTGGCAATACACAGAAGAACTGTACAAAAAAGATCTTCATGATACATACAATCATGATGGTGTGATCACTGACCTAGAGCCAGACATCCTGGAATGTGAAGTCAAGTGGGCCTTAGGAAGTGTCACTACAAACAAAGCTAGTGGAGGTGATGGAATTCCAGTGGAGCTATTTCAAATCCTGAAAGATGATGCTGTGAAAGTGCTGGGCTCAATATGCCAGCAGATTTGGAAAACTCAGCAGTGGCCACAGGACTGGGAAAGGTCAGTTTTCATTCCAATCCCAAAGAAAGGCAATGCCAAAGAATGTTCAAAATATGGCAAAATTGCATTCATCTCACACGCTAGTAAAGTAATGCTCAAAATTCTCCAAGCCAGGTTTCAGCAATATGTGAACCGTGAACTTCCAGATGTTCAAGCTGGTTTTAGAAAAGGCAGAGGAACCAGAGATCAAATTGCCAACATCCGCTGGATCATCAAAAAAGCCAGAGTTCCAGAAAATCATCTATTTCTGCTTTATTGACTATGCCAAAGCCTTTGACTGTGTGGATCTCAACAAACTGTGGAAAATTCTGAAAGAGATGGGAATACCAGACCACCTAACCTGCCTCTTTAGAAATCTGTATGCAGGTCAGGAAGCAACAGTTAGAACTGGACATGGAACAACAGACTGGTTCCAAATAGGAAAAGGAGTATGTCAAGGCTGTATATTGTCACTCCGCTAATTTAACTTATATGCAGAGTACATCATGAGTAACGCTGGCCTGGATAAAGTACAAGCTGGAATCAAAATTTCCAGGAGAAATATCAGTAACCTCAGATATGCACCACCCTTATGGTAGAAAGTGAATAACTAAAGAGCCTCTTGATGGAAGTGAAAGAGGAGAGTGAAAAAGTTCGCTCAAAGCTCAACATTCAGAAAACTATGATCATGGTATCCAGTCCCATCAGTTCATGGCAAATAGATGGGCAAACAGTGGCAGACTATTTTGGGGGGCTCCAAAATTACTGAAGATGGTGATTACAGCCATGAAATTAAAAGATGCTTATTCCTTGGAAGGAAAGTTATGACCAACCTAGATAGCATGTTAAAAAACAGAGACATTGCTTTACTAACAAAGGTCCGTCTAGTCCGGAGAAGGCAATGGGAAGCCACTCCAGTACTCTTGCCTGGAATCTCCCACGGATGGAGAAGCCTGGTAGGCTGAAGTCCATGGGGTCGTGAAGAGTCGGACACAACTGAGAGACTTCACTTTCATGCATTGGAGAAGGAAATGGCAACCCACTCCATTGTTCTTGGCTGGAGAATCCCAGGGACGGCAGAGCCTGGTGGGCTGCTGTCTATTGGGTTGCACAGAGTTGGACACGACTGAAGCAACTTTGCAGCAGCAGTCCGTCTAGTCAAGGCTATGTTTTTTTCCAGTAGTTGTGTATAGATGTGTGAGTTCAACTATAAAGAAAGCTGAGTGCTGAACTGTGCTTTTGAACTGTGGTTTTGGAGAAGACTCTTGAGAGTCCCTTGGACTGCAAGGAGATCCAACCAGTCCATCCTAAAGGAAATCAGTCCTGAATAGTCATTGGAAGGACTGATGCTAAAGGTGAAACTCCAATACTTTGACCACCTGATGTGAAGAGCTGACTCATTGGAAAAGACCCTGATGCTGGGAAAGACTGAAGGTGGGAGGAGAACGAGATGACAGCAGATGAGATGGTTGGATGGCATGACTGACTCAGTGTACATGAGTTTGAGTAAACTCTGGGAATTAGTGATGGACAGGGAGGCCTGGTGTGCTGCAGTCCATGGGGTCGCAAAGCATCTGACACAACTGAGCTGAGGAAAACTGGACCTAATTAACCTCAAAGGCATTTGAGAAGCAATGGAAACCCAACAAAGACAACCCTCAGAATAGGAAAAATATTGGCAGACAAAGATACCTACAAGGGGTTTGTTTCCAATACACAGTTTGTGCAGCTCCATCCAAAATAGAAACAACCTCCCCCACCCCCTTAAAAATTGGGCTATGTAGAAAAGGATATTTTTTGGAGGAAGGTATACAGATTGCCATTAGGCACATTAAAAATGCTCAATACCCCTAATTATTAGAGAAATGCTGATTCAAAGTCTAAAGAGCTCTCACCTCTCACTTGTTCAAAGCCTATATGAAAACATCTCCAAAAAGAAATACCTGAGAGGGTGTGGAGAGAAGGGAATCCTCCTGCCCTGTGGTAGGGAAAGTACACTGCTACATCCACTAGAGAATGAAGAACAGTGTGGAACTTCCTTAAAAATATAAACATTGAAGTGCCTTAGGACCCAGAGATCCCCAAACTGGGCAATGACCCAGAGAAAACCAATAATTTGAAGACATGGTTACCCCTGCTATCGAGGCAGCACTAGGGAACATAGTGAAGACATGGAAGAAACCTAAGAGGAGCAGGACTGAAGAATGGAGAGAAGGTAGGGGTACATATACACAATGCAATATTACTCAGCCCTAAATAGAAGGAAATGATGTCAGGTCCAGCCACAGGGAAGAAATTCGTGAGGATCATAACAAGTGAAGTAAGGGAGACAAGCATCATATGAGGGTCACTTATCCTGGAATCTATAAACAGATACTCATGAACTTCTTTACCAAAGAGAAACATCCTCAGAGAATTACAAGAGAAACTTATGGTTACCAAGAGAAGAAAGGTGTGGGGCAGAGAGAAATGAACCAGTTCAGACTAACATATGCACACTAGTATTGAGAAAATAAGCCACAGAAACCCACTATATAACACAAGAAACCTTACTCAATACTCTATAGCAAACTATTTGGAGAAAGAGGCTGAGAAGAAATGTATGTCTCTATCTATAAGTAAACCAAGTTGCTGTAGATGAAAAATGGAAAAAAAAAAAAAAAAGAAATACAGGGGGAAAAATGCCCACAACCTTGTAATTCACCTGTACAGTCCAGTTTAAATTATAGGATAACAAACAAACAAATGTTGAATTTATTTCTCTTGGGCCATGGTGTCGTGGGCTGGTGTCATATCTCTGAAGCCTGAGTAAGCTGGGGCTTTAGGGCTGGAGTTTGGAGTGGCTGAGGGAGCTGGCAGCATGTGGCTGGCCATGTGTGCCCAGATGGACCTGGAGTGGTTCTTGCCAGCTTCATGAGCCTCCCAAACTCCGGGTGCAGGCAGGCTCTCTTTGAGGAAATCCAAGCCTACTGCACCCAAACATAGTGGAGCCTCTGGGATGCAAGAGCTTTCAAGAGACCCTGGGCTGCATGTGTCCCTAAGACTGGGGTTGTAACCACCGGCCACCTGTCTTAGGGTGGCCTCAGCTATGGATGATTGCACCCTTTCCAGTGTGGTTTTGCAGGAGTTAGGACGTATCCAAAGGATCGAGTGTAAGGGGGAAGAAGTAATGAGACACAAACCTTGGGTGCTTCTCCTGGTCCATTGCACTCTTAATTGACAATCCACGCACAGAATTTTCCCTGAGGCTCTGCTTGCCCAAGGAACTCGAGTTGATTTTGAAGAAATGCTGCCACCTTGTGGCCATATCCAGTAAGAACAACTTTAAAACCAGTTCTCAAGGGCTCTTACTATTCAAAAGGCCTGAGGTGGTAAATGACACTTGCCCTTAACGTCCCTGGGAAAATCACCGGTAAAAAATTCAAAGTGAAGTGAAGTCGCTCATTCGTGTCCGACTCTTTGCGACCCCATGGACTGTAGCCTACCAGGATCCTCCCTCCATGGGATTTTCCAGGCAAGACTACTGGAGTGGGTTGCCATTTCCTTCTCCAAAGAATTCAAAGTGGGGCCCAATTTCAAGAAGCCAGTTTCAAGAGTTACATTGTATTCACGCTGTCTAAAGTCCAAAAGCATCTGGAAACATACTCCACATGACTACCTCCTAAAACGAGGTCAATCAAAACCACCACGAGGAATCACCTCATATTCCTTAGAAAGACCAGCATCAAAAAGATCTAGTGAAACTAAGTCCCACAGAGGGCTTAGGGAAAAAGTAATCCTCCCTCCCGCTTTGTTGGGATATAAATGGGAACAGGAATTATGCAAAGCAGCATAGGGGTTTCTTAAACAACAACAACAACTAAGCATAGGAGTGGAATGAAAATATCTTCTGCCGTATTAATATATGAGAAATGTCACAGCCATCAGCGATTTCTGGCCTCCATCAGTTCAGTTCAGTCACTCAGTCATGTCCAACTCTTTGCAACCCCATGGATTGCAGCACACCAGGTCCATCACCAACTCCCAGAGCTTGCTCAAACTCTGTCCATTGAGTCGGTGATGCCATCCAAACATCTCATCCTCTGTTGTCCACTTCTCCTCCTGCCTTCAAGCAAAACTGTTGTCTGAGGAGGCCTTACAAATATCTGAGAAAAAAAGAGAAGCTAAAGGCAAAGAAGAAGAGGAAAGATAGACCCATTTGAATGCAGAGTTCCAAAGAATAGGAAGGAGAGATAAGAAAGCCTTCCTCAGTGATCAATGCAAAGAAATAGAGGAATTCAATAGAAGGGGAAGACTAGAGATCTCTTCAAGAAAATTCAAGATAACAAGGGAACATTTCATGCAAAGATGGGCTCAATTAAGGACAGAAACAGTATGGACCTAACAGAAGCAGAAGATATTAAGAAGAGGTGGCAAGAATACACAAAAGAACTATACAAAAAAGATCTTCATGACCCAGATAACCAGGATGGCGTGATATTCTGGATATCAGAATATCCAGAGCCAGATATTCTGGAATGTGAAGTCAAGTGGGCCTTAGGAAGCATCACTACAAACAAAGCTAGTGGAGGTGATGGAATTCCAGTTGAGCTATTTGAAATCCTGAAAGATGATGCTGTGAAAGTGCTGCACTCAATATGCCAGCAAATTTGGAAAACTCAGCAGTGGCCACAGGGCTGGAAAAGGTCAGTTTTCATTCCAATTCCAAAGAAAGACAACGCCAAAGAATGCTCAAACTACCGCACAATTGCACTCATCTCACACACTAGCAAAGTAATGCTCAAAAGTCTTCAAGCCAGGGTTCAACAGTATGTCAACTGTGAACACCCAAATGTTCCAACTGGATTTAGAAAAGGCAGAGGAACCAGAGATAAAATTGCCCATATCTACTGTATCATAAAAAACACAAGAGAGTTCCAGAAAAACATCTGCTTTTGCTTTATTGACTGTGCCAAAGCCTTTGTGTGTGGATCACAACAAACTGTGGGAAATTCTTAAAGAGATGGGAATATCAGGTCACTTGACCTGCCTCTTAAGAAATCTGTGTGCAGGTCAAGAAGGAAGTTTTACTGGACTTGGAACAACCAACTAGTTCAAAATCAGGAAAGGTATATGACAAGGCTGTATATTGTCACCCCACTTATTTAACTTATATGTAGAGTACATCATGTGAAATGCCTGGCTGGATGAAGCACAAGCTGGAATCATTTGCTGGAAGAGATAAGAATAACCTCATATATGCAGGTGACACCATCCTCATGGCAGAAAGCGAAGAAGAACTAAAGAGCCTTTTAATGAAAGTGAAAGAGGAGAGTGAAAAAGTTGGCTTAGAACTCAACATTCAGAAAACTAAGATCATGGCATCCCATCCTGTCAGTTCATAGCAAATAGATGGGGAAAGAATGGAAACAGTGACAGACTTTATTTTGGGGAGCTGCAAAAATCACTGCAGATGGTGACTGCAGCCACCATCTTTTCTTTTCTTTTCTTCCTTGGAAGAAAAGTTCTGACTAACCTAGACAGCATATTAAAAAGAAGAGACATTACGTTACCAACAAAGTTCTGTCTAGTCAAACCTATGGTTTTTCCAGTAGTCATGTACAGAGGTGAGAATTGGACTATACAGAAAGTTGAGCACCAACAAATTGATGCTTTTGAACTGTGGTATTGGAGAAGACTCTTGAGAGTCCCTTGGACTGCAAGGGAGATCCAACCAGTCCATCCTAAAAGAAATCAGTCCTGAATATTCATTGGAAGGACTGATGCTGAAGCTGAAACTCCAATACTTTGACCACCTGATACAAGGAACTGACTTATTGGAAAAGACCCTGTTGCTGGGAAAGATTGAAGGTGAGAGGAGAAGCAGACGACAGAGAATGAGATGGTTGGATGGCATCACTGACTCAGTGGACATGAGTTTGAGTAAGCTCTGGGAGTTTGTGATGGACAGGAAAGCCTGGCGTGTTGCAATCCATGAGGTCACAAAGAGTCAGACATGACTGAGCGACTGAACTGAACTGACTGATAGAATTATAATATAATCTCTTGAATTATGACTGATAACATTATATCAAGGGCATGTCAGATGTTAGGGATTCCATATAAGTTTTGGAATATCTGTATTAATGCTATTTATCTATACATTTCAACCTCACATTTACTTTCAATAACTTGACAATGGTTTTGAATTAAACATATCAAATAAGCACAGCTTAACATTTGTTTCTGAGGTTTCACAGAGAGGTTTCTTCTTTTTTTTTAATTTATTTTTTTTTTAAATTTTATTTTTTTTTAAACTTTACAATATTGTATTGGTTCTGCCATATATCGAAATGAATCCGCCACAGGCATACACGTGTTCTCCATCCTGAACCCTCCTCCCTCCTCCCTCCCCATACCATTCCTCTGGGTCATCCCAGTGCACCAGCACCAAGCATCCAGTACTGTGTATTGAACCTGGACTGGCAACTCATTTCATATATGATATTATACATATTTCAATGCCATTCTCCCAAATCATCTCACCCTCTCTCTCTCCCTCTCCCACAGAGTCCAAAAGACTGTTCTATACATCAGTGTCTCTTTTGCTGTCTCGTATACAGGGTTATTGTTACCATCTTTCTAAATTCCACATATACGTGTTAGTATACTGTATTGGTGTTTTTCTTTCTGGCTTACTTCACTCTGTATAATAGGCTCCAGTTTCATCCACCTCATTAGAACTGATTCAAATGTATTCTTTTTAATGGCTGAGTAATACTCCATTGTGTATATGTACCACAGCTTTCTTATCCATTCATCTGCTGATGGGCATCTAGGTTGCTTCCATGTCCTGGCTATTATAAACAGTGCTGCGATGAACATTGGGGTACATGTGTCTCTTTCCCTTCTGGTTTCCTCAGTGTGTATGCCCAGCAGTGGGATTGCTGGATCATAAGGCAGTTCTATTTCCAGATTTTTAAGGAATCTCCACACTGTTCTCCATAGTGGCTGTACTAGTTTGCATTCCCACCAACAGTGTAAGAGGGTTCCCTTTTCTCCACATCCTCTCCTGCATTTATTATTGTAGACTTTTGGATCGCAGTCATTCTGAAAATGGTACCTCATAGTGGTTTTGATTTGCATTTCTCTGATAATGAGTGATGTTGAGCATCTTTTCATGTGTTTGTTAGCCATCTGTATGTCTTCTTTGGAGAAATGTCTGTTTAGTTCTTTGGCCCATTTTTTGATTGGGTCATTTATTTTTCTGGAATTGAGATGCAGGAGTTGCTTGTATATTTTTGAGATTAGTTGTTTGCCAGTTGCTTCATTTGCTATTATTTTCTACCATTCTGAAGGCTGTCTTTTCACCTTGCTTATAGTTTCCATCGTTGTGCAGAAGCTTTTAAGTTTAATTAGGTCCCATTTGTTTATTTTTGCTTTTATTTCCAATATTCTGGGAGGTGGGTCATAGAGGATCCTGCTGTGATGTATGTCGGAGAGTGTTTTGCCTATGTTATCCTCTAGGAGTTTTATAGTTTCTGGTCTTACGTTGAGATCTTTAATCCATTTTGAGTTTATTTTTGTGTATGGTGTTAGAAAGTGTTCTAGTTTCATTCTTTTCAAGTGGTTGACCAGTTTTCCCAGCACCACTTGTTAAAGAGATTGTCTTTTCTCCATTGTATATTCTTGCCTCCTTTGTCAAAGATAAGGTGTCCATATGTGCATGGATTTATCTCTGGGCTTTCTATTTTGTTCTATTGATCTATATTTCTGTCTTTGTGCCAGTACCATACTGTCTTGATAACTGTGGCTTTGTAGTAGAGCCTGAGTCAGGCAGGTTGATTTCTCCAGTTCCATTCTTCTTTCTCAAGATAGCTTTGGCTATTCGAGGTTTTTTGTATTTCCATACAAATTGTGAAATTATTTGTTCTAGCTCTGTGAAGTATACCATTGGTAGCTTGATAGGGATTGCATTGAATCTATAAATTGCTTTGGGTAGTGTACTCATTTTCACTATATTGATTCTTCTGATCCATGAACATGGTATATTTCTCCATCTATTAGTGTCCTCTTTGATTTCTTTCACCAGTGTTTTATAGTTTTCTATATATAGGTCTTTAGTTTCTTTAGGTAGATTTATTCCTAAGTATTTTATTCTTTTCGTTGCAATGGTTAATGGAATTGTTTCCTTAATTTCTCTTTCTGTTTTCTCATTATTAGTGTACTGGAATGCAAGGGATTTCTGTGTGTTTATTTTATATCCTGCAACTTTACTATAATCATTGATTAGTTCTAGTAATTTTCTGGTGGAGTCTTAGGGTTTTCTATGTAGAGGATCATGTCATCTGCAAACAGTGAGAGTTTTACTTCTTCTTTTCCAAATTGGATTCCTTTTATTTCTTTTTCTGCTCTGATTGATGTGGCCAAAACTTACAAAACTATGTTGAATAGTAATGGTGAAAGTGGGCACCCTTGTCTTGTTCCTGACTTTAGAGGAAATGCTTTCAATTTTTCACCATTGAGGATAATGTTTGCTGTGGGTTTGTCATATATAGCTTTTATTATGTTGAGATATGTTCCTTCTATTCCTGCTTTCTGGAGAGTTTTTATCATAAATGGATGTTGAATTTTGTCAAAGGCTTTCTCTGAGTCATTGAGATAATCATATGGTTTTTATTTTTCAATTTGTTAATGTGGTGTATTACACTGATTGATTTGCAGATATTGAAGAATCCTTGCATCCCTGGGATAAAGCCCACTTGGTCGTGGTGTATTATCTTTTTAATGTGTTGTTGGATTCTGATTGCTAGAATTTTGTTAGGGATTTTTGCATCTATGTTCATCAGTGATATTGGCCTGTAGTTTTCTTTTTTTGTGGCATCTTTGCCAGGTTTTGGTATTAGAGTGATGGTGGCCTCATAGAATGAGTTTGGAAGTTTACCTTCCTCTGCAATTTTCTGGAAGATTTTGAGTAGGATAGGTGTTAGCTCTTCTCTAAATCTTTGGTAGAATTTAGCTGTGAAGCCGGCTGGACCTGGGCTTTTGTTTGCTGGAAGATTTTTGATTACAGTTTCAATTTCCGTGCTTGTGATTGGTCTGTTAAGATTTTCTATTTCTTCCTGGTCCAGTTTTGGAAAGTTGTACTTTTCTAAGAATTTGTCCATTTCTTCCACGTTGTCCATTTTATTGGCATATAATTGCTGATAGTAGTCTCTTATGATCCTTTGTATTTCTGTGTTGTCTGTTGTGGTCTCTCCATTTTCATTTCTAATTTTATTGATTTGATTTTTCTCCCTTTGTTTCTTCTCCCTTTGTTTCTTGATGAGTCTGGCTAATGGTTTGTCAATTTTATTTATCCCTTCAAAGAACCAGCTTTTGGCTTTGTTGATTTTTGCTGTGGTCTCTTTTGTTTCTTTTGCATTTATTTCTGCCCTAATTTTTAAGATTTCTTTCCTTCTACTAACCCTGGGGTTCTTCATTTCTTCCTTTTCTAGTTGCTTTAAGTGTAGAGTTAGGTTATTTATTTGACTTTTTTCTTGTTTCTTGAGGTATGCCTGTATTGCTATGAACTTTCCCCTTAGGACTGCTTTTACAGTGTCCCACAGGTTTTGGGTTATTGTGTTTTCATTTTCATTCATTTCTATACAAATTTTGATTTTTTTTTGATTTCTTCTGTGATTTGTTGGTTATTCAGCAGCGTGTTGTTCAGCCTCCATATGTTGGAATTTTTAATAGTTTTTCTCCTGTAATTGAGATCTAATCTTACTGCATTGTGGTCAGAAAAGGTGCCTTGGAATGATTTCAATTTTTTGAATTTACCAAGGCTAGATTTATGGCCCAGGATGTGATCTATCCTGGAGAAGGTTCCATGTGCACTTGAGAAAAAGGTGAAATTCATTGTTTTGGGATGAAATGTCCTATAGATATCAATTAGGTCTAACTGGTCTATTGTATCATTTAAAGTTTGTGTTTCCTCGTTATTTTTCTGTTTAGTTGATCTATCCATAGGTGTGAGTGGGGTATTAAAGTCTCCCACTATTATTGCAGAGATGTTTTTTCAAAGCATCCATCCCAGAGTCAGCTGGAGGCTAAAAAAGATTAGTTAGATTTTGTTTTCTGAAAAGTTTGTTAGAACTATCAGAAAGATTTTAAAACACAGGATCATAGGTCGCTGAAACAATACCTATTAATTTAACTAAGGTGGCAATGAAAATAAATATACATCATTTAAGTGCACAAAAATTCACACAATCTGTTTTCAAAAGGAGCACTGACAGAAATAAAATTTTCTATCTTGCATTAGCTCACTTAGCAAAGTCCATTTACTTAGTTAACTTCAATCTAAATTTAGTTAATTTTGACTATACATAAACTTTTTCCTCAGGGTTCCTCTTTGTAATCTCTCATCACTTTTTGTATCTAGCCTCTTTAATTTTTCATCTAAATAAAATTAACAAGGTTATTCATTTTTTTACTAAAATGTAATTTCATTGCTTTACTGAAGACATATTTTATGTCTTACTGTATTTTGAAAATTACTATATTATTTTAATAATTTAAATTACATGTTGAAATTAGAATCCTCAACTCTTAAAATCTTAACTTTAGTAAAACTAAGAACTAAGCAATTATGCACTATCTTTACAATGACATTTTATAAATTGGTGAGCTTAAACATCGGTGGTAATTTTTAAAAAACATTTTGTTTTCTTATAGAGAGTATCTTGGGTGATACCAAACACTTGTATGAATATTCTCAAATGCTTTCATTTTTTATAAATTTTTTATTTTTAAATTTATTTTAAATATAAATTTATTTATTTTAATTGGAGGTTAATTACTTTACAATATTGTATTGGTTTTGCCATACATCAACATGAATCCACCACAGGTATACACGTGTTCCCCATCCTGAACCCCCCTCCCACCTCCCTCCCCATACCATCCCTCTGGGTCGTCCCAGTGCACCAGCCCCAAGCAACCAGTATCATGCATCGAACCTTGACTGGTGATTCGTTTCATATATGATATTATACAAGTTTCATTGCCATTCTCCCAAATCATCCCACCCTCTCCCTCTCCCACAGAGTCCAAAAGACTGTTCTATACATCTGTGTTTCTTTTGCTGTCTCGCATACAGGGTTATTGTTACCATCTTTCTAAATTCCATATATATGCATTAGTACACTGTATTGGTGTTTTTCTTTCTGGCTTACTTCAGTCTGTATAATAGGCTCCAGTTCCAAATGCTTTTAATTTTTGAAATTTAGTAATCAATGTCTCAGTATCTTTTAAATAAATAAACTTTCATCACTTAGCTTGAATTGGCACAGTTTTAGAATTTTAAGTTACCAAACGTCTGTAAAGTTCATTTTAAGTAGACATTTCTAAAATATGATTAATTTAAAGCTTTATCCCAAAGTTTTTATCTCATTTACACTTACCTTGAAGTTTCATCATGTCCAGTTATTTTCTTGCAAGAGGTTAGTAAGGTCTTATTCTTTAAACCTAAGTACTCACCTCACACGCTAGTGAAGTAATGCTCAAAATTCTCCAAGCCAGGCTTCAGCAATACGTGAACCATGAACTTCCAGATGTTCAAGGTGGTTTTAGAAAAGGCAGAGGAAGCAGAGATCAAATTGCCAACATCTGCTGGAATGTGGAAAAAGCAAGAGAGTTCCAGAAAAACATCTATTTCTGCTTTATTGACTATGTCAAAGCCTTTGGCTGTGTGGATCACAATAAACTGTGGAAAATTCTGAAAGAGATGGGAATACCAGACCAGCTGACCTGCCTCTTGAGAAACCTATATGCACATCAGGAAGCAGCAGTTAGAACTGGACATGGAACAACAGACTGGTTCCAAATAGGAAAAGGAGTACGTCAAGGCTGTATATTGTCATCCTGCTTATTTAACTTCTATGCAGAGTACATCATGAGAAACGCTGGGCTGGAAGAAGCACAAGCTGGAATCAAGATTTCTGGGAAAAATATCAGTAACCTCAGATATGCAGATGACATCATCCTTATGGTGGAAATGAAGAGGAACTAAAAAGCCTCTTGATGAAAGTGAAAGAGGAGAGTGAAAAAGTTGGCTTAAAGCTCAACATTCAGAAAATGAAGATCATGGCATGTGGTCCCATCACTTCATGGGAAATACATGGGGAAACAGTGGAAACAGTGTCAGACTTTATTTTTGGGGGCTCCAAAATCACTGCAGATGGTGATTGCAGCCATGAAATTAAAAGACGCTTACTCCTTGGAAGGACAGTTATGACCAACCTAGACGGCATATTCAAAAGCAGAGACATTACTTTGCCAACAAAGGTCCGTCTAGTCAAGGCTGTGGTTTGTCCAGTGGTCATGTATGGATGTGAGAGTTGGACTGTGAAGAAAGCTGAGTGCCGAAGAATTGATGCTTTTGAACTGTGGTGTTGGAGAAGACTCTTGAGAGTCCCTTAGACTGCAAGGAGATTCAACCAGTCCATCCTAAAGGAGATCAGTCCTGGGTGTTCTTTGGAAGGACTGATGCTGAAGCTGAAACTCCAATACTTTGGCCACCTCATGTGAAGAGTTGACTCATTGGAAAAGACTCTGATGCTGGGAGGGGTTGGGGACAGGAGGAGAAGGGAACAACAGAGGATCAGATGGCTGGATGGCATCACTGACTTGATGGACGTGAGTCTGGGTGAACTCTGGGAGTTGGTGATGGACAGGGAGGCCTGGCGTGCTGCAATTCATGGGGTCACAAAGAGTCGGACACAACCGAGTGACTGAACTGAACTGAACAGTCAAGTATTATTCTTAATTTTGATGACTCTTAATGACATCTATATTCATTTAGATCCACACACTTAAACATTAATATCGGATATCAACTTAATATTGAATATTTCACAGTTCATGTGAACCTGAAAGTCATCTTGACCAGTTTTCTTTAAATGTAAGCATTTTTATTAAAATTAAATGGAAAGTGAAAGTGAAAGTGAAGTTGCTCAGTAATGTCTGCCTCTTTGCGACCCCGTGGACTGTAACCTGCCAGGCTCCTCTGTCCATGGGATTCTCCAGGCAAGTATACTGGAGTGGGTTGATTCTAATACCTTTTAGAAATATAAATATCTCATATGTATAAACTGTGCATCAGTTCAGTTCAGTTCAGTCGCTCAGTCGTGGTCTCCCAGGCGTTAGCCAACTCCAAATTTCCATCATCAGGATGGCTCAAGTCCCTCCTTGTTCAGGGATCAGATCTATCTCCTGTCTGTTTTGGAGTACAACCCCTGCCAAGCTGTGTTGGCTCTTTAGAGCTGTCCTGAGAAATCTTATCCCCAGAAACTAGATTTTGGGGGTGTTCATTAGACTGACACTCATTTGTAGTTCTGAATAGGTATCTGAGATCTCCCAGGGACTCACAGGTGTACTGAGTGTTCTCTTCTGTTTTCTTCCATGGCTTGACTCATGAGTAGTGAATCCAGGAGTCATGTCCTGGTACCTTGACTGCTGTGGGGGTAGAAAGTATTACAGGGTAGGGGCCCTTCCATGTGGGCTAGAGTTGAGCCTTTGGGGACCCATCTTTCCAGACTTTAATTAGGACTTGTGTCCCTGGAGCATATAGTGGTGACTCCTTAGAATCTTTTGGGTCCTGGTTCACACCCCACAAGTGTATATCCTGTTGGAATTGCCCAATGGCCATGGTGTAAGACTGGAGGGTCTCAGCCTCTGGATCTAGGAAGAGGTCATTGACATAAAAAAAAAGGTCTCCCATATAGCATCTCATTAAGGACTAAGACCAACCTGTTCCTTAGGGACAATATGGGTACGGAGGAGAGCTATTGGTAAAGTCTCCTTCCATAAAGATAAAAAAGTGATATCTTTTTTATCACTGATTTTAAGAATTGGTTGGCTCTTTCTACTTTTCCTGAAGACTGAGGCCTCCAGGCACAATGGAGATAATAAGTAATGCCCAATGCTTTAGAGACCCTCTGGGTGACCTTAGAAGTAAATGATGTCCCATTGTCACTTTGTAATGACCTGGGCAGACCAAATCTCAGAATGATTTCATGGAGCATTTTTTTTTTTTTACCAGCTCCTCAGCCTTCTCAGTCTAGGTGGGAAAGCCTTCAATCCATCCTATGAAATTATCTATCATGATGAATAGGTATTTATACCCTTGAGAAACTGGCATCTGGATGAAGTCCATCTGCCAGTCCTCTCCTGGGTAGGTACCACGTTGTTGGACAGACTGGGTCAGCTGGGGTCTTAGAGTTCTTTGGGGGTTATTTAATTGGCAAGTGGGACAAGAGGAGGCCACTTGCTTAATAGTCGTTTGGAGGCCTGTTCTTCTGAAGGACCTTTCTAGTAATTTTTGGAGGGCCTTTTTCCCTAAATGAGTGGTGGCATGTAAGGAGTTAACCAACTTCCATTAGAGGTTTCCAAGCATAAAAAGGAGTCCCTCCTTTTGGAACCATCCCATATGATCTTCTTGAAAACCCTCGCTCTTAGCTATAAGAGTCTCACCTTCAGTATATGAAGGAGTTTCTGGCAAATTAGTCTGTGGAACAAGGTGGCAACCCCTATTAGGTCATTGTTCTGTAATGCTGCTCTCTTAGTTGCCTGATCAGCTGCTTGGTTTCCTCATGCCACTTCTGTGCTCCCTTTTTGGTGTCCTTTACAGTGGGAGACTGAAAACTCAGTGGGCAGATGGGCTGCTTCCAAGAATCTAAGGATTTGATCATCATATTTGATTGGGGACCCTCGAGTGGTCAAGTGGCCCCTTTCTTTCCAAATAGGAGCATGTTCATGTAGCACCAGAAAGGCATACTTGGAGTCAGTGTAAATTGCTACTCTTTTCCCAGCTCTAAAGCTCGAGTCAGGGCTATGAGCTCAGTTAATTGGCCTGAGTTACCTGGTGGCAACGGCTTAGACTCTATGGTCTCAAAATTGGAGACTACTGTTTATCCAGCCTTTTTTTTTTTTTTTTCCGTTCAAGACAAAGCTGCTTCCATCAGTGTACCAGATTTCCTCAGGATTGGTCAGAGGATCTTCCAACAATACCTCTTGGGGTTTTGTCCAGTGGTCCAAGGTTTCTAGGCAACAGTGAAAGGGGAGAGAGCCCTTCTGGCTAAGCAGGAGGGTGGCTGGGTTAAGAACCTCACAATGCGGTATAGTGAGGCATGTATTTTCCATCAGCACTACTTGATATCTGAGGATTCTTTGATCAGACAACCACGGATTGCCTCTCCTGTTTAGGAGTTGTTTCACTTGGTGGCTGGTAAAAATAGTTTGCCCCCAAAAGAGAGTTTTAAAGCATCTTCTATCAGGATTGCAATAGCTGCAAAATTTCGAAGGCAGGAAGGCCAGCCTCAGGTGGTTGGGTCGAGTCTCTTGGATAAGTAAGCTACAGGCTGGGGCTCAGATCCCAACCTTTGAGTTAACACTGCCAAGGTTATTCTTCTCTTTTATGACATAAAGTTGGAATGCTTTTTCTGGGTCTGGCAACCTCAAGGCAGGTGCTTGAGTTAAGGCTTGTTTTAGTGTAGCTTCTGCCTTCTTTTGAGGAGTTTCCCACATCAGTGGCACTGAATTATCCTGTCCCTTCAAGCTTTCATATAAGGGTTGGGCAACTAGAGCATAGTTGGGTATCCAGATTCTACAATACCCAATTAGCCCCAGGAAAGCTTGCAATTGTTTTCAAGTCGTAGGGGGGCAACTGAAGTATTCCTTGTACCTGGTCAGAGGACAGCCTCTTGGATCCGTGTGTAATCTGAACTTCCAGGTAAGTGACCTTTTTCTTGACCATCTGTGCCTTACCATAGGAGATTTTATATCCCCTCTCTGCCAAAAAGTTTAGAACCTGAATTGCATGTTGTTGGGCATTTTTCTCATCTGGAGAGCAGATTAGTAGGTCATCTATGTATTGTAATATTTTCCCATTATGTCCCAGGTCCAGATCTAGGAGATCCCAGCTAAGAGCCTGTCCAAACAGGTGGGGGCTATCTCTGAACCCAAGTCATCTGTTGATGCTTTTCTCCTGGATCCTCCCACTTGAAGGCAAAAAGATTCTGGGATTCTTTAGCCAGTGGTATGCAAAAGAAATGCATCTTTGAGATCCAAGACTGTAAACCACTTGGCACTGGGTGGGATTTCTCCCAAGATTACATAGGGATTGGGTACTGTGGGAAGGAGGGGGACTACAGCTTCATTTATGATCCAAAGATCTTGACCCATTCGCCAGGTTCCGTCCTTTTCCTTTACAGAGAGGATCTGGATGTTACACAGCGAATTGGTGGGGACCAATAGCCCACAAGCAAGGAATTTATTTATTAGAGTCTGTAGTCCCACCAGAGCCTCTCTTCTGAGGGGATATTGTTTCTGGTTAGGAAACCGAGTGGGATCTTGGAGGACAATGATGACCAGTTCAGCTTGGTAGGCTCGCCCAGGAGTCCCCTGGTCCCACACCTGCGGGTTAATTTTGTCCTACCATAGTTTTTGGTCCCTCTCTATTGGAGAGGGTGTAATGGGCTCTTCAGTAGTAACCAGAAGCTGTAGGGCTCTAGGGGCTGAAAAGCTTCCCATCACAAGGGTGGTCCCCAGTTTCGTGAGTATATCTCTTCCCAATAAGGGAGTAGGACACTCAGGGATCACCAGAAACTGGTGGGAAAATATTTGCCCATCCCAGCAACAAAGAAGTGTGCAGGTGAATCTTTTAGTAGTTGTTTTTCCTGTAGTACCCAAAATGGTACAGGATTGGGAGGAGAAGGCTCCGGAGTAGGAGGTCAGGACAGAGTAGGTGGCCCTTGTGTCAACCAAGAAATTCTCAGACCTAGCTGCCACATCCAGTTGCACCCTTGGCTCCAGCCCTGTGATGGTTATCTGTGACAGGCAGGCTGGCTGGAGGGGGCCACTTCAGTCCTGTTGGACCATCATGAGGGAAGGCTTGGCCCTTGACCTTGAGGCTCTTGGGTCTTGAGGGCAGAGTGCTGTCCAATGTCAGAATTGATGGCATTTGTAGCAAGCCATTTTAGGAGACTTGTCAAGGTTTGGACACTCTGTGGCCCAATGCCCCGCCTGTCTACAGATTAGGCATTTGCCTCATGCCTTGTCCTTCAAGGACTAGGGGTTTGCCATAGGACTTCCCTGGAGGGCGGCCAACATCTGGGCATGTCTTGTCTCCTTCTTTTTCTCCCTCTCCTGGGCCTTGGCCTCCCTCTCCTGTTCTCTGTTATAAAAGGTATTGGTGGCTGTCTGGACCATCTCATATAAAGAGGCAGCATGGTCCTGCTGCTGTAGCTGTTGTAACTTTATTCTGACGTAAGTTGCACATTGGGACAGGAATTTGTCCTTTAAAATCACCTGTCCCTTGTAAGAGTCCAAGTCCAGATTGGTAAACTTTTGGAGGCCCTCTTTTAGCCTTTCCAAAAAGGCAATGGGGTTCTCATTGGGCTCCTGAGTTATTGCTGATACCTGGGCATAGCTAATTACTTTTTGCTGGGCTGCCTTCAGTCCTGCCTTCACACAGATCAGAAAATGATCCCTTTCCCACATGTGCTCAGGGTCATTGTAATTCCAATTAGGATCTGAGGAGGGGACTGCAGTTTCCCCTACTGGGTATTTATTGCTTGACATGTGAAGCCCTGTTGCATACCTTTGGGCTTCCTTTAAGACCCTAGTATGCTCAGGGTTAGATAAAGTTTGACTAAATATGACCATGATGTCCTTCCACGTCAAGTCAAAGGCCAAGGTAATGTGTTGGAATGAATCTATATATTTGCCTGGGTCATCTGTTTAGCTTCCCAGGTCTTGTTTGATCTGTCATAGTTCTAAGAGGGAGAAGGGCTTACAGACCCTGGTTGGTCTGAATTCTCCTCCAGTTTCTACTAAAGGACATATTCGAGTTGGCTTTTGTGGAGGGGGTGCTCCTGGATATGGGGGCAAGTTTGGATACAAGGATGGAGCATCAGGCAACTTGGGAGCTGTGGGAGGTGAGTCTTCATGGCAGCGTTCCTTTTCTTGTCTGTACCTAAAACCATTTGCCTAGTAGGCTCACTTTTAGGGCATACAACAATCTTATACTTAAGACAGAGTTCCTTCATATTTCTTAGAAGAAAATTTGGACATAGGGGATCTCTGTCCATTTCCCTTGTCTTTTTCAGAATAATTCTAGCTGCAGGATGGTACTGTAATTTAAACTCCCATCCTCAGGCCAGTGTTCCTTGTCCCCCAGAGGATACTGTGGCCATGCAGTGGCACAAAAGAATTTTAAGCGACTCCTCCTTAGAGTTAGAGGATTGAACTGACCTCCTTCCAGTTATCAAGGATGCATCTCAAGGGCATCTGTTGGGAAGTGGATTGGTTATTTCCTATCTGAGAAACAGTCATGACAGGGAGGAAAAGAAAAAAGAAAAATCTAATAGTCCCCGTTTAATTTCCATGGGTGGACTTCCTCAGGAGTGAGTCTTTTTGAGACTTACCCTATGCAGTACTTTTGCAACCTGAAAGCCAGGCGTTCCCAGGTCAGAGTGAAGGTCCCCAGGCAAGCTGAGGCATGACAGTCTCCTTTAGATCGAATCCCCAGGCAGGTTGAGGCAGGTTGGCCTCCCTAGAATTGGGTCCCTGGGCAGGTCAAGGAATATGGACCTCCTTGGACCCCTGGACTGGCGGATCCCTGAGCAGGTTGAAGCATGACAACCTTTTGAGGACCAGATCCCTAGGCAGGTCGAGGCAGGTTGACCTCCTGGGGCCCCTGGACTGGAGTTGGGCATCCCCAGGGTCTCCAGAGTGACCAGTGCTGGGTAGGATTAAGGGGTTGTAATTTTAACTCATTGCCAGTTTGTTCACCACAGATGGGAATAGATATCATGATGTAAAGCAATCCAAGCATGTGCCCTGAGACTGGAAACCTGGAGAAATGGTCATAAGTGTTATCCTCGTACTGCTCTAAGGGATTGCAAGTCAGTGATTTCCTCCCCTAGTCCTCCATAAGAGCAGGTTAGGGTGTCTCCAATGGTAAACACTTCATTGTCACAGCCCAATTTTAGGTAATAACAGAAGTAATGACAAAGGAGTGGGTTATCTGGCCCTGTTAGGGACATTAAGGTATTTAAATAATAGACTAGGTGGAGCAACACTGCCTACAAGGGGGCAGGGTCCTGGTTGTAGGGGTTAGTAATTGGCTTAAGAACAAATTGGTAAGAGGCAACAGACCAGATGTTCCATAAAAATGGAGTGGAGATTTGATCCTGGGTTATGTTTGTAACTTTAGGAGAAGGGTGGTAAGAGTTTGGGCCCAAACTGCCTGCAAGGCTAACTCCCAAAGTGGCAAACATTATCCCCGGAAGCCCAGTTGCTTTCAAGGAATGCCAACAGATGGACTTCTAGCAGGCATTGTGTGCCTGTCTCCCACCCTAGTGGGTTCACTGAGAGATACTGATGCTGCACAGGTTGTAAGAAACATGGAAGATGGAGGCTTGAATATCTAGAAGGATTAGATATTATACAGTATTTCCCTGCCAAGGGCCAGCTATTTTCTGGTTGTCCCTCTAGAAATTGTAGAGACAACATTGTGGGCCAGGATGGGGCTCAGGAAAAGAGAATGAAACAGGAGGGAAAGGCGCTGGGCACAACTTTTGAAAGAATGACATAGCACAAGGGCATAACATAAACCAGTTGAAGTCAATTGGGTCCAAGATGACCAATCAAATTCAACTAAACCTTGATCCCCAATTTGTAAGCTAAATGACACACCCACAAGTGGCAGGACAGTTCCAAGGCACTGTCAAAAGACAGAGGATTGGGTGGTTCCCCAATGGTTGGGATGATCCTCCCACTCATTAGCATATGAATTCACCCAGTTCGCAAAAGCTAGCCACACCACATTCCATGGCCCAAGCACTTGCCCTCTCCAATGGCCCACACCCTGCAGAGTGTGCTTCTCTGAATCCTAACAAATCCACCTCGTACCTATCGCTGCGTCTCTAACTGAATTTTTGCAATGAGACATCAGAGCCTGAGCTTCATTAGGTCCTGAAGCCAGGCATCATGGGTTTTGGCCGGGCTCAAGTCCTGGGAGAGAGAAGCTGGAGGAAGGGGGGAAAAAGCAGTGGAAAAAACGTGCCAAGGCATCCCCTTCATAACCTGCCAGAATATCTGCTAAATACCTGACCTGTGCTCACAATTTTATTGGCCTGACCCTTGGCACAAAGAAGATTAAGGACAGAAGAACTCCCACCAGCTTGGGTAACAGCTACTGGGGCTCAGTAGATAGCAGAGCCTTTGGGACATACTGACGAGTAGCCTCTCTAGAGTCCTAAAGTTGCACCCACTGCCACTAGCCTGTTCACAGGGGAGTTCGAGGAAACAAGAAATGAGAGATTGCAAAGGAATTAAGATTTTGTTAGGCATATGTCCTTCCAACCACAGGAGCGAGGACCTCCTATCCTAACTGGAGGTCTTCTGGAATCTGAACCTGAGCTGTGTGAGCTTTCTGCCAAGTTTGTTTTTTCTGTCCCAGTTTCCAGCACGCTGGGCTTCTTGTCACTTCCCCTGCACTGGGTTTTCTTTGAGTTCAGCTCCCACTGCGGGAGCTTTTGCTGAATTGAGCTCCTGCTGTGCTTGGCCTCCTCCTTGTGGGGGCTGCACCAAGGTTGTTTCAGCCAGGTTAAATCCGAGTCATGCCACCATAGATGTTGGGGGAGTAATTTCCTAGGTTCTGTCTCATCACAACAAAAATTTGAAGCGATGGATCAGCGTTACAGCTCTCAGATGGATCAGTGTTACAGCTTCGTGTTACAGCTCAGTTTTATTTAGAAAATACAGAGAAATACATCCTCGAGGCCTGAGGGCATGCCGACCCAAAAGACGTGAAGGGCGGGGGGGGGGGAGGGTGGTGGGAGAGAGAGAGAGGGAGAGAGACCCAGCCCTTTGGATCTTCTTTTTATATGTTTCTTCTCCTCTTCCTGGGCCTGCCTTCTGTAAATTGGGCTAGCCAGGAGTGCTGTTTGTTCTACCTGAGGTCCTCACTCTGGTCCTTGGACCTTCCTTTGTTCTATTTTCATGGGTTTTTCCCTTCCTCATCTTTTAGCCACTGCCATTCTGGATTCCTTTTTCCTATTCTAACTACCTAACAGAACCATTCAATTTCAGCTTCTTTGGAATTAGTGTTTGGGTGTAGGCTTGGATTACTATTGAATGGTTTGCCTTGGAAACAAAGTTCATTTTGTCACTTTTAAGATTGCATCCAAATACTGTATTTTGGACTCCTTTGTTGACAGTGAAGGCTACTCCATTTCTTATAATGGATTCTTGACCACAGTAGTAGATGTAAGAATCATCTGAATAAAATCGCTCATTCTGGTGCATTTTAGTTCAGTGATTCCTAAAATGTGGATGTTCACTCTTGCCATCTCCTGTTTGACCACTTTCAATTTACCTTGATTCATGGACCTAACATTACAGGATCCTATGCAATATTATTCTTTACAGCTTAATTTTACACCTCAGTGAATTAGATAAAGAAGAAAAAGTAAACCCATACTTAGCAGAAAGAATAAAATAACAAAGAAAAGAGCTTTTAAAAAGTGATATAGAGACTAGAAGAGAACAACAACAAAAAAATCACTGATACTAAAGGTTGATCACCAGTCCAGGTTCGACGCAGGATACAGGATGCTTGGAGCTGGTGCACTGGGATGACCCAGAGGGATGGTATGGGGAGGGAGGTGGGAGGGGGGTTCAGGATGGGGAACACGTGTACACCTGTGGTGGATTCATGTTGATGTATGGCAAAACCAATACAATATTGTAAAGTAATTAGCCTCCAATTAAAATAAATAAATTTAAATTAAAAAAATAAAAGTTGATGTTTTGAAAAATTAATAAAATTAACAAACTTTTACCTAGACCAAGGGGAAAAAGGTAGAGGACTCAAACCAAATTATAAATGAAAAAGAAGACATTGCAACTCACAACACAGACATACCAAGGATCATGAGACTATGATTAATAATTACATTTCAACCAATTGGAAAAACTCTATTGTGTCAGTCTTTAACAATAGTCTCACTATCAGCTAGAATGCCTAGGAGCAATCACTTGGCTCCATACTAGTTATGGCTAATATCAACAGAAATTTGACAAGAAATGATGTTGTGACTGGTTCAACTCTTGTGGCTCTTATTATAATTGCAAGATGCACCTCAGAAACAACAATCAGGGAACGTTGGAAAAACAAGGTTTATTATTCTTAGGTCCTGGAGGATATGTGTCATGCTCAGGAACACATAGTTAAGTCGCAGGTAGAGAAAGAGTGAGATGGTAAGGGAGAAGCACAGGGAGAAGATAAACGGTAGGGGAAGAGGTAGAGAAAGAGAGAGGATGTGAGTCTCTTCCTTTATTGTGATTGAGGAAGGGGTACCTAGGATTTCATGTGTTCACTATTAGCAAATTTAAAATATGACTAAAGTGTGGAGAGGTGAAAGTGCTGTCATTCAAGTGGTCAGTTATCTAGGTTATCTAGGGCTTTCTAGAAGGGGAATATCATGGGTGGGATTGATTGGTTCTTAATCTAGTTGTGTATCTAAAAATATGTTTATTTGAGGTAAATGTCTTTGAAATGGATGCCTTGGAAATCAAAAGCTTAGTATCAGGCATTTATATCACAATGAAACAAGCTTATTATTAGGCACTTACACTGCTGCTGCTGCTGCTGCTGCTAAGTCGCTTCAGTCGTGGCCGACTCTGTGTGACCCCATAGACGGCAGCCCACCAGGCTCCCCCATCCCTGGGATTCTCCAGGCAAGAATTCTGGAGTGGGTTGCCATTTCCTCCAATGCATGAAAGTGAAAAGTGAAAGTGAAGTCGCTCAGTCGTGTCTGACTCCTAGCGACCCCATGAACTGCAGCCCACCATGCTCCTCGGTCCATGGGATTTTCCAGGCAAGAGTACTGGAGTGGGGTGCCATTGCAGTAACCCATAATAAATGGTCAACTTTCTAAGGACATACAACCTATCAAGGCTGGATCATGAAAAATAGAAAATCTGAACAGACAGTAGTAACTGCAGACATTAAAGCTGTACTGCAAAACTTCTCAACAAAGAAAACCTGGATCCAGATGGTTTCAATGGTGAATTTTGCCAAATATTTAAAGAATTAGAGCCAGTCCTTCTCAAAGTTATCCAAAACAAAATCTAAGGAAGAGAACATTCCCAGACTTGTGTTACAAGTCCAATAGTATTCTGATACCAAGCTCAGACAATGAGAATAGAAAAAAAGAAAAAAGTACAAGCAAAAAATCCTGATAAATATAGATGCAAAAACTCAAAACAAAATACTAGCAAACTGGATTCCACAGCACATAAAAGTATCCTACACCATGATCAGGTGGGATTTATCCCTGTGGTGCAAGAATGGTTCAACATATGTAAATCAATAAACATGATATACTACATTAATAGAATGAAGGATAAAAATCTTATGATCCACCCAATAAATACAGAAAAAAGCCTGACAAAAGCTAGCACCCATACATGGTAAAAGCTCCCAATAAGTCAGGTACAGAAGCAACATACCTCAGCATAATGAAGATCATATACAACAAATACACAGCTAACATTATACACAATCAGTGGTGAAAACTTGAAAGTTTTTCCTCTAAGATCAGGAAAAAGATAAGAGTACCTGTTGCTATTCAACATTGTACTGGAAGTCCTAGGCAAAGACATTAAAGAAGAAAAATATATAAAATACATCTGAATCAGAAAGGTGAAGTAAAATTATCTTACTGATGGTGTGATCATATATATAGATCTCTAAAGACTCCACAAAAAGCTGCAAGAATTAATAAAGAATTCAGCAAAAATGCAGAATTTAAAATTAATATACAAAATTTGTTACATTTCTATAAAATAATATTAAACTATCAGGAAGAGAAATGAAGAAAGTTTCATTTACAATAGCTTCAAAAATAATTATGAATAAATTTAACTAAAGAGATGAAAGATTTGTAAACTGGAAACTTAAAAGACATTGATAAAAGAAATTGAAGAAGACACAAATAAGTGGAATGATATGTTGTGTTCATGGATTGGAAGAGTTAATATTATTGATATGTTCATACTACTCAAAAGCATCTAATAGATAGTGAAATTCCTATAGAAATTCCTATCAAAATTCCAATGGCATTTTTCACAAAATTAGCAGAAAACCCCTACAATTCACAGAAGACCCTGAATAGCCAAAGCAATCTTGAGAAAGACAAACAAAGCTGGAAATATGATAGTTCCTGATCAATCTACTTTATAGAAATACAGTAATAGAAACAGAATAATAATGGCTTAAAATACATACATAGATGAGTGGAGCTGAATCAAGAGCCCATGATTATTACCTGCATACAAACTAATGTTTGATGAGAGATTGAAGACTACTCAATGGGGAAAAAGTAAATTCCTCAATAAATGGTGTTTTGAAAACTGTATATTCACATGCAAAAGAATGAAACTGAATGCCTACTCTTACACTGTGTGTGCTTAGTCTCTCAGTAATGTCTAACTCTTTGCAACTCTCTGGACTGTATCCCAACAGGCTCCTCTGTCCATGGGATTTTTCAGGCAAGAATACTGGAGCGGGTTGCCATTTCCTCCACTAGGAGATCTTCTGGACCCAGGGGTCGAACCCATGTCTCCTGTGTCTCCTGCATTGCAGATAGATTCTTTACCCACTGAGCCATTAGGGAAGCCCTACAAATTTTTGTAACTCTTACAGTAGTTACAAAAATTTACTTGAAATGGATTAAAGACTTAAATGTAAGATCTAAAGTCATGAAACTACTAGGAAAAATTTTTGAAAAAAACCTCCTTGACACTGATCTTGTCAATGACTTTTTGGATATGACACCAAAGCAAAAACAAAAATGAACAAGCTGGATTACATAAAACTGAAAAGTTTATGTATAGCAAAAGAAAGACCAATGAAATGAAAAGGCAATGTACAGAATGGGAGAACATATTTGCAAACCATATGTTTGATAAGGGGCTAATTTCCAAAACATAAGTAACTTCTACAACTCAGTAACAAAAATCTGTCAAAGAGGGTCTTGCTGTATTTTATTGCCTAAGTTTCCCCCTAAGAGCATTATAGTTTCTATCCTTACATTTAAGTCTTTAATCAATTTTGAGTTTATTTTTGTGTATGGTGTTAAGAAGAGTTCTAGTTTCATTCCTTTACATGTAGCTCTGCAGTTTTCCTAGTACCACATATCTTTTTTGTATTTCTATTATCTATGTATTTATTTTTAAAAATTAATTTATTTTATTTGGAGGATAATTATTTTACAATATTGTGATTGTTTTTTGCTATACATCAACATGAATCAGCCACAGGTATACATTTATTCCCCCATCCTGAACCCCCCTCCCAACCTATCCCTCTGGGTTGTCCCAGAGCACTGGCTTTGGGTGCCCTGATTCGTGCATTAAAGTTGCACTGGTCATCTATTTTACATATGGCAATATACATGTTTCAATGTTATTCTCTCAAACCATTCCACCCTTATCTTCTCCCACTGAGTCCCAAAGTCTGTTCTTTTCATCTGTGTCTCATTTGCTGCCCTGCATGTAGGATTGCTGTCTTTCTCTTTATGACTTTCTCTGCTCTGTGGCTCTAGGTTCATACACATCATTAGGACTGATTCAAATATATTCCTTTTTATAGCTGAGTAATATTCCTTTGTGTATATGTACAACAACTTCCTTATCCATTCATCTGCTGATGGACATCTAGATTGCTTTCATGTCCTAGCTATTGTAAATAGCTTAGCACCACATATTGAAGAGGCTGTTTTTTTCCCATTGTATATTCTAGCCCCCTTTGTCAAAGAAAAGTTGCCCACAGCTGCATGAGTTTATCTCTGGGCTTTCTATCTTGTTTCATTGATCTATATTTCTGCTTTTGTGTCTATATCATACTGTCTTGATGACTGTAGCTTTGTTGTATAGTTGGAAGTCAGGAAGGTTGATTTCTCCAGCTCTATTTTTCTTTCTCAAGATTGCTATGGCTATTCAGGATTTCTTTATGCTTCCAAACTAATTGTGAGATGTTTTCTTATAGTTCTGGGAAAAGTGCACTGGTAATTTGCTAGGGGTTGCATTGAATCTGTAGATTGTCTTGGGTAGTACAGTTATTTTCACAATATTGATTATTCCAATCCATGAACATGGTATATCTCTCCATCTGTTTGTGCTGTCTGATTTCTTTCATCATTGTCTTATAATTTTTTTCATGCAGGTATTTTGTTTCTTTAGGTAGGTTTATTCCAAGGTATTTTATTTTATTGTTTCAATGGTGAATGGGAGTGTTTCCTTAATTTCTCTTTCTGATTTTTGATTGTTAGTGTATAGGAATGCAATAAATTTCAGTGTAGTAATTTTGTATCTTATGAATTTACTATGCTTATCAAGTAGTTCTAGTTTTCTGGTGATATCTTTAGGGTATAGTATCATGACATGTATGGTATCATGTCACCTGCAAACTGTTTGAGTTTTATTTCTTTGTTTCCTGTCTGGATTATTTTATTATGTTTTCTCTGATTTCTGTGGATAGGACTTTCAAAACTATATTGAATAATACTTACAAAAGTGGGCACCCTTGTCTTTCAACTGATCTTATGGGAAATGCTTTCATTTTTTTTTCTTTTCAATTTATTTTTTTTATTGAAAGATAATTGCTTTACAGAATTTTGTTTTCTGTCAAACCTCAACATGAATTAGCCATAGGTATACATATATGCGAAGAGTTGGCTCATTGGAAAAGACTCTGATGCTGGGAGGGATTGGGGGCAGGAGGAGAAGGGGACGACAAAGGGTGAGATGGCTGGATGGCATCACTGACTCGATGGACGTGAGTCTGAGTGAACTCCGGGAGTTGGTGATGGACAGGGAGGCCTGGCGTGCTGCAATTCATGGGGTCGCAAAGAGTCGGACACGACTGAGTGACTGATCTGATCTGATCTGATGTGATACATATATCCCCTCCCTTTTGAACCTCCCTCTCACCTCCTGCCCCATCCCACCCCTCTAGATTGATACAGAGCCCCAGTTTGAGTTTCCTGAGCCATACAGCAAATTCCCATTGGCTATCTATTTTACATATGGTAACGTAAGTTTCCATGTCACTCTTTCCATACATCTCACCCCCTCTTCCCCTCTCCCCATGTCCATAAGTCTATTCTCTGTGTCTGTTTCTGTACTGCTGCCCTGTAAATTCTTCAGTACCATTTTACTAGATTCCATATAAATGTGTTGGAATATGATACTTATCTTTCTCTTTCTGACTCACTTTACTCTGTATAATAGGTTCTAGGTTCATCCACCTCATCAGAACTGACTCAAATGTGTTCCTTTTCATGGCTGAGTAATATTCCATTGTGTATATGTACCAAAATTTCTTTATCTATTCATCTATCAATGGACATCAATGTTGCTTCCATGTTCTAGCTGTTGTAAATAGTGTTGCAATGAAAAATGGGGTACATGTGTCTTTTTAAATTTTGGTTTCCTCAGGTATATGCCTAGGAGTGGGATTGCTGGGTCATATGGTGGTTTTATTCCTAATTTTTAAAGGAATCACCATACCATCTTCCACAGTGGCTGTATTAATTTGCATTCCCACCAACAGTACAAGAGTGCTCCCTTTTCTCCACACCCTCTCCAGCATTTATTGTTTGTTGATTATTTGAAGATATCCATTCTGACTGATATGAGATGATATCTCATTTTAGTCTTCACTTGCATTTCTCTAATAATGAGTAATGTTGAGCATTTCTTCATGTGTTTACTAGCCATCTGTATGTCTACATTGGAGAAATGTCTGTAGATCTCTTGCTCACTTTTTGATTGGGTTGTTTGCTTCTCTGGTATTGAGCTGAATGGGTTGGTTGTATATTTTGGAGATTAATCCTTTGTCATTTGTTCCATTTGCTATTATTTTCCACCATTCTGAGGTTTGTTCATTCACTGTTCTTATAGTTTCCTTGACTGTGTGAAAGTTTTTTAAGATTAATTAGGTCCGGTGTGCATGTCGCACACCAATGGGCTGCTGTTGTTGCAGTAGTCCTAGGACCTGGGCCTCAGCGCTGGTTTGTGATGCTGGCCAACAACCGGCTGGACTTCGCCAACTCGACCTGTGATGTGGCCACAGACTTCGCACGCAGTGTGGCCCTGCTGCTCTTCTATTTGGTGGCAGGCATGAAGGCGCTGCAGCAGCAGGCCACTGGCTGCACCGGCTACCTGCTCAGTTACTATGCACAGATCATAGGGCTGGAGTGTGTGCAGCTCCCCTGCAGTAAAATGAGGTGCCAAGTCGGGCTAGGTGCTGCTCTGCTGGCCCAATAATGCTGCAGTCACCACCACATAGCTGGTGCCAACCCCTACCTGGGCGAGGAGGTTAAGGGTCTGTCCGCAGAGTACTCACTGCTGCTGCCTGGCCCACCAAGGATGCCAAGCCCAAGGACTTGACACCGGCTGGATACAGATGCCCTCCTCCATCAAATCCTTGGACTTGAGCGACTCTGGGATTTACAGGCAGGCCAAAAGGAGGCAGATCTCGCCCACAAACATGCCCATGTCTGAGACCTCGTCCCTGCTCAAGAGCGAGGTGCTGGCCCAGCGGGACTGCGAGAACTGTGCCAAGGACATAGGCTGCTACTACGGCTTCTACTCGCACAGCTTGGCCGGCCCCTCATGCCTCTCCCTCTGCTAACGCCCCACCTGGAACACTCCCTCAGTTTATTTGACCTTCGAATACCGTCTGCAGCGAATTCGTACAGGTCTCCTGAGTGTGATTTTAACTTTTTTTTTTTTTTTTGCACAGCAGTTTCTGCAGTGCAAACATCGACCTTCAACTTGGCTATAAACCTTTTTGGTTTGCCTACTTAACTCTCCTTCTGTGAAGTTATCGTAACAGTTCCCCTCCCCCTCCCCTTCTTTTTCTCATGCTCTCTTTGTCTTTCTCTTGTCATGAAACTCTTCACCTTTAGGAGACCTGGGCAGTCCTGTCAGGTAGTAGCGATTCCGACCCGCCAAGTCTCAGACTCACCATTAACCATAGGATGTTGACTGTAGAACCTGGACCCACCCAGTGTGTCCTTTCTTATTCCCGAGTGGATGGATGGATGAATGGTAGGGATGTTAATAACTCAAGTGGAACAAAGCCTGTGAAATGACTGTATATAGTGTTAATTTACTGTAATGAATGACTAGTTTTTATTTACATTGTCAAGGCACAAAACCAGTTCACGCTTAAACTTTCTCATTAATTTCCTTTTTCTCCATCCACCCCCGCCCCTGAAAATGTTTTCTTGTGAGATTATTAACAGTATTTTAAGAGGCTCTGGAAGCTTGAAAGACTAGATAATGAAGAGTTTCTCGCTTCTCCTCAATCCATTGCATGAAAAAACTACTCCATGCCCTACTGCACACAAATAGCTAAGGAGAGGATAGGTGTCTGTTCACAGGCAAGCAGATTAAGTGGCATGATGCCTGCAAAGCAAAGTTAACTGGAATTACATGTTTTTTCCTCCTTCCTTCTAAATAGAATAGCTCAACATCAGCAATATTATTTTGCCTTGTTTGTTTTTCCCCAAAGTGACAAATCCATTACTGGTCTGTGCAGGTGCTAAATATGCTGACAAACTGTTTCTGAATATCTTTTCAGTCCCCCCCCCTCCACCTTTATATGCTGTAAATCTTTGTAATGAATATTCTACTAATGATATAGATGACTGAATTGTTGGTAACTATAGTGTAGTTTAGTGAAGATGAATTTTGTGAGTTATATATTTTACTGCCTTTTAGTTTTGAAAATGATTTCCCCACCACCTAGAAACAGCTGAAATTTGACTTCCTTGGGAAAACACTAGCATCAATGCAAATAAGACTGTTTATTCCCCCTTTTAAGTCTTGTTATATTTGATAAGGAGCTCTGATTCCCCCTGAAAATAGATTAGTAGGATTTCTAATGTTGTGTAGTAGACCTATACTTTTTCTTTTTATTTTAAAATTAATGTGAAATATGCCTCATATACAATATTCAATCTAGATTCCAGTCCATTGGGGAGATTTTTTTTTCCTAATAGTAATTCAGGGTCTAAACCTGTGTATATTTTGGCTCTTCTGTAAATCTAATGTTGTGATTTTTATATTTGTTTTGCTTTGTCTGTGAACTGAATAATTTATACAAGTACACACTCCATTGAGAAATGTTTTGTTTTTTGCTCGTTTGTATTGTCTGTATATAACAAGTTTGTATCATCTGTGTATAAGTAAAATAAATCTGGTAAAACAAACAAATGAAAAGATTAATTAGGTCTCATTTGTTTATTTTTCTTTTTATTTCTTTTAGTCTAGCAGGTGTGTTATAGAGGATCTTGCTGTGATTTATGTCAGAGTGTGTTCTGCCTATGTTTTCTTCTAAGAGTTTTAAAGTTTCTGGCCTTACATTCAGGTCTTTAATCCATTTTGTGTTTATCTTTGTGTATGATGTTAGTAACAGGATTCTCAAGTGGCTCAGTGGGTAAAGAATCTACCTGCAATGCAATCTCTGGGTCAGAAAGATCCCTGGAGGAGGGCATGGCAAACCACTCCAGTATTCTTGCCTGGAAAATCCCATGGACAGAGGAGCCTGGCAGGCTCCAGTCCATAAGGTCACAAAGAGTCAGACACAACTGAAGCAACTGAGCATGCACATATGCACATGATGTTAGAAAGTGTTAAAATTCCATTTTTTTTTTACATGCACATGTCCAGTTTTCCCAGCACCACTTATTGAAGAGACTATCTTTTCTCATTGTGTATTGTGTCCTTTGTCAAAGATATGGTACCCATGGGTGTGTGGGTTTATCTCTGGGCTTTTATCTTGTTCCATTGGTCTATATTTCCTTTTTTGTGCCAGTACCATACTGTCTTAATGACTGTGGCTTTGTAGTATAGTCAGAAGTCAGGCAGTTTGATTCCTCCAGCTCCATTCTTCTTTCTCAAGATTGCTTTGCCTATTTGGTGTATGTTGTGTTTCCACATAAATTGTGTGTTTTTTGTTCTAATTCTATGAAAAATACCATCAGTAGTTTGATATGAATTGTATTGAACCTGTATATTTAGTTATTTCACAATATTGATTCTTCCAATCCAAGAACTTGATATATCTCCCCATCTGTTTGTGTCATCTTTGATTTCTTTCATCAATGTCTTATAGTTTTATGCATACTTGTCTTTTGTCTCTTTAGGTAGATTTTTTTTTCATAGGTGTTTTATTCTTTTTTGTTGCAGTGGTGAATAGGGAATATTTCCTTAATTTCTCTTTCTGATTTTTTATTGTTAGTGTATAGAAATGCAGAGGATTTCTGTGTATAAATTTTGTTAACAAGGGTCTTCTCCCATTTTTTTCTTGATGAGTCTGGCTAATGGTTTGTCAATATTGTTTATCTTCTCAAAGAGCCAGTTTTTAGTTTATTGATCTTTGCTATTATCTCCTTTTATTTTTTACTTATTTCTGTTCTGATTTTTATGATTTCTTTCCTTCTTCTAACTTTGAGGTTTTTAAAATTGTTTTTCTAGTTGCTTTAGGTGTAAGGTTAAATTCTTTATTCAATGTTTTTCTTGTTTCTTGGGATAGGCCTCTCTCAGCAGTGCTTTTAGTGCATCTCATAGGTTCTGAGTTGTCATGTTTTCATTGTCATTTGTTTCTAGGTATATTTTCAGTTGCTTTTTGATTTCTTCAGTGACCTATTGGTTATTCAGAAGTGTATTGTTTACTCTCCATGTGTTGTGGTTTTTGTATTTTTTCCCTGTATTTGATATCTAATCTGATAGTGTTGTGGTCAGAAAACAGGCTTGAAATGATTTCTTTTTTTCCCCTAAATTTACCAAGGCTTGATTTGTGGCCCAAGATGTGATCCATCCTGGAGTAAGTTCCATGTGCACTTGAGAAAAAAAGTGAAATCTCCTGTTTTTGGATGAAATATCCTGCAGATATTGATTAGGTCCATGTGATCCAATGTATCTTTCAAAGCTTGTGTTTCTGAAAGGGTTAACAGCCTTGGTAGGGAGGTCAGAGGTCCCCAAGCAGCAGGGGGAAATAAACTGCAAGTGGCAGACTTTTTTTTTCCTTCCCTATACAAAATTAAAGGAAGCTTCTTTTAATTCTGTGTTGCCATGACAACACCTGGTTCTACCTGAATTAATACTTTTCTCAAACCTTGAGCTAACCAATGCAATGTTAGCTATGGAAATGTTTTTCCTAAGCTATGTTAATGAAACTGTATTTGCTTTGGAATCTGCCTTTCTTCAAATCGGTTCCACCTAAGGCTAACATTTTTCTCAAACCTTGAGTTGATAATAGCTCAGCAAACCAGTGTGTCTTACTCATGGAAAAGTTTTCTTAAACTATGTTAATGAAACTAAATATTTGCTTGGGAATCTGCCTTTCTTCAAGATTCATGTCAATTGTTTTATGGCTGGAGATGACTCCCCTAGTGCCATTCTATTTCAAAATGCATGCTGTGGGAGAGGGGCCTAGTGCAACTCTCTCAGTCTTAAGGTGTTTCTTTTATCCGATTAGAAACTTGCTAACAATGCAAAGAAATAGAGGAAAACAATAGAATGGGAAAGACTAGAGATCTCTTCAAGAAAATTAGAGATACCAAGGGAACATTTCATGCAAAGATGGACTCGATAAGGGACAGAAATGGTATGGACCTAACAGAAGCAGAAGATATTAAGAAGAGGTGGCAAGAATACACAGAAGAACTGTACAAAAAAGATCTTCACGACCCAGATAATCACGATGGTGTGATCACTGACCTAGAGCCAGACATCATGGAATGTGAAGTCAAGTGGGACTTAGAAAGCATCACTACGAACAAAGCTAGTGGAGGTGATGGAATTCCAGTTGGGCTATTTCAAATCCTGAAAGATGATGCTGTGAAAGTGCTGCACTCAATATGCCATCAAATTTGGAAAACTCAGCAGTGGCCACAGGACTGGAAAAGGTCAGTTTTCATTCCAATCCCAAAGAAAGGCAATGCCAAAGAATGCTCAAACTACCGCACAAATGCACTCATCTCACATGCTAGTAAAGTAATGCTCAATATTCTCCAAGCCAGGCTTCAGCAATACGTGAACCGTGAACTTCCCGATGTTCAAGCTAGTTTTAGAAAAGGCAGAGGAACCAGAGATCAAATTGCCAACATCAGCTGGATCATGGAGAAAGCAAGAAAGTTCCAGAAAAACATCTATGTCTGCTTTATTGACTATGCCAAAGCCTTTGACTGTGTGGATCACAATAAACTGTGGAAAATTCTGAAAGAGATGGGAATACCAGACCACCTGACCTGCCTCTTGAGAAATCTGTATGCAGGTCAGGAAGCAACAGTTAGAACTGGACATGGAACAACAGACTGGTTCCAAATAGGAAAAGGAGTACATCAAGGCTGTATATTGTCACCCTGCTTATTTAAATTATATACAGAGTACATCATGAGAAACGCTGGACTGGAAGAAACACAAGCTGGAATCAAGATAGCCAGGAGAAATATCAATAACCTCAGATATGCAGATGACACCACCCTTATGGCAGAAAGTGAAGAGGAACTCAAAAGCCTCTTGATGAAAGTGAAAGTGGAGAGTGAAAAAGTTGGCTTAAAGCTCAACATTCAGAAAACGAAGATCATGGCATCTGGTCCCATCACTTCATGGGAAATAGATGGGGAAACAGTGTCAGACTTTATTTTTTTGGGCTCCAAAATCACTGCTGATGGTGTCTGCAGCCATGAAATTAAAAGGTGCTTACTCTTTGGAAGAAAAGTTATGACCAACCTAGATAGCATATTCAAAAGCAGAGACATTACTTTGCCAACAAAGGTCTGTCTAGTCAAGGCTATGGTTTTTCCTGTGGTCATGTATGGATGTGAGAGTTGGACTGTGAAGAAGTTTGAACACCGAAGATTTGATGCTTTTGAACTGTGGTGTTGGAGAAGACTCTTGAGAGTCCCTTGGACTGCAAGGAGATCCAACCAGTCCATTCTGAAGGAGATCAGCCCTGGGATTTCTTTGGAAGGAATGATGCTAAAGCTGAAACTCCAGTACTTTGGCTACCTCATGCGAAAAGTTGACTCATTGGGAAAGACTCTGATGCTGGGAGGGATTGGGGGCAGGAGGAGAAGGGGACGACAGAGGATGAGATGGCTGGATGGCATCACTGACTCGATGGACGTGGATCTGAGTGAACTCTGGGAGTTGGTGATGGACAGGGAGGCCTGGCATGCTGCGATTCATGGGGTTGCAGAGTTGGACACGACTGAGTGACTAAACTGAACTGAACTGAACTGAACAGGTATAAAACACCTTGCTAAGAACTAGCAAGGCGGCATTCTTTCTGTCTCCTTCTGATTTCTATGTCAGAAGCTTTCTCTGTCTCATTTTATACTTTAATAAAACTCTGCTACAAAAAATCTGCAAGTGATCAAGCCTCGTCTCTGGCCCCAGATCAAAATCCTCTCCTCTGGAGGTCATGAATACTGGTGTAGCTCACGTTTCATGACCACAACTTTTCATGTCCTTATTAATTTTCTATCTGGATGACCTGTCCATTGGTGTGCAAGTAGTATTAAAGTCCTGAACTATTTTTTTGTAGCTGTCTATTTCTGCTTTAATAGTTTTTGACATTTTTTTAAATGTATTGATGTGCTCTTATGTTGGGTGCATAGATATTTATAATTCTTATATCTTCTTAGATTGATCCCTTGATCATTATGTAGTATTCTTCATTGTGTCTTGTGCATTCTTCATTTAAAAGTCTATTTCATCTGATATGAGTATTGCTACTCCCATTTTCTTTTGATTTTTATTTGCATGGAATATTTTTTTCTAGCCCCTCACTTTCAGTCTGTGCATGTCCCTAGGTCAGGGGCGAGTCTTTTGTAGACAGCATTTATAGGAGTTTTGGTTTTTTATCCATTTAGCCAATCTCATTTTATTTTCAAGATTTTGGATCATCTTTATTATTATTGCTCTGAATTCTTTTTTCAGGTAGACTGCTTATTTTCTCTTCCTTTGTTTGGTCTTGTGGGTTTTTACTATGTCCCTTCATTTGTTACATGCTTCTCTGTCTTTTCAATTCTTTAATTTACTGTGTTTGGGGTCTCCTTTCTGCAGGTCTGGGGGTTATTGTTCCTCTTAATTGTGAAGTCTGCTCCCCACAGGTGAAGTTGAAGAAGTGCCTTGTGAAGTTTTCCTGGTTGGGAGGACTTGAGACTGAGCTCTGGTGGATGGACCTGGATCTTGTCTTTCTGAAGGATAGTGCCATGTCCAGTATTATGCTTTGGGATGTCCATGGGCTTGGTATGGCTTTGGGAATCCTTCATACTAATGGTCAGATTTGTTTTTCTCTTTTGCTAATGGTTTGGCATGAGGTGTCTGACATTGGAGCTTTTCGGCCTTTGGGTAGTGATTGGTCTTAGTGTTGAGATGAAGGGATTTGGAAGAGTTCTCTTCAATTAATGCTCAATGGGGTCTTCAGGCCTCTGGTGGTTCAATGTCCTGGACTCAGATCTACCACCTTGGGGGTTCAGGCCCAACCAACTGCAGCACCAAGAATTCACAGGCCTCACAACGCAGAAGACAAAGCTTGCATACTTACAAAGAGAAAGGAAGAGAGAAAAAGGTGAAAAAAAAAAAAGGATGAAAACAAGAGTCAAAAAGAAGAGTGTAATAATACTTTAAAAATAAGAAGAAATATAAAATAAATTTATTTAGAAATAAGACGTTTTACACATGGAAAATACCAGTTGTAAAAAATAAAAATTAAAGGAATAATAGAGAAAGAACATAAGAACAATATAGGGGGAAATGAGGATAAAGGAAGTAAGGAAAAAAAGAAAGGAGAATAAAGTATATAGGTTGGTAGCTCTACCTCTGCCTCCCTAGGAGACCCTCCAATACCAGAGCGTTCTCTGGACCTGCTTTGGCAACAGCTCAGATTCTAATCTGGCCCTATTCATGCTTGTACTTGTCTCCAGTGTCCACTGTTGCCAGAGCCAGGGCTTTTTCTTTTGTGTAAGCACTCATTGTCCTTTTATATGCTCCATAGACACAAAGTCTACCTAGTTGATCATGTGGACTTAATTTGCAATTCGTACAGTTGGGGAAAGGTTTTTGGTCCTCCTCCTTAACCACACTGCCCCTGGAGTTCAGCTGTGGTTTTATCCCCACTTCTGCATATGCATCACCTACAGGAGTCTGCTCCTAAGGCTTCCCTGGAGGACTTGGCTCTGCCCCAGTGAGGACCGATCATGGAGGTGGTGCAGCTGCTTGGATCATGGGGACCTTGGCAGCACCAGGTACACAGGGGAGCCAGTGGCCACAGATGCAGGGGTATATGGTGCTGTTAGTTTTTTTTTTTTTTTTTTTCCCTTGCCTCTGGTATTTCTGCCTAAATGAGGACAGGACATTGAGTTAGTCATGGCTGCTCAGATTGTGGGGAACCTGGTCGTGTCAGGTGTTCAAGGAAGCCTGCATCCATGGGTGTAGGAGATAAGGCGCTATTAGAGTCTTTTTCTAGCCTTTGACATCTTGCATTCAAAAGGGCTTCCCTGGCTGGTCCTTCTGTGTTGCTTGGTGCAGCAGGTGCTCAAAGCCCCCCAGTGCCCCTCCCCACCCCACCTGGCTGGGGTCTTTCTCAATTGTCCCATGAATGAGGTACTCAAAGGGCCACCATGTCCGAGGTCTTCCTCCATTGGTTAGCTGCTGTGCACCAGCATGTGGGGAGAGGGAGAGGCTACAGTGATAGCTTCACCCCCTGCATGTGACTGAGCAGTTTTGCCCTTCCTCCGTGGCCACCAGGCTTTCCTCCCAGGGCATTCCCTGCTGGGATCTCCTTCCTCAGCTCCCCTTGGGTTATCTCCACACAGTCAGTAGCTGTCCTCACCTTGGGGTTGCCGTCCAATCCCTACCTTCCAGCTCCCATCCACTGCTTTTACCAAGGACCAGTGTCCCTGTTCAGAGTATGTAGGGCTGAGGTACGGAATTGTCTGTGTGGTTCTCACCCCATTCAGACTGTCACAGATGAGCTGCTGCACTCTCCAACAGCCTCAAATGCTTACTTTCTGTCCCAAACAATTGTCCTGATGTGGGAATCTGCCCCTGCTTCAGTTCCTCCACCCCTCTGGTGCTTGTTCAGCCCCACTCACTTTCCTCCTCTTTTTCCCTTCATTCCTTCTTCCCACGGAGTTTTGTGTGAAGAAGTGAAGTGAAGTGAAAGTTGCTCAGTCATGTCAGACTCTTTGTGATCCCATGGACTATAGCCTGCCAGGCTCCTCTGTCCATGGAATTCTCTAGGCAAGAATACTGGAGTGGGCTGTCATTCCCTTCTCCAGGGGGTCTTCCCAACCCAGAGATCAAACCCGGGTCTCCTGTGGCTCCTGCATTGCAGGCAAATCTTTATTATCTGAGCCACCAGGGAGGCCTGAGTTTTATGTGGATCTATATATTCCTTTTCAGTGATCAGGGATTCCAGCCAGCTCTCAGCTGGTGCTCTGTGAGATCCTTTGCATCTGAAGATGTATTCCTGATGCATCCATAGAGAGTACTCCAAGTCCACCTACTCCTCTGTCATCTTGAAATCTCCTTAACCCTCCTTTTAAAGTTAAGTTTGAATGTCGCTTGCTTTCACAGCCTGAAGACTCTGTCCAGGAAGCTGACATATTAGAAATCGTCTGTATTTGAGCATAAGCTTACATATGATTCTGTAATTGGGATGATTTGTAGGGGATTAGTTAATATACATTAGGAATAATACCAGTTTCAACCTCAAAGGGCAAAGAGTTGAGTTTAAGAGAAGGATGCAGAGGCAGGAAACAAAGTTGATGGAAGTTTTTGAAGGGTCTTTTAGAGGAGCAAGTAGATTACCTGCGGCCATAACCATGATAAATAAAGCTGTAAGTAGGGGAGAGAATTTTTCTATGGGGAAGAGGTTCTCAACCCCTGGCTACTCATTAGTATCACTTGGAGAGGCTTTTTTTTTTTTTTTTAATTATGTTCAGGCTGTACTCCAAAATAAGTTAAAATCTCTAGAGATGGGGATCTATGCATCAGTATTTTAAAAACTCCCCAAGTGATTCCAGTATAAAACCAAGGTTAAGAATCACTGCTGCAGGGGTGTTGGACTAGAGTAGGAAGGTTCAATTCACATTAATAAGAAATACATCCCATACAAGACAATTGGAAGGTAGAATGAAGAAGTGATTAATCAGTGATTATCAACAACTAAGGCTTCTTGGAGAGAGTCTCTGACCAAAACCCAGGCTTTTAATTTTTATCCAAATGTGTTGTTTAATATAATACTTTTCAATATTGTTACTAATTTATGACTTTAACAAGAGATCTAGTGTTATATACAGCATACAAATGAGAAGAAAAAATGCATCATGGTCTGGCTCTTTTGTTCTTCCTATTGAAAGCTTAATTTCTCAGATGAATCTGGAGGATCTGAAAATTACCTCTAGAGGCACCTTTAATGAACATTTAGTTAAAATTTCAGGGTATTAAAAACAGATGATTACAAAATAGAATGGAAAACATCAATAAAACTCATAGGTTAAAAAAGTTGCATTTACTCAGTTGCATTCTAGTCACTATTTCTTGTTATCTTCTCTGTCCTTCCTCTTCGAAATATCCTGCTACCAAAAGTGAGTCTATAGCAAAACTAGTTCTTGTATGTTCATTGTACATCAGTGTTGGAAACCTCTCATAGATCATTGAGTCCAATCTTCCTTGTGCACCATGGGGGAAACTGAGGCCACAAAAAGTACCCTTTTCTTACTCTAGCAATTCAGATCTCCAGCATGTTCTTTCAATGACAACATTGTGGCCAAGGAGACAACATGATCAATGTGGTCCTTCTGATTATATGGGAATGATTAATGTATCATGAGTTCATAATACTTTGACACTGCTATGTGATACTTAGAGATGCCTGGGGAGACTCTCTGATGTAGCCTATCAAGCTATGAACTATGAGAAATCCAGTGGAATAAATTGTTTTCTCTTTCCTGAGGTATGTCTTAGAGAGGCAGCTGTGGCATAGTGGGAAATGCTTGTGCCTCAGAGTCAGACAGACTTAGACTGGAATTCCAGCACATCATTTACTATTGCATCACCATAAAAAAATTATTAAATCTGGGAATTTGAGTTTCTTTTGTAAAACGAAGGTTATAAAGAGTATCTACCGCTTAGGGATATCATGAGGATTGAATGAGACAAAATATGAAAATGAAAGAGTACATGAGAGATAACCACTAAATATTGATTCTACTTTCCTCTTCTATTTCATTGTTGCACTATTACTTAGAAAGGAGATATGAAAGAAGGGAATATACTGGCACTAGAGACCACAAGGCAAACAAAAGCTTTGGGGATGATGATCATGTGACTAGGCAGCTGCTTTAACTGGAGATCTATTTTGTCCAGGTAGGCAGCACTTGAGACATACACACACACACACACACACATATATGCTTTAGAAGGCCTTAAAAAACTACCTGTTGGGTATACAGAAACTTGCCAATCATGTTGTGAACATAAAATGAAAGATCATGATATTAGTAGAAATATACAAGTGGTCCTAGTCCCTAATAAAAATCATCAAAGAATGCCTTATTTAAGAGTTTGATGACTTGCTTGCTGCTTTAATCCATCTGATTTCCCTATGTCCTTCTTGGGTAAGGGGTAGGAGTTCACTGCCCTATGACTTGTACAAGCACACGCTGATATTGGCTACAACAGATAAATGCTAACCCTTCCTATGCCTTAGTCACCGTCTATAAATTAGAGGGTTAAATCTCTTCTACTGTAGCAGAATTCAATTTTTTTGACTAAGAATGGGAAGTCTGATTGGGGAAAAAGGTCTTTTATGACACAATAGCAGGACAGACTCACCAAAGGGCCTGGATTCTTATCTGCCAATTAATTCCCAGTCACTCTTCCTCATTCCATAGTGGTTCCTTCAAAAAACTGTAGCCTGTGACTGTATTTTCCAATATCTCTTTTCCTATACCCACCCTTAAAGCTATAGCAGTTTCCTTTGTTCTTTCTCCTTTGGTTTTGAATGATATTTCCTGTAAGTTCCTTCTTGATCATCCTTTCTCTTTCCTTCAGGCTAAATAGAGAGCTCAAAATGAAGAGAAGCAAATAGGACTCTAGTTTTGTCTCTTTCTTTTGTCTTGAGTAATTGGATCATGTTTGTGTATGTGTGTGTGTGTGTGAGTATGTCTGTCTGTCTACCTGAGAGAGGGCAAGAGAGAGAGAGGGAGAGAAAGGGGAAGAGAGAAATTTATATTATTTCTGTCAGTGCAAGTATTTGGAAAGTAATCAAATTGTTAAAACAAACTCAAGTCTACTTAGATCAATGGTCACATAATATTTTTAAAACGTATTATTGAAGGATATTTTACACATGACAAAATTCATCCATTTCAAGTATGCTTTTCAATAACTTTTATTAACTTTACTGAAAGTTGCAGCAATCATCATAGCTCAATTTTAGAACATTTTCATCCCCAAATAAGATCCCTCATGCATATTTACATTTATAGATTTTTCCTGACTTACAATCAGGTTACATCCTGATAAATTCACCATAATTTGAAACTATCCTGTGTAAAATGCATTTAATATTCTTAACCTACCAATCATCACAGCTTAGTCCAGCCTGCCTTAAACGTGTTCAGAACACTTATATTATTTTACAGTTGGGAAAAATCATAAAACACAAAGTTGATTTTTATAACAATGTCTTGAATATCTCATGTGATTTATTGAATAGTGCACTGAAAGTGAAAAACAGAATGGCTATATGGTAGTGAATGGTTATAAGTGTATCAATTGTTCACCTTTGTGATTTTATAGCTGACTAGAAGCTGTGACTCTCAGCATTACAAAAGTAATTAGAGAGGGGTGGTCCTAAGATGGCAGAGAAATAGGATGGGGAGACCACTTTCTCCCCTACAAATTCATTGAAAGAATATTTGAACGCTGAGCCAATTCCACAAAACAACTTCTGAATGCTGGAAGAGGACATCAGGCACCCAGAAGGCAGCCCATTGTCTTCAAAAGGAGGTAGGACAAAATATAAAAGATAAAAAGAGAGACAAAAGAGGTAGGAATGGAGATCCATCCTGGGATGGGAGTGTCAAAAGAGAAGTTTCCAAACACCAGGAAACACTCTCACCAGCAGGTCTGTGGGGAATCTTGGAATCTCAGAGGGAAACATAACCAGGAGGATAAATAAATAAATAAATAAATAAAACCCACAGATTACGTGCTAAACAGCAACTCCCAGTACTCGCAGATGCCACCAACAAGCAGGGGCTGAACAAGGAGGCGCCGGCTGCATTGCTTAGGGTAAGGACCAGCTGGAGTGCCCTGAGGGCAATCTGAGGGAGCTAAAGTGAGATAGCAATCCAAACTGTGGGATAGCCAGAGAGAGAGGGAAAAAAAAAAGGGAGAGAGAGAGAAAACTATCCTGCAAAAAGCCCTAACCTGAGGCACTGCCAGGCCTGCTCATAGAACAAAGGACTGAGGAGAGCTAGCAGGCTGTGGACCACCCCATTCCCCACCGGAGACAAGCAGGTGGGGGGAGGGGGTGTTGGGTGGCACAGCCAGAGCCAGAAAGGGGCAATTGCAGCCCCAGAGAGGTATCCTCTAGCAAACTGCAAACAGGCTCCATTGCTGATCAAGAGTTCCTGGGATTCTGGATGGTTGACATCCGCTGGGAGGGTCGCAGCCAGAAATCAACTCCCCAGAAGAGACATACGGCACATCTGAGAAGGTGTGACCCTTGTATACCAAGGAAACCGAGCGGCTGGAACTGGGGAGGCAATAAGATGCACCGCCCACCTGAGGAGAGTGCACTCGCCAAACACATGGTTACCTGAGCTGCTCGGACCTGGGAAGGGCACAGGCCCAATCGAGTCTGTGCCTTTGGGGAGTACTCGAGAACCTGAACCTGAGCGGCTTAGACCTGGGAAGTGCACGCAACCCAGGGCCTGCCTCAGACAGTTCCCAGCAGAGTAACCTGGAGCCTGAGCAGTATAGACTGGGAAAGCACACATGTCATGATCAGGGGCAAACCCAGTGTGGTTGAAACACTGTGAGCACTCCCCACATATGCTAGGGATATTTGTTTGCAGTGTTCCTCCCTCCCCACAGAACGACTGAACAAGTGAGCATAAAAAAGTGACCACTTTCACCCCCTGGTGTCAGGGCTGAAATTAAACACTGAAGAGACCAGCAAACAGAAGAAGCTAAAATAAACAGAGGGAACCGCTTTGGAAGTGACAGGTGCAACAGAATAAAACCCTGTAGTTAGCACTGACTACATCAGAAGGGGCCTATAGATCTTGAGTAGTATAAGCTGGATCAAGGAACTATCTGAAACTGAACTGACCCCCCACTGTCCACAAGAACTCCAGAGAAATTCCTAGATATATTTTTACTGTTATCACTTTTTAAATTAAAATTTTTTAAAATTTTAAGTCCTCTATTACTCCTTTAATTTTCATTTTTATAATCTACTATTACCTTGCAAAAAAAAAAAAGATCCTATTTTTAAAGTAAACTTCATATATATATTTTATAATGTTTGTGACTCTGTTTTGTTTTTTTAATATTGTATTGTTGAGAGTCTAACCTCTACTCTGGATTTTTAATCTTTGCTTTTTGGTATTTGTTATCAATTTTGTACATTTGAGAATCCAATCTTCAGTACCCATTTTTACTTGGGAGTGTGATTACTGGCTTGATTGCTCTCTCCCCATTTTGACTCTCCTCTTTCTCCACCAGGTCGCCACTATCTCCTCCCTCCCCCTTCTCTTCTCTATCCAACCATGTGAATCTCTTTGTGTGTTCCAGGCTGTGGAGAACACATAGGGAACTGATTATTGTCTGGATCTGTCACTCTCCTTTTGATTCCCCCTTTTATCCTCCTGGCCACCTCTTTCTCCTTCCTCCCTCTTCTCTTCTCTGTGTAACTCCATGAACATTTCTGAGGGATCCAGACTGTGGAGAGTACATAGGGAAGTGATTGCTTGCTAGCTTGCTTTCACCCCTTTTGATTCCCCTTCTTCTCCTCCTGGTCACATCTATCTCCCTCTTCCCTCTTCTCTTCTCCATGTAACACTGTGAATCTCTCTGGGTGTCCCTCACTGTGGATAAACTTTTCATCATTAACCTAGATGTTTTATCATTGGTGCTGTATAGATGGAGAAGTCTTGAGACTACTGTAAGAATAAGACTGAAAACCAGAGGCAGGAGGCTTAAGTTCAAAACCTGAGAACACCAGAGAACTCCTGACTCCAGGGAACATTCATTGACAGGAGCTCATCCAAAAGCCTCCATACCTACACTGAAACCAAGCACCACCCAAAGGCCAACAAGTTCCAGAGAAAGACATACCATGCAAATTCTCCAGCAACAGAAACATAGCCCTGAGCTTCAATATACTGGCTGCCAAAAGTCACACCAAACCCAGTGACATCTCAGAACTCATTACTGGGTACTTTATTGCACTCCAGAGAGAAGAAATCCAGCTCCACCCACCAGAACAGACACAAGCTTCCCGAACCAGGAAACCTTGACAAGCCACCCATCCAACCTCGCCCACAGTGAGGAACCTCTACAATAAAGAGGAGATACAAACTGCCAGAACACAGAAAGGCCACCCCAAACACAGAAATCTAAACAAAAAGAAAAGGCAGAGAAATACTCAGCAGGTAAAGGAACAGGATAAATGCCCACCAAACCAAACAAAAGAGGAAGAGATAGGGAATCTACCTGAAAAAAAATTCAGAATACTGATAGTGAAAATCATCCAAAATCTTGAAAACAAAATGGAGTTACAGATAAATAGACTGGAGACAAGGATTGAGAAGATGCAAGAAATGTTTAACAAGGACCTAAAAGAAATAAAAAGAGTCAATATATATATAATGAATAATGCAATAAATGAGATTAAAAAAACACTCTGGAGGTTACCAACAGTAGAATAACGGAGGCAGAAGATAGGATAGGTGAGATAGAAGATAGAATGGTAGAAATAAATGAAGCAGAGAGGAAAAAAGAAAAAAGAATGAAAAGAAATGAGGACAACCTCAGAGACCACTGGGACACTGTTATTGCCCCAACATTTGAATCATAGGAGTCCCAGAAGAAGAAGACAAAAAGAAAGACTATGAGAAAATACTTGAGGAGATAATAGTTGAAAACTTCCCTAAAAGGAAAGACTATGAGAAAATACTTGAGGAGATAATAGTTGAAAACTTCCCTAAAAGGGGGAAGGAAATAGTCACCCAAGTCCAAGAAACCCAGAGAGTCCCAAACAGGATAAACACAAGGTGAAACAGCCCAAGACACATATTAATCAAATTAACAAAGATCAAACACAAAGAACAAATGTTAAAAGCAGCAAGGGAAAAAAAAAAACCACAAATAATACACAAGGGGATTCCCATAAGGACAACAGCTGATCTTTCAATAGAAACTCTTCAGGCCAGAAGGGAATGGCAGGGCATACTTAAAGAGATGAAAGAGAAAAACCTACAACCCAGATTACTGTACCCAGCAAGGATCTCATTCAAATATGAAAGAGAAATCAAAAGCTTTACAGACAAGCAAAAGCTGAGAGAATTCAGCATCACCAAACCAGCTCTCCAACAAATGCTAAAGGTTCTTCTCTAGATAGGAAACACAACAAGGGTGTATAAACTCAAACTCAAAACAATAAAGAAAATGGCAATGCAATCATATTTATCAATAATTACCTTAAATGTATATGGGTTGAATGCCCCAACCAAAAGACAAAAGCTGGCTGAATGGATACAAGAACAAGACCCCTATATATGTTGTCTACAACAGACCCACCTCAAAACAAGGAACATATACAGACTGAAAGTGAAGGGCTGGAAAAAGATTCCACGCAAATAGAGACCTAAAGAAAGCAGGAGTGGCAATACTCATATTAAGTAAAATAGACTTTAAAATAAAGGCTGTGAAAAGAGACAAAGTAGGACACTACATAATGATCAAATGATCAATCCAGGAAGAAGATACAACAATTATAAATATATATGCACCCAACATAGAAGTACCACAATATGTAAGGCAAATACTAACAAGTATGAAAGGGGAAATTAACAATAACACAATAATAGTGGGAGACTTTAATATCTCACTCACACCTATGGATAGATCAACTAAACAGAACATTAACAAGGAAACACAAACTTTAAATGATACAATAGACCAGTTAGACCTAATTGATATCTATAGGACATTTTACCCCAAAACAATGAATTTCACCTTTTTCTCAAGTGCACAAGGACACTTCTCCAGGATAGATCACATCCTGGGCCATAAATCTAGCCTTGGTAAATTAAAAAAAAAATTGAAATCATTCCAAGCATCTTCTCTGACCATAATGCAGTAAGATTAGATGTCAATTACAGGAGAAAAAAGTATTAAAAATTCCAACATATGGAGGCTGAACAACACGCTGCTGAATAACCAACAAATCACAGAAGAAATCAATAAAGAAAACAAAATATGCATAGGAATGAATGAAAATGAAAACACAATAACCCCAAACCTGTGGGACACTGTGAAAGCAGTGCTAAGGGGAAGGTTAATAGCAATACAGGCTTACCTCAAGAAACAGGAAAAAAGTGAAATAAATAACCTAACTCTCCACCTAAAGCAACTAGAAAAGGAAGAAATGAAGAACCCCAGGGTTAGTAGAAGGAAAGAAATCTTAAAAATTAGGGCAGAAATAAATGCAAAAGAAAAGAGACCATAGCAAAAATCAACAAAGCTAAAAGCTGGTTCTTTGAGAAGATACATAAAATTGACAAACCATTAGCCAGACTCATCAAGAAACAAAGGGAAAAGAATCAAATAAACAAAATTAGAAATGAAAATGGAGAAACCACAACAGACAACACAGAAATACAAAGAATCATAAGAGAGTACTATCAGCAGCTATATGCCAATAAAATGGACAACATGGAAGAAATGGACAAATTCTTAGAAAAGTACAACTTTCTAAAACTAAACCAGGAAAAAGTAGAAAATCTTAACAGATCCATCACAAGCAAGGGAACTGAAACTGTAATCAGAAATCTTCCAGCAAACAAAAGCTAAGGACCAGATGGATTCACAGCTGAATTCTACCAAGAATTTAGACAAGAGCTAACACCTATCCTACTCAAACTCTTCCAGAAAATTGCAGAGGAAGGTAAACTGCCAAACTCATTCTACGAGGCCACCATCATTCTAATACCAAAACCAGACAAATACGCCACAAAAAAAAGAAAACTACAGGCCAATATCACTGATGAACATAGACGCAAAAATCCTTAACAAAATTCTAGCAAACAGAATCCAGCAACATATTAAAATGATCATACATCATGGCCAAATGGGCTTTATCCCAGGGAGGCAAAGATTCTTCAATATCCGCAAATCAATCAATGTAATACACCACATTAACAAGTTGAAAGATAAAAACCATATGATTATCTCAATAGACGCAGAGAAAGCCTTTGACAAAATTCAACATTCATTTATGATAAGAACCCTCCAGAAAGCAGGAATAGAAGGAACATACCTCAACATAATAAAAGCTGTATGTGACAAACCTACAGCAAACATTCTCCTTAATGGTGAAATATTGAAAGCATTTTCCCTAAAGTCAGGAACAAGACAAGGGTGCCCACTCTCACCACTACTGTTCAATAGTGTTTTGGAAGTGTTGGCCACAGCAATCAGAGCAGAAAAAGATATAAAAGGAATCCAGATTGGAAAATAAGAAGTAAAACTCTCACTGTTTGCAGATGATATGATCCTCTACATAGAAAACCCTAAAGACTCCACCAGAAAATTACTAGAGCTAATCAATGAATATAGTAAACTTGCAGGATATAAAGTTAACACACAGATATCCTTTGCATTCCTATACACTAACAATGAGAAAATAGAGAAATTAAGGAAACAATTCCATTTACCATTGCAATGAAAAGAATAAAATACTTAGGAATATATCTACCTAAAGAAATTAAAGGCCTATATATAGAAAACTATAAAACACTGATGAAAGAAATCAAAGAGGACACTAATAGATGGAGAAATATACCATGGTCATGGATTGGAAGAATCAATATAGTGAAAATGAGTATACTACCCAAAGCAATCTATACATTCAATGCAATCCCTATCAAGCTACCATTAGTATTTTTCATAGAACTAGAACAAATAATTTCACAATTTGTATGGAAATAAAAAAATCTCAAATAGCCAAAGCAATCTTGAGAAAGAAGAACGGAACTGGAGGAATCAACCTGCCTGACTTCAGGCTCTACTACAAAGCCACAGTCATCAAGACAGTATGGTACTGGCACAAAGACAGAAATATAGATCAATGGAACAAAATAGAAAGCCCAGAGATAAATCCATGAACCTATAGATAGCTTATCTTTGACAAAGGAGGCAAGAATATACAATGGAGAAAAGACAATCTCTTTAACAAGTGGTGCTGGGAAAACTGGTCAACCACTTGAAAAGAATGAAACTAGAACACTTTCTAACACCATACACCAAAATAAACTCAAACTGGATTAAAGATCTAAACATAAGAGCAGAAACTATAAAACTCCTAGAGGAAAACATAGGCAAAACACTCTCTGACATAAACCACAGCAGGATCTTCTATGACACACCTCCCAGAGTAATGGAAATACAAGCAAAAATAAACAAATGGGACCTAATTAAACTTAAAAGCTTTTGAATAATGTAGGAAACTATAAGCAAGGTGAAAAGACAGCCTTCAGAATGGGAGAAAATAATAGCAAACAAAGCAACTGACATAGAATTAATCTCAAAAATATACAAGCAACTCCTACAGCTCAATTCCAGAAAAATAAATGACCTAATCAAAAAATGAGCCAAAGAACTAAATAGACATTTCCCAAAAGAAGACATACAGATGGCTAACAAACACATGAAAAGATGCTCAACATCACTCATTCTCAGAGAAATGCAAATCAAAACCACAATGAGGTACCATTTCATGCCAGTTAGAATGTCTGCTATCCAAAAGTCTACAAACAATAATTGCTGGAGAGAGTATGGAGAAAAGGGAGCCCTCTTACCATGTTGGTGGGAATGCAAACTGGTACAGCCACTATGGAGATTCACAGCCACAGTGCGGAGATTCCTTAAAAAAATGGAAACAGAACTGCCATATGACCCAGCAATCCTACTGCTGGGCATACACACTAAGGAAACCAGAATTTAAAGAGACATGTGTACCTCAATGTTCATCGCAGCACTGTTTATAATAGCCAGGACATGGAAGCAACCTAGATGTCCATCAGCAGATGAATGGATAAGAAAGCTGTGGTACATATACACAATAGAGTATTACTCAGCCATTAAAAAGAATACATTTGAATCAGTTCTAATGAGGTGGATGAAACTGGAGTATATTAAACAGGGTGAAGTAAGCCAGAAAGAAAAACATCAATATAGTATACAAATGCATATATATGGAATTTAGAAAGATGGTAGCAATGACCCTGTATGTGAGACAGCAAAAGAGACACAGATATATAGAACAATCTTTTCGACTCTGTGGGAGAGGGCGAGGGTAGGTTGATTTGGAAGAATGACATTGAAACATGTATATTATCATATGTGAAACGGGTCACCAGTCCAGGTTTGATGCATGGGACAGGGTGCTCGGGGCGGGTGCACTGGGATGACCCAGTGGGATGGGATGGGGAAGGAGGTGGGAGGGGTGTTCAGGATGGGGAACACATGTACACCCATGGCTGATTCATGGCAATGTATGGCAAAACCACCACAACATTGTAAAGTAATTAGCCTCCAATTTAAATGAATAAATTTATTAAAAAGAAGTAAAAAAAAGTAATTTGAGTGCACACTGATAGCTCAGGGAAAGATCAAAACTCAAAATTTGAAGTATGGTTTCTGTTGAATGTTTATCACTTTCACACTGCCATAAAGTCAATAGTTGTAAGCTGAACAACTTAATTATCATAAATTGGGGACTGTCTATAATTCCTTTCCAGCCTCAGTCAACTTTAATCTAACTTCTGTCTCTATTAGCTTGCCTATGTGGATATTTTATACAAATGGATTCATACAATATGCAGTCTCTTTTGTCCGGCTGTTTCATTTAGCTTGTTTGAGGTTCATTTATGACATATTATGTGTTAGTTCAATCATCTTTATTACTGAACATTACATTATATGTTTATTTGACAATTTGTTTATCCATTCATCAGTTGATAGGCATTTAAGTTGTTTCTACTATTTGGATACTATAGATAATGTTTCTATGAATATTTGTGTAAAAGTTTTTTGTGCACATATATTTTTAATTATCTTGAGGTACATACATAGTGGGGAGAAGGCAATGGCACCCCACTCCAGTACTCTTGCCTGGAAAATCCCATGAATCGGGGAGCCTGGTAGGCTGCAGTCCATGGGGCCGCAGGGAGTCAGACACGACTGAGCGACTTTACTTTCACTTTTCACTTTCCTGCATTGGAGAAGGAAATGGCAACCCACTTCAATGTTCTTGCCTGGAGAATCCCAGGGATGGGGGAGCCTGGTGGGCTGCCGTCTGTGGGGTCGCATAGAGTCGGATACGTATTTATTTCCACATACATAGTGAAATTATTGGATCATATAGTAATTCTAACTTTAAATTTTAGAGGAATTGTTAGGCTGTTTTCAAAAGTTGGTGCACCATTTTACAATCCCACTGACAACGTATGGGCTTTCCCATTCTCCACATCCTTGCCAACATGTGTTGTTAGCATATTAAATATGGGAGAAACTTAGATCACTCTAGGTCTTGAATAAGATTATAGTAAAACACAGAATTCAAAGTTAAATAGTATATCTTTAGGTGGTTCTTTAAATTCAATGAGATTGTAAACAGACTCTAAAATGGCCAGGTAGTACTTCTAAGAGATAATAATCTAGATAATCTAAAGATAATATGCTTCTATGCTTTAAAAAATGCTATGATCAAAATGAAAAAACATACAAACTCAGACACTTTGCAGATGTCACAAGACATGTGCTTAGTCCTCTTAACATGGAACCCTGTTTTAAGAAGTGTTAGTTTAGCACACAAAAAATTTTAGTAGATCTGTAGCCTACGAAAAAGACAGATGCCATAAGAAATTCAGAAATATTGAAGGAAAACTTGGATTATCACCCAGATCTCTTGGGTGGAAACTCAGTGAATCCAACTACCCTTGGTGCTGAATTCACTGATAAGAAATATGTTTCATGAGCAAAGACACACCAACCAAAGGAGGCATCTTAGTTATTTGAAAGTAGAGGAATAAACAAGGTTTTTGGATGCATTTTTAATTTATTGGCTAATATGAAATATCTCCAGAGCATCAGAAATAAAACATTCTGTCAGTAGCTACCACATATATAAGGCTCAAGATTCAACAAAATGTCTCCAAATAACCAATTTAGGATAATAAAAGTAATTGAAATTTACCTACATTCAATGTAAAACACCAGAGACCTTGGTAGTGAGGTTAGCAGGGTGTTACATGCATAAGAAATTATCTTCTCAGTACAGTAGGGGTTTGTGTTTTGGAGAAGGTGCTACAGTATTGACACTCTTACTGAGCCTGAGTCTGAGAACCTAGAAGAAGAAAGCGGCTCTCCTAGGCTCCTCTTTGTCAAAATTCAAATCTAAGTATACAGAGAAGAAAATACTAAATCAAAAAAGTAAACTCATCCACAGCAAATACTTCTCCTCCCTTACAAACAAAAACAATTTTCTTTTGCTAGTTCAAATATAGACGACTCAGTTATTATCTAGTCTTAGGGGCATGTTGAAAATGTTTCTGTCATGTGTCTTTTGTGATTCCACTAACAAATATTACCCAAGTAGAAAAGATACATGAAAGCAAGGCATTCAAAGATACCTGTACTTTAAGAGCAATGAAATCTTTAAAAGCACTCCCCAGGAACAAAAACTTGAGTGTGACATTTGCTATGGCCAAGCAGCAATTATGGAGAAGAAAATGGCAACCCCCTCCAGTATTCTTGCCTGGAAAACCCCATGGACTGGACGGAGGAGCCTGGTGTGCTGCAGTCCATTGGGTCGCAAGGAGTCAGACACGACTGAGTGACTTCACTATAAGCAGTAATTATAAAGAAGAAAAACATCCTTCACCTCACCTCCACCCAAGATGTCTTAAAAAGCAAAGTAAAACATTTCCCTAGTTCAATTGCTAACTACAAATTTTTAAAGTTAACTTATTTAATTGGAGGATAATTACTTTATGATATTGTGACGGTTTTTGCCATACATCAACATGAATCAGTCACAGGCATACATGTGTTCTCCTCATCCTGAACTCCCCTAGAACCAAGGTGATCCTGGGTATGACTTGGGATGATCATACAATGTTCATACCATGAGGACCTTGCTCTTGATTGGCATACTCATGTACTGAGGTAAGCTTGGCAACAAAGGCTGGTGTCTTAATTGCTACAGAAAAGGCCACTGCTAAGAAGTTATTCTGGGCTGTGTATTCTAGCCAGAAAGTTTCTTGTCTTGGGTGGAGCTTACAATGAGCTTTGTATTGATTGTGTTTAAGGATATACCATTGGGCAATTTTGCTACATGGCTGTTGTTTTTTTTTTTTTTTCCTGCAATGTTGCTCTCAGTGTCACTATGGTAACTGTACTATGTTAAAGCAATTGTTAAAGTGAAATTATTAGGGGTAAACAGTGGAGAAAGCCCTGGTCTAGGGATCAAGAGACTTAGGTTAGACTGACTTCTAGTCTGACAAGTGACATATCTAATATAAGCTGCTTTTCTCTTCTTCAAAAGGAATATTATAACACCCTATTCAGGGGATTGTGAGGATGAAATGAGACCATAAATATAAAAAAGCTCTGTCAATTACAGTCTAGAGCAGGCACAGTGAAGATGGCTGGCTGTAATATTTTATCATTATATTATTGTTAATATAATTGTGACATAATCACTACCTTTCCCATAGATGCAGCAATATTAGACTTGAATCACGACAATGCAAATGGTAACTTTTGAACACCTAAGACCTCCTCTAGCTGAATCATCTTCAATTTGGATACTGGTTCTTGCACTACCAGAAGCTCCAGACATGGCTAATTAGAATCAGTGAGATAAGAATAAGCTGTCCCAGAAAAAAATAACAGAGAACTTAAAAGTCAAGACCTAAACCCTTGGCTCACACATATTTGCCAATACCTGTGTTAGGTCAGGCTGCTTGATGCAGGCTTGCAATTCAATTGCTTCTAATCCCCAGTGCAGTACAATGGGAACTTTTAATTTTTTCCTAGGTGCTTTTTAGAACTTAACTAGTGGGTTGCCCTGGGAACCCTTAATCAGTGTTTGTAGATGAACTGTTCCCTACGATACATTTAATAAAACCTTGAAAGCAGAAGTCCTGTTGCAGAGAGCATTCATTTGCCAGTACTAGGACCTATTGAAGTGCACATGCTGTTTAATGTACTTAATTAACCACCAAGTAATTGTGGGACAATAATTAGCTGTACAGGACTGAAAACAACAACAACAACAACAACAACAACAACTGATAATACAGAAGAATATAGCCTCCAAGTTACTTATTACATCATGCTCATGAGATATATAAGTTCAGTTCAGTTGCTCAGTCATGTCCTACTCTTTGCGACCCCATGGACTGCAGCACACCAGGCTTCTCTGTCTATTACAAACTCCCAGACCTTGCTCAAACTCATGTCCATCAAGTCAGATATGCCATCCAACCATCTCATCCTCTGTCATCCCCTTCTCCTCCCACCTTCAATCTTTCCCAGGATCAGGGTCTTTTTTAATGAGTCAGTTCTTCGCATAAGGTGGCCAAAGTATTGGAGCTTCAGCTTCAGCATCAGTCCTTCCAATGAATATTCAGGATTGATTTCCTTAATAATTGAATGGTTTGATGTCCTTGATGCCCAAGGGACTCTCAAGAGTCTTCTCCAATACCACAGTTCAAAAGGATAAATTCTTTGGTGTTCAGCTTACTTTATGGTCCAACTCTCACATCCATACATAACTACTGGAAAAACCATAGCTTTGACTATAAGGACCTTTGTTGGCAAAGTAGTATCTCTGCTTTTTAATATGCTGTCTAAGTTGGTCATAGTTTTTCTTCCAAGGAGTAAGCATCTCTTAATTTCATGGTTGCAGCCACCATCTGCAGTGATTTTTGAGCCCAAGAAAATAGTCTGTCATTGTTTTACCATCTATTTTCCATGAAGTGATGGAACCGGATGCCATGATCTTCCTTTTTTGAATGTTGAGTTTTAAATCAGCTTTTTCACTCTCTTCTTTCACTTTCATCATGAGGCTCTTCAGTTCCTCTTTGCTTCCTGTCATAAAGGTGGTGTTATCTGCATATCTGAGGTTATTTATATTTCTCCCATGAGATATATAAGTAGAAATTAAAGGAAAAGCATAATTCTGAAGGAATCAAACAGGAAGGAATGATGAGAAATCTGAGATCCAACTGACATTTCAATAGGAAGAGGCAGTAGGTCTTCTTTCCTGTCCCCACTCAGCCACCCCTAAGTATGTTGGAGGGTATCTTTTGAGGTCTGCTAGGAGGTACTTTGGGGAATTCAGGCCCAAGAGGGAAGGTCACTTTGGCTCCTAAATATTCTGTAAGGTTCCAAGAAGGCAAATTCCCACCATGCTCCCTGTTGGAGGCAGGGAGTTATAGGACTTCAAGTAAAGGGTGAGGCCTGGGAGACTCACAGGGAAAATATTTGCCACGCCCTATGTTGCAACACAGGATCATCACTCTTCAAACATGCGTAAGACGGTCCAGCTGACACGGAGTGTGATGAGTCTAAAGTGACTTGGAATAAGGGAGGAGAAAACTTGTAGGCCATAGGTGGTAAGAGCTATTCAGAGAGTAAAGCAAAAACGAAAGGAAACCCTCTCCATCCTGGATGTGGATAAAGCCATGTGTTGTTTTTCAATGGAAGACTATGCTGCTGCCTCCACAACTTAGATTATGGAGCCAGCTGATTTTTCTGGTGGTGGAAATGAACTGCTTTACTCACTATCCAAAGTCTCTTCCCTATGGTCCTTAATGATCTTTTAAAGGTTATTTAGGCAATGTCTAGTGGAGAGAAATAACCAGTGCCCCCCGACACCTCTGTCTGTCCTGCCATGGTGGTACTGGTTTAGTCGCTGAGTCATGTCTGACTCTTTGTGACCCCATGGACTGCACCCCACCAGGCTCCCCTGTCCATGGGATTTCCCAGGCAAAATACTGGAGTACATTGCCATTTCCTTCTCCAGGGTATCTTCCTGACCCAGGGATCAACCCTGGATCTCCTGAATTTTAGGTGAATTCTTTATGGATTGAGACACCAGGGAAGCCCTTCTGCCACAGTCAAGAGAAATTTCTGCTTTACCTGATCTTCCCTGGGCTCTGTTCTCAGCCATGGAATCCATACTTTGGTCTGGGGATGAGAATGTGGAGCAGGCTGCCTTTCCCAAATATGAATTGCTTTGAGTAAGTTACTATTCCTGTCTTGAACTCAGGTTCCTCATCTTTAAGACAGGTATAATGTATGAAAGAACTTTTTTTACAATCTAAAGCACTAAAGTATTATAATTGACAGATTTTTTTCCAAATATCTGCAATCTATCTGGGAGAGGCTTTTAAAGATGGGATATTTGCCCTCTCCTACCTCGAAATAAAGTTGAAGACTCAAGTCACTGCCAAAACTAAGATCAGAGACTCTTAAATTGAACACAGGAGGGTAGGAAGGACAAGTAGGGTGTACGCTTCTACTGGTTTCAATCTTTCTCCTTTCTCTCTTACCCCCCAGGGGAAAATGAGTAAGATAGACAGATGGAGTCTTGTCTGACCTTACAGCTCTTCTCACTTTTCAATCTCTTGAGAGATAGTGCTGATGGAAAGTCTCTTACCTTTCCACTGGCAGAGAATATACATCAAAGCCAGATATAGGGTGGGAGTAGGGGAGCTGATGGGAGGCAGAGAGAATAGGCCCGGTATTGTGGGCAAGGATATTACCTTAATACGTTCAGGCATAGGGGTCTTATTTGGCCCCTCACCCATTTTCCTCCCCCAGAGTTGTTTTCTGGAACAGATATGCCAGAAAACCTGCTACTACAAACACTTCTAGAAAATGAAAATTTCAAGATACTGGAGAGACCCCTAGCTTTAATAATTATGATATACATCACTGAATAATCTAAGGTCAGTCACCTTTTGTCTCTGAGCCTCAGCTTCATCATATGCAAACTGGGGATGGTAATCCTGGCCTTCAGTTCAGTTCAGTCACTCAGTCACGTCCGACTCTTTGAGACCCCATGAACCGCAGCATACCAGGCTTCCCTGTCCATCACCAGCTCCCGGAGTTTACCCAAACTCATGTTCATTGAGTCAGTGATGCCATCCAATCATCTCATCCTCTGTCATCCCCTTCTCTTCCTGCCCTCAATCTTTCCCATCATCAGGGTCTTTTCAAATGAGTCAACTCTTTGTATCAGGTGGCCAAAGTATTGGAGTCTCAGCTTCAACATCAGTCCTTCTAATGAACACCCAGGACTGATCTCCTTTAGCATGGACTGGTTGGATCTCCTTGCAGTCCAAGGGACCCTCAAGAGTCTTCTCCAACACCACAGTTCAAAAGCATCAATTCTTCTATGCTCAGCTTTCTTTATAGTCCAACTCTTACATCCATACATGACCACTGGAAAAACCAGAGCCTTGACTAGACGGACCTTTGTTGGCAAAGTAATGTCTCTGCTTTTCAATATGCTGTCTAGGTTGCTCATAACTTTCCTTACAAGGAGTAAGCGTCTTTTAATTTCATGGCTGCAATCACCATCTGCAGTGATTTTGGAGCCCCCCAAAATAAAGTCAGCCACTGTTTCCTGGCCTTGGGTTTGTATAAAGATCCAATGAGATGATTGTTCTGAATGCAAACTGCAAAGTTTAGTGCATATACGTAGTAAATTCCAGCATTCGCATCCTAAGATAATTATGTCCAGTCTTGGTTTTTACAAGTTAAATGACCTCCAACATTCTGGATTATGTTGATGTTCAGTCACCAAGTCATATCCAACTCTTCACGACCCCGTGGACTGCAGCACGCCAGGCTTCCTTGTCCCTCATTATCTCCTGGAGTTTGCTCAAGTTCATGTCCATTGCATTAGTGACACCATCCAACCATCTCATCCTCTGTCACCCTCTTTTCCTTCAATCTTTCCAAGCTTCAGGGTCTTTTCTAATGAGTTGGCTATTTGCATCAGCTAGTCAAAGTATTGGAGCATCAGCTTCGGCATCAGTCCTTCCAATGAGTATTCAGGGTTGATCTGCCTTAAGACTGACTGGTTTGATTTCCTTGTAGTACAAGGGATTCTCAAGAGTCTTTTCCAACATCACAGTGCAGAAGCATCAAGTGTTTGGCGCTCAGCTTTCTTTATGGTCCAACTCTCACATCCATACATGACTATGGGAAAAACCATAGCTTTGACTAGATGGCCCTTTGTTGGCAAAGTAATGTCTCTGCTTTTTAATATGCTGTCTAGGTTGGTCATAGCTTTTCTTCCAAGGTGCAAGCATCTTTTAATGTCATGGCTACAGTCATCGTCTGCAAGGATTTGGGAGTCCTAGAAAATAAAGTCTGTCTCTGTTTTCATTGTTTCCCCACCTATTTGCCATGAAGTGATGGGGCCGCGTGCTATGATCTTTGTTTTTTGAATGTTGAGTTTTAAGCTAGCTTTTTCACTCTCCTTTCACCTTCATCAAGAGGCTCTTTAGTTTCTCTTTGTTTTCTGCCATAAGGATGGTGTTAAAGTGCTGCACTCAATATGCCAGTAAATTTGGAAAACCAGGAGTGGACACAGGACTGGGAAAGGTCAGTTTTCATTCCAATTCCAAAGAAAGGCAATGCCAAAGAATGTTCAAACTACTGCACAATTGCACTCATTTCACATGCTAGCAAAGTAATGCTCAAAATTCTCTATGCTGGGCTTCAACAGTATGTGAACCAAGAACTCCCAGATGCTCAAGGTTGATTTAGAAAAGGCAGAAAAACCAGAGATCACATTGCCAACATCTGTTGGATCATAGAAAAAAGCAAGAGAATTCCAGAAAAGCATCTACTTATGCTTCATTGACTACTCCAAAGCCTTTGTGTGAATCATAGGAAACTGTGGGAAATTCTTAAAGAGATGGGAATACTAGACCACATTACTTGCCTCCTAAGAAACTTGTATGCAGGTCAAGAAGCAACAGTTAGAACTGGACATGGAACAATGGACTGGTTCCAAATTGGGAAAAGAGTATGACAAGGTTGTATATTGTCACCCTGCTTATTTAACTTATATGCAGAGTACACCATGAGAAATGCTGGGATGGATGAAGCACAAACTGGAATCAAGATTGCTGGGAAAAAATCAATAACCTCAGATATGCAGGTGACACCACCCTTATGGCAGTTGTTCCATATAAGGTTCTAACTGTTGCTTCTTAACTAGCATATAGGTTTCTTGGAGACAGGTAAAATCTCTCTAAGAGCTTTCCACAGTTTGTTATGCTCCACAGAGTCAAAGGCTTTAGTGTGGCAGATGAAACAGAGGCAGATGTTTTTCTGGAATTCCCTTGCTTTCTCTATAATCCAGTGAATGTTGGCAATTTGGTCTCTGGTTCCTTTGCCTTTTCTAAACCCAGCTTGGACATCTGGACATTCTCAGTTAACGTACTGCTGAAGCCTAGCATGCAGGATTTTGAGCATACCCTTACTAGCATGGGAGATGAGTGCGACTGTCTGGTGGTTTTAACATTCTTTTGTACTGCCCTTCTTGGGAATTTGGATGAGGATTGACCTTTTCCAGTCCTGTGCCCACCACTGGGTTTTCCAAATTTGCTGACGTATTGAGTGCAGCACTGTGATAGCATCATCTTTTAGGAATTTAAATAGCTCTGCCGGAATTCTATCACCTCCACTAGCTTTATTGACAGCAGTGCTTCCTAGGGCCCACTTAACTTCATACTCCATACTTCATACTGGCTCTGGGTGAGTGACCACACCATCGTGGTTATCCAGGTCACTAAGATATATTTTGTATAGCTCTTTTCTGGGTATGCTGGACTATATAGGCTGCTATTAATACCAAGCAAATAAAATAGTTGCTCTATTCATCTGGGCAACTTTTATTTCAAAATCTGACCTATGTGAGGGAGTAGATGTCAGCCTAATTGGCCTATTATGGACATAAGGGAGACTTAAAAACAATACATGGTGGCTACACCTGAGCCTCGATGTTCTAACCTACCCCGTGGCATCAGCCATGAAGGGAGCAGTTTTACTTTATTCTAAGAAGCGTGTGAAACTGGTCGTGAAGGCTTAGCAATTGATTGGTTGTCTCTAAACTAAGAAAGCACCAATGTTTCCTGAGAGGCCCTAGGGCAGGCTTTAATGAAAACCCAAGGTCTTAAGTGTCTCCCCTACAGCTCAGGGACTTCACAGTCACCATAAAGACCAATGCTCTGAGCTCTGAGTTTGGCCCTGGGGATGTAGAGAATCAGCCTTGGGCTTAAGAAAATCAGGCACCATGAAGGGACAAAAGAGGCAAGAAAAGAAGAAAAATAAGATAAAAGGAACTTTAGGAAGTACCATTTTAAAGGTAAAAAAGAAACTGAGTTGGATCCCCACTAAAGAAGGTAAGAAACCTATAGGTGGAAAGGAAAACCCCAGGGGGCAAAGGGATTAGCTCTGCAATTGTCACAGCCTCAGCAGTCTAAGAGATGTGTGGGGAATTGAGGTTTCACGCCTCTCCTAACATGTGTGTAGGTGTGTGTGTGTGTGTGTGTGTGTGTGTGTGTGTGTACTGGGGAGGGGAGCAGTGCAGAGTAGCTGAAGAGGAAAAGTTTGATTTTGTCCCTACAGTGCAAGGCAGATGTATCAACAGGATACTGAGAGGCTCCTCCTTTAGGTTCACCTGACGAAAAAGGCAGGCAGTAAAACTCTACCCCATTCATTGCCTTCTATTCTCCTCCTGTCTATAATCCATTGCCATCTATTCTCCTCCTGTCTATAATCAAGCTAAGCTAGGAACATATCTGGTAGTCCCACGACTGGGTAATTTGGCTTTCTAGGCTAGCTTTCTAGCTAGGATAGGAAAGCAAGAAATGCTGCTGGTCAGTCTTGGGAAAATAATGAAGAATCAATCCTTTGGTAGGATGAGATAGGATGCGCTCTGTCTGTAGAGTACAGGTTGTTGTAGATATCATATCCCATGCCCCTGCTGCTGTTGTGGTTTAAGAACAAGGCAGGAGAGTCCAGAGAGAATGATTGGGCTGCCAGAAGCCCAAGAGACCCAGGAAGGGAGTAGAGCAAGTTAGAAACCAATGGGGCAATCTCATTAGCTGCTTCTTCTCTCCATCCCTCAAAAAATGGTTTATGCCAGTGGTTAGGGTACAATAGCAGAAAAACATCACCTGTTTGAGGTGATGACTTAACAATTCTATCTTACTCTACATTGGTAAGACAATTTCACATGAAACTGGATTCAGTTTTAAATACTCCATACTTTAAAGGAATCAAAGTGGTACTTTCCAGACAGGAGAAGCTCTCTTTAGACTTCTTCAGGGCTATCTCATGACACAGGAAGCAGATGAGGTCTGTGTGGCCCAAGGAGCAGAGCAGGACCCAGGGTTGGTTACTATAGAGAGAAAGAAAGTTTTTCTTTACATTGAGCTCAAATCCATCAGTCATAGCAACAATACACATTGATGAGTATAGCTTCCTGACATTGTAAGTAGGAGCAAGGATGACACCAACACTTTGTGGGGATATTATAAAAGGGACTCAAGCATGGATTGAAGGACTTGGAAGGGAGGTTGGACTATATGACCTTGAAGGTATCTAGACTGACCTTAGTAGCAGTCTTGGCTTTCACCTACATATTGTTTACATTTTCTTAGGTGAGATATAGGGAGGGGTAGTCAATGGGGAACCTGGACACTATCATAGCTTAGGAGAAATATTGAAATGGGTGGTGAAAGTAGTTGGTTAGTTGAAAAACAAGAGTCCACTCTCATGCTTCATATTGTCCCCTGTTACTTCCTTAAGCTTTTGAGAAAGTAACACTGGCCATGGAATAGTCACATTGATTGAATTGGACAAGCTCTGGATTGGAGCTTCAATACCTGGGCTCTAGCTCAGTTCTGCCACTGAAATGCTCTGTGACTTTGAGCAAATCATTTCTCCTCTCTGTGTTTCAGGTCTTGCCTCTATAAAATGAGGCTAACAAACCTTGAACTGCTTACCACAAAGGGATGTTATGAAGACCAGGTAACTGTAGTGTATATGTAGGGATATATAAATTGTGACTGGGAGCAAGGATGGGAAAGAAAAACTAACATGGTTTAAATACCTCTAATGAATTAGACACTGTAAAAGGCAATTGCACATGCCATTTCTCACTCACCTCTCACACTATAAGGTGAATAGTATTTCTTATTTTCACAGATTAAGGACCTGAGACTCAGAGAGGTGAAGGAATTTATACAAGGTTCACACAGCTATTAAGGAATAGAGGTAGATTTGAAATATAGGACTGCCAGATACCGAGGTTTTTGTATTTTCCCACTGTACCTTGCTGCTTGAACACATGATGGGAGATAACTGAATATAACTATTAGACAGTGGGGCCCCAAGAAAGCTTGCAAAAGGCCAGGATATAGAAATTGTTATTATGTCAACGTGGCCAGTTCCTTGAAAACTGTAGGCCCAGATCTGTGATGTATGACTGACTGGCTCAAAATAATTAGCATTACCATTGTTGTCCCTCCATCCACCAGTGTTCCTAGCTTGCTGTTCCTCTACCCCTAGCCCTACTGAACTCCAGGGGATAATTCCTCTGGGGATGGTCCCCAGTTTCTGGCCTTTCTGTCTTACCTTTCCAGCTCACCTCAGTAGAGTTAAGGGCTGAGGACTTCAAAGAGCACAGTGAGCTCTGGCCTGTCTCCAGAGCTTTCAGCTGCATTTCCTGCTAAGGTCTCAGCTCCAGTATAGGAAGCAGAACTGGAAAACTTTCGCAGATCCAGCTCTGTGCATTCAATGGGAGTGTGGACCCAGTGGGAATGGCTCTCTGAGGCACAGGAGGCCAAGGTAAAAGATTCTTGTATGGGGAAGCCATGAGTTGAGCTGCCGTTGTCATCTAGGATGGAATTAAGTGGCTGGGTCTCAAATATGCTTTCACTCAGTGGGGACTCAGGGCTGGTCTTCTGGCCAGGTGGTATGGGGAAGAGAGATCCTTCCTCTGCTGTCTCGCCAGCCTCATACTGCAGTGAACCTCCTGCAACTTGAAACAGAAAGCCACTGGGTCAGAGGAAGCCAAAAGTAGGGGCTCCTCTCAGTGGAGCAGCTGGTCCTGAGCACAAAATTGGGAAATATCTGGGAACTAGTGCACTCCTCCCCATCCCTGGGAATCAGAGCACATAGCACCAGGCTAAGATGATACAGTTGAGAAACACATTTACGTTGGGGTTTCAGACTGAGGCTACCTGGTGGTGGATCAGAGAAAAAGGAATTTCCCCAGAGAAAGGGAATCCTTTGTGGGAAACAGGAGTCTAACAATCTCCACTATAGATTTGAATATGAGCTTTATTTCCTGGTGCTATTCCTGTGTATATGTTGTGTTATATGGCAAAAGGCAATTTTCAGGTGGAATTAAGATTATGGACCTTAAACTAGGTAGATTATCCTGGATTTCCCAAGTGGGCCCACTGTAATCACACATGTCCTTATAAAGGGAATATGGAGTAAGAAGAGTCAGAGAGAGTATCAAATATGTGAAATGAAAAGGACTTGACCACCATTGGTAGTTTTGAAAATGGGAAGGGGTCATAAGCCAAAAAGCAGGTGGTATACAGAAACCGGGACTGGCCCTCAGGAAGGAAATGGGACCTCAGCCCTATAACTGCAAGGAACTGAATTTTTCTATCTTTCTGAATGATTCAGGAAGTAGATTATCTTCTGAAGCCTCCAGAAAGGGATATAGCCTTGGCAACACCTTGATTTCAGCCTCATTAGACTCTAAGTGGAGATCCAGCCAAGCTTACAAAGCTTCTGATCTATGGAAATGGTAAGATAATAAATGAGTGTTATTTTAAGCTATTAACTTTGCAATACTTTGGCTACCTCATGCGAAGAGTTGACTCATTGGAAAAGACCCTGATGCTGGGAGGGATTGGGGGCAGGAGCAGAAGGGGACGACAAAGGATGAGATGGCTGGATGGCATCACTGACTCAATGCACATGAGTTTGGGTGAACTCGGGAATTGGTGATGGACAGGGAGGCCTGGCGTGTTGCAATTCATGGGGTTGCAAAGAGACGGACATGACTGAGCGATTGAACTGAACTGAATTTACTACAGAAGTGATTGAAAATTAATATTCCTTTCATGCATAAATCTGATTCAACATCAGGTTACAAACTAAGAGCCTATGGGATGTATGATTGTTTGACCCCTGCATTGTGCCTTTGGTTGCTTTTAATTACAACTCATTGCTAGAACTTAACACTATTTCATACAAAAATTTAGATTCTTGGCTTCTCTTGAAAATTCAGAAGGTTTTGAAACATTGAATATTCCTACATGGTCATAAACAGCTAAAGCTGGGTAGTAGATTCCCTTTAGACAGGGGATGAACTATTCAGTTTGTCACAATTCTTACTCCTCTCTGTTGTACCTTATGTTGGATCCAATTCACATATTAATCTCATCTATACAAGCCCAGTATGCATAAAAGTCAGTGACTTCTGATAAACACCTTCCCCAAATGAGAAAATGTCTTACCCTATTTCCCCTATGGAGAACATGATACCTGCCCTTGTATCCTCAGAGAAGAGTACTGCATTATTATTTTGAAGACAGAGGAGGCGCCAAGAAAGGTTACTTATTTCCCCTCTCCTAAGGCAGGGGGAGGGAAACAGGCAGCTCTCAAATATTGCTTCATCTTCTTCCTTCTGGGCTCTGGAGCCAACATGTTTCATTGCCCATGCCCAGGGATTGGTCAACTGCTCTTATTTGAGAAACTGGCCTCCAAAGTCAGAGACAAGATGGTTCAGCCTGAGCCACAATGTTCCGGGAGACATCAGAGAGTAGAGGTGAGAGAAGCAGAGTTTTAGAAGGATCATAAAGGGATAATAAGGAAATGGCAACCCACTCCAGTATTCTTTCTTGGAGAATCCCATGGACAGAGGAATCTGGCAGGCTACAGTCCATGGGGTCACAAGAGTCAGACACGACTTAGCGACTAAACCACTAAGGGATAATAGTGTTCCCCTTGTGCCCCGCATCCCTGGAAATTCTAGATTTATCTCCACTTAAGTGGTAGAGTCAAACATATCTGCTAGTCCTTTTGAAAATCATATAGCAGGCCCTATATCTGAACCTGTAAAAGGCAGATCTATATAAGCAGTATCTTTATACAGAGAGGTTGAAAAAAGTTGTGTTGCTTTGGATCCAATATCCAGTAGACTGATGAGGAATCCTAAGCATCTGTGTATCTATTAGAATGTATCTTCCCTTTACTAAGTCAACTCCATTTACCAGCCTGGGTTCCTATTTTGGTGTTTCTGTTTAGCTCTCAGCTCCCTTGAGGGCACTGAAGGTACACCAAGACTCAGTACTTGTGATTAAAAATTTAACCCCTTGTTTGATTTTGGCCTGCCACCATCCCACCTCCCCCATATTTGCCCTCAGTGACCTGGACTTTCTGCCCCACATTCTCGGCTAATGGCTGGACTTGTGCTGAAAACAGATCATGATGTTATTCCTGACTTTAAATCTCCTATGGGCTGGGCCAGACCTCTTTGGGTATCATTACGCTCTGAGAAAAAAATCTCTAATTTTGTGAATTCCTCTGGACATTGGACTCTGTTACTCACATCTGGTATATCACTATACTGATAACCATTGCCTGAGACCTCACTCACTTTAATTATAGTCACGTCTCATTCCAGCCAGCCTTCCTCCCTTCCTGACATGCTCCAGAATCTATACCTATTTGTAGAAATGACTAGCTAGAAAAGAACTTAGAAATTAACTCTATCATTTTAAAGGTTAAGGAGAAAGATTTAAATATTAAGGAGAAAGAAGCTAGATGACTTATCTGAAATTACACAGTGATTTAGAGGTAGATTTAGAACCTAGGTCTCCAGATGCCTTTCTTAAGGGTTTTCCCATAATGTTGTAGTCCTTTATGAACTCCCATACCTTAATGAACCAGGTCCCATAAACTCACAGGGTCACCCTCAATTATCTCTGAAGTCTTGTGCCCATTGCTACCCCCAGATAGTCTACCTCTGAGGCTTTTCATCACTGTAGGGAAAGTCCATTAACTCTCAATCCCATAAAGTTCCTCTATCCAGCTAGTCAGAAACTTGTTCCTGATTCATGTAATATGTGAAGCAGCTACCCTTACCACGCTGGCAATGTCTGTTGAAGAACTGCTTGCAGTAGAGGAAGAAGAGCCCCAGGAAGGCCAGGGTAAACACGACGAGCAGACTGCTCACCAGTGCAACAAGTGTGGCCTCCTGAGGGGATACTGTGGGTACATCTGCCTTCACTAAGCTCAGCTGGAAGGCACCTGTGAGACAAGAAAGTGGGGGAGGTCAGTCACTATAGGCAGTCAGTAGTGATCCTGACACTGGGTCTGGACTTCCTCAGGCCAGCACCCTCTCCCTAGGGTATTCTTCAATTAGGGCTGCTAAATTGGTTCTACTCCCTTGTAGAGCAAGGAAAAGTGTACAGAACAAAGTGAGGAATTCAAATATATTGCTGATATGGTATAAATTAGTATAGCTACTTGAAGATTCACATATCTTGTGGTCTTTCCATGTCACATCTAGTTATATAACCTAGAAAAATAGAAACAAACTAAAATGTTCATCAGGGCACAGGATAAATAAATCATGATATAATTCTATAATGTAATATTATACAGCGTTTGAAATAAAAGACCTATATGGTTCAATATAAATAAACCAGAGGGGAAAAGTAAACTGGAGAGTATATAGTTTGATATCATTTATGCAAAATATTACAAAATTTAAAAATAGCATATATTGGCTATCAATATATATATGCATTTGCATGTATCAAAATATGGTTGGAGAGTATGGCAGTCATAATGCTCACCAGTTATCCACATGCTTCTCTACACATCCCAAATACCCTTGTAGTAAGGCCATCAGAGTAATTCTGGCCAATGAACTGTGAGTGGGAGTAATATATGTTACCTTCAGACTGAAATAGTTAACAGCTAATATGTCTGTCTCCTCTATCTCTTACCCTGTCCCACCAATGTGGAAGTCACATAATTTGATGGTATAGTCACAAGATGGGAGAAGACCTTTGCATAGCAAAAAGCAAACTTTTATTATATTAAACCACTGAGATTTGGGAGTTTGTTACTGTAGTATATCCTACCAACAAGATACACACAATTTTATGTTACTGGTTGCCTCTGGGGAGGTAAAGAAAGACTGAAACTCAGAAAGGACAGAAAAATGAGCTCTGTTTAACCTGTGGAATCTTCGTTTTAAAAAATATCTGAAGCAAATATGTACGATTTTGAGATTTATCACAATAAACTGTGGAAAATTCTGAAAGAGATGGGGATACCAGACCACCTGACCTGTCTCTTGAGAAACCTGTATGCAGGTTAGGAAGCAACAGTTAGAACTGGACATGGAGCAACAGACTGGTTCCAAATAGGAAAAGGAGTACATCAAGGCTGTATATTGTCACCCTGCCTATTTAACTCATATGCAGAGTAAATCATGAGAAACGCTGGGCTGGAGGAAGCACAAGCTGGAATCAAGATTGCTGGGAGAAATATCAATAAACTCAGATATGCAGATGACACCACCCTTTTGGCAGAAAGTGAAGAAGAACTAAAAAGCCTCTTGATGAAAGTGAAAGAGGAAAGTGAAAATGTTGGTTTAAAGCTCAACAATCAGAAAACTAAGACCATGGCATCCAGTCTCATCACTTCATGGCAAATAGATGGGGAAACAGTGGAAACGGTGGCTACTTTATTTTTGGGGGCTCCAAAATCACAGCAGATGGTGATTGCAGCCATGAAATTAAAAGACACTTGCTCCTTGGAAGGAAAATTATGACCAACCTAGGCAGCATATTAAAAAGCAGAGACATTACTTTGCCAACAAAGTAATGCCAACAAAGCCGTCTAGTCAAGGCTATGGTTTTTCCAGTAATCATGTATGGATGTGAGAGTTGGACTATAAAGAAAGCTGAGCACCGAAGAATTGATGCTTTTGAACTGTGGTGTTGGAAAAGACTCTTGAGAGTCCCTTGGGCTGCAAGGAGATCCAACCAGTCCATCCTAAAGGAGATCAGTCCTGGATGTTCATTGGAAGGACTGATGTTGAAGCTGAAACTCCAATACTTTGGCCACCTGAGGCGAAGAGCTCACTCATTGGAAAAGGCCCTGATGCTGGGGAAGATTGAGGGCAGGAGAAGAAGGGGACGACAGAGGATGAGATGGTTGGATGGCATCACCAACTCAATGGACATGGGTTTGGGTGGACTCCAGGAGTTGGTGATGGACAGGGAGGCCTGGCATGCTGCAGTTCATGGGGTCTCAAAGAGTCGGACACGACTGAGTGACTGAACTGAACTGAACTAAACTGAACTGATACTGTATAACTGAACATTTTTATTTTTTTAATATTTTTCTGCATTTAAAATATTTTTACATGTTTGAAATACTTTATGCTTTAAAAAGATATCACTCAAAAAATGTGTGTTGACATATAGACAGTAGATAGACAAAAATGATGGACATATAAATGGATAGTGATATGGCTAAAGACTAGATCCTAGTATTTCAGTCTGTTACCATTTCTAACAATTAGGGACTTCTATAAACTTCAAATAAATAATGCACAAGTGTACAAATGTTATAATTTATAAAGTGCTTCTAACCTATTATTTCATTAGAAATAGCATCCCACAAGGTATAAAGAACAATTTTCATGACTTACATTTTTTTGAGATAAGGGAAATGAAGTTCAATGAGTTCCAATGATTTTTAGAAGGTTACACAGAAAATATATTGTGAAACTATTATTCAAATGTAACAGATTCTCTTGCCAATTTACCCTATAGGAAGGAGGAGGAGGGGATAGGGGAATACTTTTCTACCCCATTGTGCTGTCATCCAATGGATTGGGGAAGAAAGGAGAGAAGAGAACTGGATACACACACTGAACTTCAGAGGTGGGTGTCTGTTTTGTGCACGGGATACATTCTTGATCTTGTAGGCCTCCAATACGTGTCTTTTGGTAGAATCTGTGGTCAGAACAAAAAGAAATGGCAAGGTGATCAAACAAGTAATGTACTTGGATTGGTGTGTCTTGAACCATAGGGCGCTTCTAAGAGTCTCGCCCTCTAGGAAGCCATCTCTCATTCTGACTCCTCTTGAGTTCTCTGCCTCTGTGTCTGTTTCTGACTTAGAATTCCAGACTCCTCACCTCTTCCCCCATTCACCAGACCCTATAGCCAAAGAGGAACTGGTCTCACAAGAGAAGGAAACACTGCTTTGATACCAACTGCTTCCTAATCTCTTTTAGATCTACAATGAGATTTACCTTGAAACTTGGGTCTGAGCAAAGTATGCCAGCATGATAAAAAAAAAAAAAAAAAAAAGCTGTTTACAACTCATCTATAACTGACTGTGTGCTAGGCACTTTATAGGAGGATCTTGAGAAGATACTGTTTTGCCCTTATGGGAGCTTAACCTCATCATTATATGGACAGTTAGAATACTTCAACTATGCTCTGAGAGGTAAGGTTCAGTGAGATCTCCAAGGGCTAGAGAAGGACCAGAAGAGTTTGCCCTCATACAGAAGTCTCACCTGGGCAGACAGTTCCCACAGATGGCATTAGAGGTAGCTGTACAATTGGCCTGCTGGATACGATTGATGACAGCACAGGTGATGCAAGTCTGACATCTATGGTGTCCCCAGCTGCTTTTGTATCTGCGGGGAGGGCAGGCTGTGCAGTATGCATCTCCACCCTCTCCATAACCACAATCCTGTAGAGAAATGTAAGTTACTAACATTACAGAAATTTTGAGATAGGATTAGCTATGGGACTAGTGGACACTGCATAGAGCAACATTTTACAAACTGCAGGTTGCAACCCACTACTGAATCATGACATCAATTTAAAAGGTTTCAACCAGTTATTATTGAAAGCTGAAATAAGATAAAATAACATAATGACACTAAATATCAGAGTGAAGAGCATGTACTAAAGCTAGGTATTTATATCAATTATCATAAGCTAGGTCAGTTCAGTACAGTTCACTTGCTCAGTCATGTCCTACTCTTTGCGACCCCGTGGACTGCAGCACGCCAGGTCTCCCTGTCCATCATCAACTCCCTGAGTTTACTCAAACTCATGTCCATTGAGTCGGTGGTGCCGTCCAACCATCTCATCCTCTGTAGTCCCCTTCTCCTCCCGCCTTCAATCTTGCCCAGCATCAGGGTCTTTTCCAATTAGTCAGCTCTTCGCATCAGGTGGCCAATGTATTGGAGTTTCAGCTTCAGCATCAGTTGTTCCGATGACTATTCAGGACTGACTTCATTTAGGATGGATTGGAACTCTTTGCAGTCCAAGGGACTCTCAAGAGTCTTCTCCAACACCACAGTTCAAAAGCATCAATTCTGTGTTCAGCTTTCTTTATAGTCCAACTCTCACATCTATACATGACTACTGGAAAAAGCATAGCTTTGAATAGACGGACCTTTGTTGGCAAAGTAATGTCTGCTTTTTAATATGCTATCTAGGTTGGTCATAACTTTTCTTCCAAGGAGCAAGCTTCTTTTAATTTCATGGCTGCAATCACCATCTGCAGTGATTTTGCAGCCCCAAAAGATAAAGTCTGTCACTGTTACCACTGTTTCCCCATCTATTTGCCATTAAGTGATGGAACCAGATGCCATGATCTTGGTTTTCTGAATGTTGAGCTGTAAGCCAACTTTTTCACTCTCCTCTTTCACTTTCATCAAGAGGGTCTTTAGCTTTTCACTTTCTGCCATAAGGGTGGTATCATTTGCATATCAGAGGTTATTGATATTTATCCCAGCAATCTTGATTCCAGCTTGTGTTTCATCCAGCCCAGCATTTCTAATGATGTACTTTGCAAATCAGTTAAAAAAGCAGGGTGACAATATACAGCCTTGACGTACTCCTTTTCTTATTTGGAACCAGTCTTTTGCTCCATGTCCAGTTCTAACTGTTGCTTCCTGACCTGAATACAGATTTCTCAAGAGACAGGTCAGGCGGTCTGGTCTATTTAAGAATTTTCCACATTTTGTTGTGATCACACAGTCAAAGCTTTGGCATAGTCAATAAAGCAATAATAGATGTTTTTCTGGAACTTGCTTGCTTTTTCAATGACCCAACGGATGTTGGCAATTTGATCTCTGGTTCCTCTGTTTTTTCTAAAACCAGCTTGAACATCTGGAATTTCATGGTTCACGTACTGTTGAAGCATAGCTTGGAGAATTTTGAGCATTAATTTACTAGCATGTGAGATGAGTGCAATTGTGTGGTAGTTTGAGCATTCTTTGGCATTGCCTTTCTTTGGGATTGGAATGAAAATTGACCTTTTTCAGTCCCGTGGCCACTGCTGAGTTTTCCAGATTTGCTGGCATATTGCGTGCAGCAGTTTCACAGCATCATCTTTAGGATTTTAAATAGCTCAACTGAATTCCATCACCATCACTAGTTTTGTTTGTAGTGATGCTTCCTAAGACCCACTTGACTTCGCAGTCCAGGATGTCTGGCTCCAGGTGAGTGATCATACTATTGTGATTATCTGGGTTGTGAAGATCTTTTTGTGTAGTTCTTCCATGTATCCTTGCCACCTCTTCTTAATATCTTCTGCTTCTGTTAGATCTATACCATTTCTGTCCTTTATTGTGCCATCTTTGCATAAAATGTTCCCTTGGTATCTCTCATTTTGTTGAAGAGATTTCTAGTCTTTCCCATTCTATTGTTTTCCTCTATTTATTTGCATTGATCACTGAGGAAGGCTTTCTTATCTCTCCTAGCTATTTCTTGGATCTCTGAATTCAAATGGTTGTATCTTTCCTTTTCTCCTTTGCCTTTCACTTCTCTTCTTTTCACAGCTACTGGTAAGGCCTCCTCAGAAAACCATTTTACCTTTTTACATTTCTTTTTTTGGTGATGGTCTTCATCCCTGACTCCTGTACAATGTCATGAACCTCTGTCCATAGTTCTTCAGGCACTCTGTCTATCAGATCTAATCCCGTCAATCTAGTTCTCACTTCCACTGTATAATTATACGGGCTTTCTTTAGGTCATACCTGAATGGTTTAGTGGTTTTCCCTAGTTTCTTCAATTTAAGTCTGAATTTGGCAATAAGGAGTTCATGATCTGAGCCACTGTCACCTCCTTTGCTGACTGTATAGAGCTTCTCCATCTTTGGCTACAAAGAATATAATCAATCTGATTTCGGTATTGACCATCTGGTGATGTCCATTTGTAGAGTCTTCCCTTTGGGGTAGGTAATGCTATGACAGACAGGCAAACTCCAAACTTCTATGTCTCAAAAGAACAAAAAGTTATTTATTTCTCACACTATTTGGCTACCAGAGATTTCCTAGGGACTCTGCCTTGACTACATAGGATGACAGAGGCTTCATTTTTATGCTGCTATCATTGGAGCATCAGAGAAAAGAAAATATTGTGAGCTTATCAAAGACACTTACTCCTTGGAAGGAAAGTTATGATCAGCCTAGATAGCATATTCAAAAGCAGAGACATTACTTTGCCAGCAAAGGTTCGTCTAGTCAAGGCTATGGTTTTTCCTGTGGTCATGTATGGATGTGAAAGTTGGACTGTGAAGAAGGCTGAACACCAAAGAATTGATGCCTTTGAACTGTGGTGTTGAAGAAGACTCTTGAGAGTCCCTTGGACTGCAAGGAGATCCAACCAGTCCATTCTGAAGGAGATCAGCCCTGGGATTTCTTTGGAAGGAATGATGCTAAAGCTGAAACTCCAGTCCTTTGGCCACCTCATGCGAAGAGTTGACTCATTGGAAAAGACTCTGATGCTGGGAGGGATTGGGGGCAAGAAGAGAAGGGGACAACAGAGTATGAGATGGCTGGATGGCATCACTGACTCGATGGACGTGAGTCTGAGTGAACTCCAGGAGTTGGTGATGCACAGGGAGGCCTGGCGTGCTGCGATTCATGGGTTGCAAAGAGTCGGACACAACTGAGCGACTGATCTGATCTGATCTGATCATTAGTAACTACAAAGCAAAATAAAACACAGTTCTATAATGTGCCAGAGGAGGGGAGCTGGAAATATTTGACAATGAAGTCTAATCACTACCTATTCTCAGTATTATTTTATAGAACTTTTACAGATAAAATATGTAAGCATATGTTAGGTTGTGATGAAAAATTTATTTCTTAGATTTTATTGAAGTATATATAGTTGACACAACATTATATTAGTTTCAGGGGTACAACAGTGATTCAATAATTTTTATAGATTACACATCATACAAAGTTATTATATTATTGACTATAATCTCTATAATGTACATTATATCCCCGTGAGGTATTCATTTTTTAATTGGTAGTTTATACCTCTTAATTCCCTTCACCTATTTTCCCCCTACCCCTATCCTCCTCACCCCTGGCAAACACTAGTTTATTCTCTGTATCTGTGAGTCTATTTTTGTTTGGTTAGAATTGTTTATTTGTTTTTAGATGTTTTTGGATGTCACAAGTAGGTGAAAACATACAGTATTTTTTTTCTCTGTCTGATTTCACCTATTTTACTCTACCTCTCTCCTCTCTGGCAACCACTATCTTGTTCTCTACATGTGTAATTCTGTCTCAGTTTTATTACACTTTTTTTTTGTTTTATATTTTTAGATTCCACATATAAGTGAAAACATACAACACCTGTCTTTCTGACTTATTTCACTTCACATTATACCATCTAGATCCATCCATGTTGTTGTAAATGACAAGGTTTCATTTTTATGGCTGAGTAATATTTCCTTGTATATATCTGTCTATATATATCTTCCTTATCCATTCATCTGTTGAAGGACACTTAGGTTGCTTCCACATCTTGGCTATTATAAATAATGCTGCAATAAATACTGGGGTGCATATATCTTTTGTTTTCATATCAGAAATGAATTAATGATTTCATTTTCTGGATCAAATGGTAGCTTTTCATTGATGTATCAAGTGGTAGTTCTATTTTTAATTTTTTTGAGGAAACTTTATAGTGTTTTCCATAAAGGTTGCACCAATTTACATTCCCACCAACAGTACATGAGGGTTCTTTTTTTTTTTTTTTCTATATCCTCTCCAAAATTTGTTATTTCTTGTCTTTTTTGTAATAGCCATTCTAAGATATATAAGGTGATATCTCATTGTGATTTTGATTTCCATTTTCTCTGATGATTAGTGATGTTGAACATTTTTTTCACATGTCTATTGGCCATCTATATATCCTCTTTAGAAAAATGTCTATTCTGGTCCTCTGTCCATTTTTATTTAATTTAAATTTATTTATTTTAATTGGAGTTTAATTACTTTACAATATTGTATTGGTTTTGCCATATATCAACATGAATCCACTATGGGTGTACACGTGCTCCCCATCCTGAACCCCCTCCCCACCAGCCTCCCACCTCCCTCCCCATACCATCCCTCTGGGTAATCCCAGTGCATCAGCCCCAAGAATCCTGTATCCTGCATCGAACCTGGACTGGTGACTCATTTCTTATATGATATTATACATGTTTCAATGCTGTTCTCCCAAATCATCCCACCCCCTCTCTCTCCCACAGAGTCCAAAAGACTGTTCTATACATCTGTGGCTCTTCTGCTGTCTCACATACAGGGTTATCATTACCATTTTTCTAAAATTCCATATATATGAGTTAGTATACTGTATTGGTGTTTTTCTTTCTGGCTTACTTCACTCTGTGTAATAGGCTCCAGTTTCATCCACCTCATTAGAACTGATTCAAATGTATTCTTTTTAATGGCTGAGTAATACTCCATTGTGTATATGTACCATTGCTTTCTTATCTGTTCATCTGCCGATGGACATCTAGGTTGCTTCCATGTCCTAGCTATCGTAAACAGTTCTGTGATGAACATTGGGGTACATGTGTCTCTTTCAATTCTGGTTTCCATGGTGTGTATGCCCAGCAGTGGGATTGCTGGGTCATAAGGCAGTTTTATTTCCAGGTTTTTAAGGAATCTCCACACTGTTCTCCATAGTGACTGTACCAGTTTGCATTCCCACCAACAGTGTAAGAGGGTTCCCTTTTCTCCATACCCTCTCTAGCATTTATTGTTTGTAGATTTTGGATCGCAGCCATTCTGACTGGTGTGAAATGGTACCTCATTGTGGTTTTGATTTGCATTTCTCTGATAATGAGTGATGTTGAGCATCTTCTCATGTTTTTGTTAGCCATCTGTATGTCTGCTTTGGAGAAATGTCTACTTAGTTCTTTGGCCAATTTTTTGATTGGGTCGTTTATTTTTTCTGGAATTGAGCTGCAGGAGTTGCTTGTATATTTTTGAGATTAGTTGTTTGTCAGTTGACTCGTTTGCTATTATTTTCTCCCATTCTGAAGGTTGTCTTTGCACCTTGTTTATAGTTTCCTTTGTTGTGCAGAAGCTTTTAATTTTAATTAGGTTCCATTTGCTTATTTTTGCTTTTATTTCCAATATTCTGGGAGGTGGGTCATAAAGGATCCTGCTGTGATTTACGTTGGAGAGGGTTTTGCCTATGTTCTCCTCTAGCAGTTTTATAGTTTCTCATCTTATGTTTAGATCTTTAATCCATTTTGAGTTTATTTCGGTGTATGGTGTTAGAAAGTGTTCTAGTTTCATTCTTTTCAAGTGGTTGACCAGTTTTCCCAGCACCACTTGTTAAAGAGATTGCCTTTTCTACATTGTATATCCTTGCCTCTTTTGTCAAAGATACGGTGTACAAAGGTGCATGGATTTATCTCTGGGCTTTCTATTTTATTCCATTGATATATATTTCTGTCTCTGTGCCAGTATCATACTGTCTTGATGACTGTGGCTTTGTAGTAGAGCCTTAAGTCAGGCAGGTTGATTCCTCCAGTTCCATTCTTCTTTCTCAAGATAGCTTTGGCTATTCGAGGTTTTTATTATTTCCATACAAATTTTGAAATTATTTGTTGTAGCTCTGTGAAAAATACCATTGGTAGCTTGATAGGGATTGCATTGAATCTATAGATTGCTTTGGGTACTATACTCATTTTCACTATATTGATTCTTCCGATCCATGACCATGGTATATTTCTCTATTAGTGTCCTCTGATTTCATTCACTAGTGTTTTATAGTTTTCTATATATAGGTCTTTAGTTTCTTTAGGTAGATATATTTCTAAGTATTTTATTCTTTTCGTTGCAATGGTGAATGGAATTGTTTCCTTAATTTCTCTTTCTATTTTCTCATTATTAGTGTATAGGAATGCAAGGGATTTCTGTATATTGATTTTATATCCTGCAACTTTACTATATTCACTGATTAGCTCTAGTAATTTTCTGGTGGAATCTTTAGAGTTTTCTATGTAGAGGATCATGTCATTTGCAAATAGTGAGAGTTTTAATTCTTCTTTTCCAATTTGGATTCCTTTCATTTCTTTTTCTGCTCTGATTGCTGTGGCTAAAACTTCCAAAACTATGTTGAATAGAGTGGTGAAACTGGGCACCCTGTCTTGTTCCTGACTTTACAGGAAATGCTTTCAATTTTTCACCATTGAGGATAATGTTTGCTGTGGGTTTGTCATATATAGCTTTTATTATGTTGAGGTATGTTCCTTCTATTCCTGCTTTCTGGAGAGTTTTATCATAAATGGATGTTCAATTTTGTCAAAAGCTTTTTCTGCATCTATTGAGATACTCATATGGCTTTTATTTTTCAATTTGTTAATGTGGTGTGTTACATTGATTGATTTGCAGATATAGAAGAATCCTTGCATCCCTGGGATAAAGCTCACTTGGTCATGGTATATGATCTTTTTAATGTGTTGTTGGATTCTGATTGCTAGAATTTTGTTAAGGATTTTTGCATCTATGTTCATCAGTGATATTGGCCTGTAGTTTTCTTTCTTTTTTTTTTTTTTTTTTGTGGCATCTTTGGCAGGTTTTGGTATTAGGGTGATGGTGGCCTCAGAGAATGAGGTTGGAAATTTACCTTCCTCTGCAATTTTCTGGAAGAGTTTGAGCAGGATAGGTGTTAGGTCTTCTCTCAATTTTTGGTAGAATTCAGCTGTGAAGCCATCTGGACCTGGGCTTTTGTTTGCTGGAAGATTTCTGATTACAGTTTCAATTTCCATGCTTGTGATTGGTCTGTTAAGATTTTCTATTTCTTCCTGGTCCAGTTTTGGAAAGTCGTACTTTTCTAAGAATTTGTCCATTTCTTCCATGTTGTCCATCTTATTGGCATATAATTGCTGATAGTAGTCTCTTATGATCCTTTGTATTTCTGTGTTGTCTGTTGTAATCTCTCCATTTTCATTTATACTTTTATTGATTTGATTTTTCTCCCTTTGTTTCTTGATGAGTCTGGCTAATGGTTTGTCAATTTTATGTATTCTTTCAAAGAACCTGCTTTTGGCTTTGTTGATTTTTGCTATGGTCTCTTCTGTTTCTTTTGCACTTATTTCTGCCCTAATTTTTAAGATTTCTTTGCTTCTACTAACCCTGGGGTTCTTCATTTCTTCCTTTTCTAGTTGCTTTAGGTGTAGAGTTAGGTTATTTATTTGAGTTTTTTTCTTGTTTCTTGAGGTAAGCCTGTAGCGCAATAAACTTTCCCCTTAGCACTGGTTTTACAGTATCCCACTGGTTTTGGGTTGTTGTGTTTTCATTTTCATTCATTTCTATGCGTATTTTGATTTCTTTTTTGATTTCTTCTGTGATTTGTTGGTTATTCAGCAGAGTGTTGTTCAGCCTCCTATATGTTGGAATTTTTGATAGTTTTTCTCCTGTAATTGAGATCTAATCTTACTGCATTGTGGTCAGAAAAGATGCTTGGAATGATTTCAAATTTTTTGAATTTACCAAGGCTATATTTATGGCCTAGGATGTGATCTATCCTGGAGAAGGTTCCATGTGCGCTTGAGAAAAATGTGAAATTCATTATTTTGAGGTGAAATCTCCTATAGATATCAATTAGGTCTAACTGGTCTATTGTATCATTTAAAGTTTGTGTTTCCTGTTAATTTTCTGTTTAGTTGATCTATCCATAAGTGTGAGTGCGGTATTAAAGTCTCCCACTATTATTGTGTTATTGTTAATTTCCCCTTTCATACTTGTTAGCATTTGTCTTACATATTCGGTGCTCCTATGTTGGGTGCATATATATTTATAATTGTTATTTCATCTTCTTGGATTGATCCTTTGGTCATTATGTAGTGTCCTTCTTTGTCTCTTTTCACAGCCTTTGTTTTAAAGTCTATTTTTCTGATATGAGTATTGCTACTTCTGCTTTTTTTTGGTCTCTATTTGCATGGAATACCTTTTTCCAGCCCTTCACTTTCAGTCTGTATGTGTCCCCTGTTTTGAGGTGGGTCTCTTGTAGACAACATATGTAGGGGTCTTATTTTTGTATCCATTCAGTCAGTCTTTGTCTTTTGGTTGGGGCATTCAAACCATTTATGTTTAAGGTAATTATTGATAAGTATGATTCCATTGCCATTTACTTTATTTTTGGGGGTTCGAGTTTATACACCTGTTTGTGTTTCCTGTCTAGAGATGATCCATTAGAATTTGTTGGAGAGCTGGTTTGATGGTGCTGAATTCTCTCAGCTTTTGCTTGTCTGTAAATCTTTTGATTTCTCCTTCATATTTGAATGAGATCCTTTCTTGGTACAGTAATCTGGACTCTAGGTTATTTTCTTTCATCACTTTAAGTATGTCTTGCCATTCCCTCCTGGCCTGAAGAGTTTCTATTGAAAGATGAGCTGTTATTCTTATGGGACTCCCCTTGTGTGTTATTTGTTGTTTTTCCCTTGTTTCTTTTAATATTTGTTCTTTTGTTTGATCTTTGTTCATTTGATTAATATGTGTCTTGGGGTGCTTTGCCTTGGATTTATCCTGTTTGGAGCTCTCTGGGTTTCTTGGACTTGGGTGATTATTTCCTTCCCCATTTTAGGGAAGTTTTCAACTATTATCTCCTCAAGTATTTTTTCGTGTTCTTTCTTTTGTCTTCTCCTTCTGCAACTCCTATGATTTGAAAGTTGTGGCATTTAATATTGTCCTGGAGGTCTCTGAGATTGTCCTCATTTCTTTTAATTCGTTTTTCTTTTTTTCCTCTCTGATTCATTAATTTCTACCATTCTGTCTTCTACTTCACTAATCCTATCTTCTGCCTCCTTTATTCTACTATTTGTTGTGTTGGTGTTCTGGTGGGTGGGGCTGGATTTCTTCTCTCTGGAGTGCAATGAAGTGTTCAGTAATGAGTTTTGAGATGTCAGTGGTTCTGGAGTAACTTTGGGCAGCCTGTATATTGAAGCTCAGGGCTATGTTCCTGTGTTGCTGGAGAATTTGCATGGTATGTCTTGCTCTGGAACTTGTTTGCCCGTGGGTGGTGCTTGGTTTCAGTGTAGGTATGTAGGCATTTGATGAGCTCCTGTCTATTAATGTTCCCTGGAGTCAGGAGTTCTCTGGTGTTCTCAGGATTTGGACTTAAGCCTCCTGCTTCTGGTTTTCAGTCTTATTTTACAGTAGTCTCAAGACTTCTCCTTCTATACAGCACCACTGATAAAAAATCTAGGTTAAAGATGAAAAGTTTCTCCACAGTGAGGGACATCCAGAGAGGTTCACAGAGTTACATGGAGAAGAGAAGAGGGAGGAAGGAGTTAGAGGTGACTCAAATGAGATGAGGTGGAATCAAAAGAGGAGAGAGTAAGCTAGCCAGTTATCACTTCCCTATGTGCACTCCACAGTCTGGACCGCTCAGAGATATTCATGGAGTTATACAGAAAAGAGAAGAGGGAGGAAGGAGACAGAGGTGGCCAGGAGGAAAAAAAGGGGGGAATCAAAAGGAGAGAGACAGATCCAGCCAGTATTCAGTTCCCTAAGTGCTCTCCACTGTCTGGAACACACAGAGATTCACAGAGTTGGATAGAGAAGAGAAGTGGGAGGGAGGAGACAGAGGTGAGCTGGTGGAGAAAAAGGAGAGCCCAAAGGGGGAGAGAGCATTCAAGCCAATAATCTCACTCCCAAGTAAAAGTGGGTACTGAAGATTGGGTTCTTAAAGGCACAAAATTGAAAACAAATACCAAAAAGCGAAGATTAAAAATCTAGAGGTTGGATTTTCAAAAATACAATATTAAAGAAAAGAAGAAGAAAAAATAAAGTCACAAAAATTATATAAAAAATACGTATATGAAGTTTGCTTTAAAAAATAGGGTATTTTTTGCAAAGTAATAGTAGGCTATAAAAATGAAAATTAAAGGAGTAATAGAGGACTTAAAATTTTAAATAATTAAAAAAAGAATGATTGTAATAATAGTAAAAATATATGTAGGACTTTCTCTGTATTGTTATGGGCAGTGTGAGGTCAGTTCATTTTCGGATAGTTCCTTGTTCCGACTTATATTTCTCAAGATCTATAGGCCCCTTCCTATGTAGTCGGTACTAACTACAGGATTTTAACCTATTGCACCTGTCACTTCCAAGGTGGTTCCCTCTGTTTTAGCTTTTTCTGTTTGCTGGTCTCTTCAGTGTCTGATTTCTGCCCTGACACAAGTGGGGCGGTGGTGGACACTTTTTTAGCTTCACTTGTTCAGTCGTGCTATGGGGAGGGAGGGACACTGCTAACAAATAACACTGGTGTGTGCTTGCAGTGTCTCAGCCACACTGGGCCTGCCCCCGCTCACGTTGTGTGTGCCCTCTCTGCCCACACTGCTCAGGCTCTAGGTTGCTCCACCAGGAACCGTCCGAGTCTGGCCCTGAGCTACATGCACCTCCCAGGTCTAAGCCCCTCAAGTTCAGGCACTCGGTTAGTCCTCAGAGGCGCAGACTCCATTGGGCCTGCGTTTAGTGCCCTTCCCAGGTACGAGCAGCTGAGGTGATGAGGTGTTTGGCGAGTGTGGTTGCTGCGACTTATCACCTCCCCCGTCCCTGCTGCTCGGTTTTCTGGGTGTACAACCGGCACACCTTCTCAGGCAGATGTTGACTGTCCAGAACCCCAAGAAGTCTTAGTTAGCAAAAAAGCCTGCTTGCAGTTTGGTAGATAATGTCTCTCTGGGGCTGTGATTGCCCTCTTCTGGCTCTGGCTGCCTGTCACAGGAGGGGTATGGTCTGCAGCCGGCTGGTTCTGTTCAGCCCTTTGTTCTGTGCGCAGGCCTGGCAGTTTCATAGGTTAGGGATTTTCCTGTGGTAGCTATCCCGCAGTCTGGTTTGCTAGACCAACTTAGTTCCCTCAGATTGCCCTCAGGGCATTCAGACCTGGTCCTTACTCTAAGCAATGCAGCCTGTGCCTCCCTGCCCAGTCCCCACTTTCTAGTGGCGGGTGCAGGCGTCTATGCTGCTCCTCCACTGGGGGAGTTACTGTTGGGTTCATAATCTGTGGGTTTTAATTATTTATTTATTTTTCCTCCCTCTTATGTTGCCCTCTGTGCTTGCAAGGCTCGCCGCAGACTCGGCAGTGAGAGTGTTTCCTGGTGTTTGGAAACTTCTCTTTTTAAGACTCCCTTCCTGGGACAGAGCTCCTTCCCTACCTCTTTTGTCTCTTTTTTTTTTGTCTTTTATATTTTTTCTTACCTCCTTTTGACGACAATGGTCTGCTTTTCTGGGTACCTGATGTCCTCTGCTGGCATTCAGAAGTTGTTTTGTGGAATTTACTCAGTGTTTAAATATGTTCTTTTGATGAATTTGTGGGGGAGAAAGTGGTCTCCCCATCCTATTCCCCCGCCATCTTAGGACCACCATCCCTCTGCCCATTTTTAATTGGATTATTTGTGTGGCTTTTTTCTTTTGATGTTTAATGTTATCAGTTCTTTGTATAACCTCTTAATGTATATTTCACTTGCAAATATATTCTCCTATCTAGTAGGTTGTCTTTTTGTTTTGTTGATGTCCTTTGCTGTGCATGTTACAGACAGTATCACAGAAATACAAATAATCATGAATAATTATATGCCAACAAGTTGGACAACCTAGAAAACATGGATACATTTCTAGGAAAATACACTCTTTTAAGACTTAATCTTACTCTTGTAGAAGCTCAAAAATGTTTGAATGAAGATGGTATAGAGGGGAGATGAGTGATCCAGCTGGATCTTGTCTCATGTTTGGTATTGATTCAGTGTAACAATGTGACAGGCCAGCCCCTCTCCATTTCCAGGCATTAGAGTTCCTGACATCTGGAGATACTGAAATAGATGGTCTTTAAATATTCTTCAAGCTCTGACATTATAACCTAGGAACAAGGCTCCTGGTTCTTATGTCATAGCTCTTTGTCAAAGACACAAATCTACTTAACAAGGGATATTATTTATTTGTTAGCTGTGAAAGAAGGCATTGGAAATGCACTCCAGTACTCTTGCCTGGAAAACCCCAGGGATGGAGGAGCCTGGTAGGCTGCAGTCCATGGGGTCGTGAAGAGTCAGACATGACTGAGCGACTTCACTTTCACTTTTCATTTTCATGCATTGGAGAAGAAAATGGTAACCCACTCCACTGTTCTTTCCTGGAGAATCCCAGGGATGGGGGAGCCTGGTGGGCTGCCATCTATGGGGTCGTACAGAGTCAGACACGACTGAAGCGACTTAACAGCAGCAACAGCAGCAGCTGTGAAAGAAGCTTGCTGGTTGTTCACTAAACTCATTCTCCTTTTCTCCTCAGAATACCACTAGTCAACATTGCCTTACTCCACTGCATTTCTGTAGGTCCATGTGCTTAATTTCCAGCCAATGGAATATGGATAAAATGATGCATGTATCTCTCAGGCCTGGCCAAACAAAAAACCCCTTTTTTATTTATGCTTATTTTATAATTAGAATCACCCTAACTTTCTTTATATTTTGATTTTTCTGGTGTACAGGGACTTCCAGAGAGATTTTGGAATCAATATATTAAAAATGACAAGGACATCAGAGAAATGGAGGAAACAGCAGCTCTAAGCTTTCATTCCCTCACAGAGGTGTAGAAAGACAAACAGAAGGTGTCCAAATCAATGTTATTAGAACCCTGGAAAAGAGTCAAATGTTTACAGCAATGAAGCAAATGCTGAAATAAGAAAAAGTCATCCTGAAAATGATAGGAAAGTTTTATGCCATTTTTAGTTGCCTTTACTGCACCCTTCTCCCTAGCAAGAGTCCTCAAATGAAAAAAGTCTTAAAGTAGCAGCAGCCTATGTTCCTAATGTGAAACCCTCACTCCTAGTTCCAGAGTGAATTAAACAAAAATTCTTGAAAAATTATTATGTATGTCTATTTTAAACTATTATCTGAAGGATAGATACATGGTTCTCTTCTCTGTTTCACTGAATTCAGAATTTAGCCTGGAAAATGGGTGGGTATTTGTGTAAAATATTTTCAAAGCAAAGTAATAAGCCAGAGATGCCTGGGGAAAGAAACTATGAGTGGAGACATATAATAGACTGCCTAAGAAAAAGCTGGAGAAGATTATTTGGGAAATTAAGACATTCAAAAGCACCACTATATTTGGAGGGGTAGTTTAAAAAGGTACCAAAATGTCTATGGCAAGATACATGATTAGAAAAAAGTGGAAAACACCCAAAGCTTACATGCAAGACTGACCTACAGGCTAAGTGACAGTTTGGCTAAGTGTTGAAGGAATGCTTCAGCACAGAACCAATCTGCAAAGCCTGAGATATGTGGGGGTTTTGGTTGTTATTGTTGTTGCTTACTTTTAACTGCTGGATTCAAGGAAATCCCTATTAAAATATTAGCTGAATATGATCTAAATGAATACAGATTTCAGCGATCACATATAACAAGAAATACAGCTTTTGTGCAAATAGTTCTGTTACTGGGTAGGGAGAGGGTCCAAGAGGAACCTCCCTCACGGGCCTCGGTTCTTGTTGAGGACACAAAGAAGAATATGAGCTCTTACCTGTGGCAAAATCAAGTTTTTCAAGGAAAGATCATAAAGAACACCTCAAGGGGGAGGTAGGCCAAGCCAAGAGAGGCACTGGACCAGAAATGATGAAGTATCAGGGATTTTGATGGCAGGGCATTTAGATATTTGTTTAGGTGGGCATGAACTGACAATTTTGATTGATAGTTGCAAGTTACATACCAACACGTTCTACTGTGCATATCTTTCCCATAATTCAGTCTGCTACAATAAGACGTATGCATGCCTGCAATGCAGGAGACCTGGGTTGGATCCTTGGGTTAGGAAGATCCCCTGGAGGAGGGCATGGCAACCCACTCCAGTATTCTTGCCTGGCGAATCCCCATAGACAGAGGTCTCTGGTGGGCTACAGTCCATAGGGTCACAAAGAGTCAAACATAACTAAGTAACTAAACACACGGCACATGTATATATAGAGTATTTATGAACCCTTAATAGATTGCCAGGAGAAATATCAATAACTTCAGATATGCAGATGACACCACCCTTATGGCAGAAATTGAAGAACTAAAGAGCCTCTTGGTGAAAGTGAAAGAGAAGAGTGAAAAAGTTGGCTTAAAGTTTAACATTCAGAAAACTAAGATCATGGCATCCTGTCCCATCACTTCATGGAAAATAGATGGGGAAACAGTGGAAACAGTGGCTGACTTTATTTTTCCGGGCTCCAAAATCACTGCAGATGGTGATTGCAGCCAGGAAATTAAAAGACGCTTACTCCTTGGAAGGAAAGTTATGAACAACCTAGACAGCATATTAAAAAGCAAACATTACTTTGCCAACAAAGGTCCCTCTAGTCAAGGCTATGGTTTTTCCAGTGGTCATGTATGGATGTGAGAGTTGGACTATAAAGAAATCTGAGCACCAAACAATTGATGCTTTTGAACTGTGGTATTGGAGAAGACTCTTGAGAGTCCCTTGGACTGCAAGGAGATCCAACCAGTCCATCCTAAAGGAGATCAGTCCTGGGTGTTCATTGGAAGGACTGATGTTGAAGCTGAATCCAATACTTTGGCCACCTGACGCAAAGAGCTGACTCATTTGAAAAGACCCTGATGCTGGGAAAGATTGAGGACAGGAAGAGAAGGGGACGATGGAGGATGAGATGGTTGGATGGCATCACCAACTCGATGGACATGGGTTTGGGTGAACTCCGGGAGTTGGTGATGGACAGGGAGGCCTAGCGTGCTGCGGTTCATGGGATCACAAAGAGTCAGACATGTCTGAGTGACTGAACTGAACTGAACAGGTTCCCAGCTGCCTAAGGTCTCAGCTGTGTATCAAGAGGGCGTGTACCAGACCTGGAGAAGCCCTATTGTTAGTTTGTATCCACTGTGTGCCTAGGGAGCATACACTGGAGTTGGAAAGGTCTCCGTGGTTATTTTGTACCATATCTGTGAATTCTCCTTGGCTGCACTGGGGCATGTCTGGAGTAGGATTTAGAGATAAGCTTGCATCTTTTTCAGCTAGACCACCCCTAATTGCTCATGCCTATCTTCCTACCTAACAATTTGGTTAAAACTCCTAAACAAATGGACTACTATAGCCATCATCAAATAAAGTAACAACTGAAAACAGTTAACAATGGGGAAGGGGGAGAATCTGATTTCCAGATTTACCACATTATAATTAAAACAGTGACCAGTTTTTAACAATGACAACAAAAAACACAAGGCATAAAAAGAAACAGGAATGTATGACTCATTTAAAATAACGAATAAAATTGACAGAAACTGTTCCAGAGGAAGTCCAGACATCAGACATACTAGACAAAGATGGAAAAGTACTTTCTTAAATGTGCTCAAAGAAAGACATGGAAAAACAGAGACAAAGAATTAAAGAATACAAGGAAATAAATGTATGAGGAAAATGGGACTATCAGTAAAGAAAAATTGTAAAAAGGAACAAAACAGAAGTAATAGAATTGAAAAGTAAAATAAGTGAAATAAAAAATTCACTAGAAGAGTTCAACAGCTGATCTGAGCAGGTTTAAGAATAAATGAGCAAACCTGAAACCTGACAGTTGAATGTATAAAGTCAGAGGAGCAGAAACATAAAAATAATGAAAGGAGCAAACAAAACCTGGGGAGACACCATCAAGTGGGCCAATAGACACATTATGGGAGACCCAGAAGTAAGAGAGAGAGAAAAAAAAGCCAAAAATTTTTTTGAATAAATAATGGCTGAAATTTCTAAAGATTTAGAAGAGACATGAATAACACATTCACCATGCTCAACAAACATTAAGTTGGAAAAACTCAAAAAGACCCATATTGAGACATAAACAATATGTAGATAGTCAAAGACAAAATGAAAATCTTGAAGCAGAAGGAGAGAAACAATTTGTCTAGTACAAGGGATCCTCAATAAATTCAAAGTTGATATCTTTTCAGAATCTGTGGACGTTTGAAGGCAATAAGATGACATACTTAACTGTCAAAAGAAAGAAACTGTTAGTGTATAGGAATTCATTCCTATACACTAAAAATGAGAAAACAGAAAGAGATGTTAAGGAAACAATTCCATTCATCATTGCAAAGGAAAGAATAAAATACTTAGGAATAAATCAACCTAAAGAAACAAAAGACCTAAGTATAGAAAACTATAAAACACTGATGAAAGTAATAAAAGATGACACAAATAGATGGAGAAATATACCATGTTCATGGATCAGAAGAATCAATATAGTGAAAATGAATATATTACCCAAAGCAATCTATATATTCAGTGCAATCCCTATCTAGCTACCAACGGTGTTTTTCAGAGAACTAGAACAAATAATTTCACAATTTGTATGGAAAAAAAAAAAAAACCTCGAATAGCCAAAGAAATCTTGAGAAAGAAGAATGGAACTGGAGAAATCAATCTGCCTGACTTTAGACTATTCTACAAAGCTACAGTCATCAAGACAGCATGTTACTGACACAAAGACAGCTATATACATCAATGGAACAAAATAGAAAGCCCAGAGATAAATCCATGCACCTATGGACACCGTATCTTTGACAAAAGAGGCAAAAATATACAATGGAGAAAAGACAATCTCTTTAACAAGTGGTGCTGGGAAAACTGGTCAACCACTTGTAAAAGAATGAAACTAGAACATTTTCTAACACCATACACAAAAATAAACTCAAAATGGATTAAAGATCTAAATGTAAGACCAGAAACTATAACACTCCTAGAGAAAAACATAGGCAAAACACTCGCTGACATAAATCACAGCAAGATCCTCTATGATCCACTTCCCAGAGTAATGGAAATAAAGGCAAAAATAAACAAATAGGACCTAATTAAACTTAAAAGCTTTTGTACAATGAAGCAAACTATAAGCAAGGTGAAAAGACAGCCTTCAGAATGGGAGAAAATAATAGCAAATGAAGCAACTGCTAAAGAATTAATCTTAAAAATATACAAGAAGCTCATGCAGCTCTATACCAGGAAAAAAAAAAAAAACAACTCAATCAAAAAATGGGCTCAAGAACTAAACAGACATTTCTCCAAAGAAGACATACAGATGGCTAACAAACACATGAAAAGATGCTCAACATCACTCATTCTTAGAGAAATGCAAATCAAAACCAAAATGAGGTACCATCTCACACTCATCAGAATGGCTGCTATCCAAAAGTCTACAAACAATAAATACTTGAGAGGGTGTGGAGAAAAGGGAACCCTCTTACAATGTTGGTGGGAATGTAAACTAGTACAGCCACTATGGAGAACAGTGTGAAGATTCCTTAAACAACTGGAAGTAAAACTGCCATATGACCCAGTAATGCTACTGCTGGGCATACACACCAAGGAAACCAGAATTGAAAGAGACACATGTACCCCAATGTTCATTGCAGCACTGCTTATAATAGCCAGGACATCGAAGCAACTTAGATGTCCATTGGCAGATGAATGGATAAGAAATCTGTGGTACAAATTCACAATGGAATATTACTCAGCCATTAAAAAGAATACATTTGAATCAGTTCTAATAAGGTGGATGAAACTGGAGCCTATTATACAGAGTGAAGTAAGCCAGAAAGAAAAACACCCATACAGTATACTAACACATACATATGGAATTTAGAAAGATGATAACGATGGCCGTATATGTGAGACAGCAAAAGAGACACAGAAGTATAGAACAGTCTTCTGGACTCTGTGGGAGAAGGCGAGCATGGGATGATTTGAGAAAATAGTATTGAAACATGTATATTATCATATGTGAAACAGATCACCAGTCCAGGTTTGATGCATGAGACAGGGTGCTCAAGGCTGGTGTACTGGGATGACCCTGAGGGATGGGATGGGGAGGGAGGTGAGTGGGATGTTCAGGATGGGGAACACATGTACACCCATGGCTGATTCATGTCAATGTGTGGCAAAAACCACTACAATATTGTAAAGTAATTAGCCTCCAATTAAAATAAATAAATTTTAAAAAAGAACATTCTCAAACAAAATACACAAAAAATAAACTCAAAATGGATTCAGGTCATAATTATAAGACCACATGCTAGAAAACTCATAGAGGAAAACATAAGGAGAACACTCTATGATATAAATAACAGAAATATCTTTTTGGATTCACCTCCAGAGTAATGAAAATAGAAATAAATATAAACAAATAGGACCTAATTAAACTTAAAAGGTTTTTCATGGCAGTAGAAACAATAAACAAATCAAAAAGGTAACCCACAGAATGGGATAAGATATTTCCAAACAATGCAACTGACAAAGGATTAATCTCCAAAATATACAAACAGCTCAATATATATATATGCAAAGAACCTTATCAAAAAATGGGAAATGATCTAAATAGATCCTTCTTCAAAGAGGAATAATGGATGGCCAAAAAACACATGAAAAAATGCTCAACATCACTCATTATTGGGCTTTCCAGGTGGTGCCAGCCATAAAGAATCCACCTGCCAATGCAGGAGATGCAGGAAATGCAGGTTCAAACCCTATGTCACGTAGATCCCCTGGAGAAGGGAATGGCAACCCATTCCAGTGTTCTTGCCTGGAAAATCCTGTGGATAGAGGGGCCTGGTGGGCTACAGTCCATGGTGTCACAAAGAGCTGGACATGACTGAGTGAGCATTTTTGGAATTAATAATAACTAATTATTAGAGAAATACAAATCAAAACTGCAATGCAGTATCACCTCTCACTGGTCAGAATGACCATCTTCAAAAAATCTATAGACAATAAATGCTGGAGAGGACGTGGGGAGAAGGGAACCCTCTTGCGTTGTTGATGGGAATGTAAAATGATAAAGCTACTATAGAGAACAGTATGGAGGTTCTTTGCTGCTGCTGCTGCTGCTAAGTCGCTTCAGTCGTGTCCAACTCGGTGCGACCCCAGAGACGGAAGCCCACCAGGCTCCCCTGTCCCTGGGATTCTCCAGGCAAGAACACTGGAGTGGGTTGCCATTTCCTTCTCCAATGCATGAAAGTGAAAAGTGAAAGTGAAGTCGCTCAGTCGTGTCCGACTCCTAGTGACCCCATGGACTGCAGCCTACCAGGCTCCTCCATCCATGGGGTTTTCCAGGCAAGAGTACTGGAGTGGGTTGCCATTGCCTTGTCTGATGGAGGTTCTTTAGAAAACTAAAAATAGAGTTACCAGAAGATCCAGCAATCCCACTCCTGGGCATATATATGGCAAAAACCATACTTCAGAAAGATACTTGAACTCAAATGTTCATTGAGCACTATTTACAATAGTCAAGGCATGGAAATAACCTAAATGTCCATCTACAGTGAAAGGTTAAAGAGATGTACATTTGTATAATGGAATATTATTTCATCATAAAAATTGAAATAGTGCCTTTTGCCACAACACAAATGGAACTATAGATTATCATGCTAAGTAAGTCAGACAGAAAAAAAAACAAATACTATATCATCCATATGTGGAATCTAAAAAATGATACAAATAAACTTATTCAAGAAACATAAAGGGACTCACAGACTTAGAAAATAAATTTATGGTTAACAAATGAAAGGTTGAGTGGAGGGATAAATTAGGAGGTTGGTTTTAACAGATACACATTACTATATATAAAATAGATAATCAACAAGGATCTACTGTATAGCACAGAGAACTTGTCTCAGTATTCTCTAATAACCTATATGGGAAAAGGATCTGAAAAATAATATATTATGTATAGATATATAACAAAATCACTTTTCTGTATATCTGAAACTAACACAACATTGTAAAACAAGTATACATGTAAAATAAATATTAATAACAAAGAAATGAATTTGGGTATACTATTATTAACTACAAGCTTACAGAAATTAAATAAAATTAGCAAAGAATATTTGAACAATTATATACCAACATATTAGATAATCTAGATGAAGGGGGTAAGTTCCTAGAAATCCACAAATTACCTAAGCTGAGTCAATAAGAAATAGATAATATCAACAGAATTATAACAAGGAAAGACCATGAATCAGTAATCATAAATCTCTCAAAGTAGAAAAATCCAGGAAGAGACAGCTTCTCTACTCACTCTAACAAACATTAAAAGAATTACTCCTAATCTTTTTCAAAGTTTACCAAAAAATTAAATGAAATTTAATACCTAACTCATGTTATGAAGCCAGCAATAACCTGATAAAATATCAGATAAAAACACACAACAAGAAAAGAAAATTATACACCAACATTCACCATGTATATTCACTTAAACATTTCAAAAAATATAAGCATAATGAATCCTATAGCATATTAAAAGGATTACATACCAAGAGAAGCTTATCATAAGCATGCTTGGATGATTTAACATAAGAAAATCAGTGTTAACATCATTCACTAATAGAATAAAGAGGAAAAAAAAGACATGATCATCTCAATTGCCAAATTAAACTAGAAATAAAAGGGAACTTCCCCATTATGGTAAAAAACATACATGAAAAATCCAAAGTTTATATCAAATTCAATGGTAAAATACTGACACCTTCCCCCTATGACAAACAAAAAGAATGGCCACTTTTACTACTACAAGTCAGCATCTTAATAGAAGTTCTAGCCAAAGTTATTATAGAAGGAAAATATATAAAATGGATACAAATTGGAAATAAAGAAGTCCCTGGACCACTAGGGACTCCCCTGGTGGTCCAGTGGTTAAGACTCTGCACTTACAATGTAGAGGGTGAAGATTCGATCCCTGATTGGGGAATTAAGATCCCATGTGCTGTGCAACATGGCCAAGAAAAAAAAAAAAGTAAAACTATATTTGTAGATCACAAGATCCTATGGGTAGCAAATCCAATTATTACACACAAATGCCTACTAGTAAATTTTATAGGCTAAATTATGTGCTGTGGTGCGCTTATTCACTCAGTCATGTCCAACTCTTTGTGACCTCATGTACTGTAGCCTGCCAATCTCCTCTGTCCATGGAATTCTCCAGGCAAGAATACTAGAGTGGATAGCTGTTCCCTTCTCCAGGGGATCTTCCCAACCCAGGAATGGAATCCAGGTCTCCCACATTGCAGGTGGATTCTCTATCAGTTTAGCCACCAGGGAAGCCCAAGAATACTGGAGTGGGTAGCCTATCCCTCCTCCAGTGGATCTTCCCAACCAAGGAATCGAACCAGGGTCTCCTGCATTGCGGGTGGATTCTTCACCAGCTGAGCTACCAGAGAAGACCACAGAATTACCTCCCACCCCCCAAATCATATGTTGAGGCCATTACTCTTATACCTCAGAATGTGACTGTATTTCCAAGCTGGAATATTTACAGAGATAATTCAATTAAAATGGGATGGTAGGGTGTACCCTAATGCAATATGACTAATATCCTTACAAGAAGAGATTTTGGGGGGCAGTCCAAAGATGGAGGAGGAATTGGATAGGGGGTTCACTTTCTCCTCCCAAAGTACAACAAAAGATCATCTGCATGTGGAGCAACTCCCACAGAACAACTTCTGAACACTGGCGAAGGACACCAAACGCCCAGAAATGCAAACCAATCTCCTCAGAATGAGGATAAGGATGAAAAGAGAGACAAAGGGTTTTGGGACAGGGACTCTCCTTGGGGAGGGAGTCATGAAGGAGAAGAAGTTCACACACAATAGGAAACCTTCTCAAAAGCAGGGTCAATGGGAGCTTAGGAAACTCAGAAGGAAGACTGAGAAAAATTCACCACAGAAATAGTACTGAGAAGAGGCTCACATGCTTGCATCCACAGACAACGAGTGAGAGCTGGGTGCAGAGGCATGGGCTGTGTCATTGATTCTCAGGGAAAGGACCTGGGTTGAATGCTGTGAGGACACTCTGAGGGGGCTAATGTGACATAGCACAGACAGAATGGGGAAAACGTGGGATTTCCAGAGAAACAAAGGACCGTTCCCACGGGACAGCTCTAACACCTCATTTTGATTCCTGGTGTGCTCATAGAATCAGAGTATCAAAGTGGGGTGAGCTTGCTGTCATTTACAGCCCAGGAAGCAGAGAGGCAGGTGTGCACCAGCCAGAGGCAGAAGGCAAAGGGCCCCTGCAATCTCAGCCCCAGAGACCACATCTGCTGCCAAGCTGTGAGCAGACAGCCAGCCACTACCCATGTCTTCCTGGGATCCTGGACAGCTCAGATCTACTGGGAGTGTCATAGCTTGAGACCAGCTCCCCTGAGGAGACTCATGGTCCACCTGGGACTGTGACCTCACAACGTACCTGGGAGCCCAAATGGATGGCCCTAGGAGGTACACACCCACCGTGAGCTGTGGCAATCCCTGTGTGGTCCATCCACTCATACATGCTAGCAGTATCCCTCCCTCTCCACAGCACAACTGAGCAAGTGAGCCCGAATAAGTGGCCACTCTTGCCCCCTTGTGTCAGGGTGGAGTTCAGACACTGAAGAGATACTTGCAAGCAGAGGCAGCCAGCAAGAGTAAAGAAAGAAGGGGAAACCACCCCGGAAATGGCAGGTGCAACAGATTAAAATTCTGCAGGCCTTCCTAGATATATCAGGAGCCTTCTGAGTGAGCAACTCAGCTACAGCAGGAAAAGAGAACATTCATCTCAGTACCACCGGATACATAATCTCCACCTCCTATAAATTTTTTATTATAATTATTATTTAAATTTTTATTTTATTATTTTAAAATTTTAATCTTTTTTTCTTTTTCCTAATTTTCCCCCTTTCTTTGCCCCCCTTTTTCTTTTTTTTCCTCATACTGTCCTATATGTTCCTTTATTACTCTTTTAGCTTTCATTTTTTACTCTACTTTTATCTTTCTAAAAAAACTTATTTTAAAATAAATTCAATAACTTTAAAAATGTGTTTGATTTTTTTTATATTGTACTTTTGAGAGTCTAATTTTTATTTTAGGTTTTTAATTTTTGCATTTTGATCTTTTGTTATTAATTTTGTATCTTAAAATTCTAATTTTTTAGTATTAATTTTCAGTTAGGGATTTGCTTATTGGCTTGATTGCTCTCTTCCCTACTGACCCTCCCTTTTTCTCCTTCTTGTCACCTCTTTCCCCCTCCTCCCTCTTCTCTTCTCTATATAACTCTGTGAATCTCCTAGGATGTTCTTGGCTGTGGAGAGTTGTTCCAGCATTAACCTATGGGTTTTGTCTTCAGTTCTGTGTGGACTGAGAAGTGAAAACCTGAGGCAAGAGGCTCAACTCCAGAACTTTGGGCTATCATAGAAATCCTCACCCCAGGGAACATTAACAGATGAGAGTCCGCCCAAAAGCCTCTACACCTCTACTGAAACCAAGCACCACCCAAGAGCCAAAGTTCCAGTGCAAGACTTCCCACGCTTATCCTCCAGAAAAACAGGAAAATAATCCTGAACATTAACAGACAGGCCACCCAAAGCCATGCCAAACCCAGAGACACCCCAAAACTCACTACTGGACACTGTACTGGCCTTCAGAGAGATGAGATCCAGCTCTACCCACCAGAACACAGACAAAATTTCCCCCACCCAAGAAACCATCACAAGGTACTGGTCCAACCCAACCCAGAGGGAGCAGACTCCAAAATTAAGAGGAACTACAACCTTCCAGTCTATAGAAAGGAGACCCCAAACACAGAAAACTAAACAAAATGAAAAGATGGAGAATTTCCAGCAGGTGAAGGAAGAGGATAAAAACCTACCAAACCAAACGAAAGAGGAGGAGATAGAGAGTCTACTTGAAAAAGAATTCAGAATAATGATAGCAAAGATAATTCAAAATTTTGAAAACAAAAGGGAGATACAGATAACTAGACTAGAGATAAGGATTAAGAAGGTGCAAGATATGTTTAACAAGGACCTAGAAGAATTAAAGAACAGCCAATTAACAATAAACAACACAATAACTGAGATTAAGGCTCAAACTACCGTACAATTGCATTCATCTCCCAGGCTAGTAAAGTAATGCTTAAAATTCTCCAAGCCAGGCTTCAGCAATATATGAGCCGTGAACTTCCTGATGTTCAAGCTGGTTTTAGAAAAGGCAGAGGAGCCAGAGATCAAATTGCCAACATCCACTGGATCACGGAAAAAGCAAGAGAGTTCCAGAAAAACATCTATGTCTGCTTTATTGACTATGACAAAGCCTTTGACTGTGTGGATCACACTAACCTGTGGAAAATTCTGAAAGAGATGGGAATACCAGAACACCTGATCTGCCTCTTGAGAAATTTGTATGCAGGTCAGGAAGCAACAGTTAGAATGGGACATGGAACAACAGACTGGTTCCAAATAGGAAAAGGAGTCCATCAAGGCTGTATATTGTCACCCTGTTTATTTAACTTATATGCAGAGTACATCATGAGAAACGCTGGACTGGAAGAAACACAAGCTGGAATCAAGATTGCCGGGAGAAATATCAATAACCTCAGATATGCAGATGACACCACCCTTATGGCAGAAAGTGAAGAGCTTAAAGACCCTCTTGATGAAAGTGAAAGAGGAGAGTGAAAAAGTTGGCTTAAAGCTCAACATTCAGAAAATGAAGATCATGGCATCCAGTCTCACCACTTCATGGGAAAGAGATGGGGAAACAGTGGAAACAGTGTCAGACTTTATTTTTCTGGGCTCCAAAATCACTACAGAGGGTGACTGCAGCCATGAAATTAAAAGACGCTTACTCCTGAAAGAAAAGTTATGACCAACCTAGATAGCATATTGAAAAGCAAAGACATTACTTTGCCGACAAAGGTTCGTCTAGTCAAGGCTATGGTTTTTCCTGTGGTCATGTATGGATGTGAGAGCTGGACTGTGAAGAAGGCTGAGTGCCGAAGAATTGATGCTTTTGAACTGTGGTGTTGGAGAAGACTCTTGAGAGTCCCTTGGACTGCAAGGATATCCAACCAGTCCATTCTGAAGGAGATCAGCCCTGGGATTTCTTTGGAAGGAATGATGCTAAAGCTGAAACTCCAGTACTTTGGCCACCTCATGTGAAGAGTTGACTCATTGGAAAAGACTCTGATGCTGGGAGGGATTGGGGGCAGGAGGAGAAGGGGACGACAGAGGATGAGATGGCTGGATGGCATCACTGACTCGATGGACGTGAGTCTCAGTGAACTCTGGGAGTTGGCGATGGACAGGGAGGCCTGGCGTGCTGCGATTCATGGGGTCGCAAAGAGTCGGACATGACTGAGCGACTGATCTGATCTGATCTGAGAGGAAACCAAAAGTAGAGTAACTGTGGTAGAAGAATGGATAAGTGAGCTAAAAGCAAATGGTGGAAATAAATGAAGCAGAGTAGTATAATGAAAAAACAATAAAAAGAAATGAGGACAGCCTCAGAGATCTCTGCAACAATGTTAAGCACCCCAACTTTTGAATCATAGGTGTCCTAGAAGAAGAAGACAAAAGGAAAGGGTATTTGAAAATGCTTGAGAGATAATAGTCAAAAACTTCCCTAAAATGGGGAAGGGAATAGTCACCCAACTCCAAGAAGCTCAGAGAGTACCATACAGGATCATCTCAAGGAGAAACACACCAAGATACATATTAATCAAACTAACAAAAATTAACCACATAGAGCAAATATTAAATGCAGCAAGGAAAAAGCAACAAATAACATACAGGGTGATCCCTAAAAGGCTAACAGCTGAACTTTCAACAGAAACTCTGCTGGCCAGAAGGAAATGGCAGGATATACTTAAAGTGATGAAAGGGAAAAACCTACAAGCAAGATTACACTATAGAGCAAGGGTCTCATTCAGATGTGAAGGAGAAATAAAAAACTTTACAGATAAGCAAAAACAAAGATGATTCAGCACCTCAAACCTGTCTCTTCAACAAATGCGAAAGGGAAACAGAGACAAAGTCAATAAAAGGGAATCCAAAACAGTGAAGTAAATGATAATGGGATCATACTTCTCACTAATTACATTAATGTAAACAGGTTAGGTGCTCCAAACAAAAGACACAAATTGGCTGAATAGATATAAAAATAAGACCCTATATATGCTGTCTACAAGAGACTCACTTCAAACTTAGGGGCACATACAGACTGAAAGTGAGGGGCTGGAAAATACTATTTCATGCAAATGGAGACCAAAAGAAAGTGGGAGTGGCAATGCTCATATCAAATAAAATAGACTGTAAAATAAAGACTGTTATGAGAGATGATGAAGGTCACTACATAATGCAGGGACCATTCCAAGAAGAAGACATAAATATTATTATTATATATGCACCCAACATAAGAGAACCAAAATACATAAGGTAAATGCTAAGAACTATTAAAGGGGAGTTCATCTTTTAGTATCATATCTTTTTGCCTTTTCATACCATTCATGGGGTTCTCAAGGAAAGAATACTGAAGTGGTTTGCCATTCCCTTCTTCAGTGGACCACGTTTTGTCTGAACTCTCCACCATGACCCGTCCGTCCTGGGTGGCCCTACATGGCATGGCTCATAGCTTCACTGAATTAGACAAGACTGTGATCCATGTGATCAGTTTAGTTAGTTTCCTGTGATTGTGGTTTTCATTCTGTCTCCCCTCTGATGGATGAGGATAAGAGGCTTTTGGAAACTTCCTGATGGAAGGGTCTGGCTGTGGGGAGAACTGGGTCTTGCTCTAGTGTGCAAGGCTATGCTCAGTAAATATTTAATACAATTTTCTGCTGATGGGTGGGGCTATGTTCCCTCCCTGTAGTTTGGCGTAAGGCCAAACTATGGTAGGGGTAATGTAACCTCCTCCAAAGGACTTATGCCAGTATGATGCAAAGAGTTGACCCATTGGAAAAGACCCTGATGATGGGAAAGATAGAAGGCAGAAGGGGGAGAGGATGACAGAGGACCAGATGGTTTGATGGCATCACTGACTCAATAGACATGAGTTTGAGCAAGCTCTCGGAGATGGTGAAGGACAGGCAAGCCTGGGATGCTGCAGTCCATGGGGTTACAAAGAGGCACAACTGAGTGACTGAACAACAACAAAAATAAAGGGGAAATTGACAATACCACAATAATATGGGGGACTTTAATACTCCAGTCACACAATGAACGTATCATCCAGACAGAACATTAATAAGAAAACATAAGCTTTAAATGATACATTGGAACAGTTGGATATAATTGATATCTATAGGGCATTTCACCTTTTATCTCAAGTGCACATGGAATATTCTCTAGGACCAATCATATCCTGGGCCACAAATCAAGTCTTGGTAAATTTTTTAAAAAATTGAAATCTTTTCAAACATCTTTTCTGATCACAATGCTATAAGATTAGATATCAACAGTAAAAAAACAACAAACACATGGAATTGTGTTCATTATTCAGAAGAACCACCCTTCTGAATAATCAACAGATCACTGAAGAAATCAAAAAGGAAATCAATATCTGCATAGAAACAAATTAAAATGAAAAAATGACAAGTCAAACCTATGGAATCAGTAAAAGCAGTGCCAAGAAGGAAGTTTATAGTAATACAGTCTACCTCAAGAAACAAGAAAAACTTCAAATAAACAACCTTACATTATACATAAAGCAACTAGAAAGAGAAGAAAAAAAAAAACCCCACTAATGGTTAGTAGAAGAAAAGAAATCATAAAGATCAGAGCAGAAATAAATGAAAAGGAAATGAAGGAGAATATAGCAAAAATCAATAAAAGAAAAAATTGGTTCTCTGAGAAAATAAAATAGAAAAAACATTAAGCTGACTCATCAATAAAGAAGGGAGAAGACTAAAATCAATAAAATTACAAGTGAAAAAGAAATTACAACAGACAACACAGAAACAGAATCATAAAAGACTACTATGAGCAATGATATGCCAACAAAATGGACAACTTGGAAGAAATGTAAAATGCTTAGTAAAGTATAACCTTTCAAAACTGAACCAGGAAGAAATAGAAAATATGAACCGATCAATCACAAGCATGGAAATTGAAACTATGATAATAAGTTTATAAACAAAAGCCCAGGACCACATGGCTTCAAAGGAGAGTTCTACCAAAAATTTAGAGAAGAGCTATCCTGCTCAAACTTTTCCAGAGATTTATAGAGGAAGGAAAACTCAAAAAATCATTTTACAAAGCCACCATCACTCTGATACCAAAACCCAACAAAGATGCCACACAAAGAGAAAATTACAGGCCAATATTACTGATGAACACAGATGCAAAAATCATCAACCAAATCCCAGCAAACAGAAACCAACAACATATTAAAAAGTTCAAGCATCATGATCAAGTGGGCTTTATCCCAGGGATGAAAGAATTCTTCAATATATGCAAATCAATCAATGTGATATACCATACTAAGAAATTGAAAGGTAAAAGCCATACAATTATTTCAATAGATGCAGAGAAAGTCTTTGACAAAATTCAAAGCTCATTCATGATTAAAAAAACTCTCAAGAACTGATTCAAATGTATTCTTTTTAATGGCTGAGTAATACTCCATTGTGTATATGTACCACAGCTTTCTTATCCATTCATCTGCTGATGGACATCTAGATTGCTTCCATGTCCTGGCTATTATAAACAGTGCTGCGATGAACATTGGGGTACACATGGGGAACATGTGTACACCTGTGGCAGATGCATGTTGATGTATGGCAAAACCAATACAATATTGTAAAGTAAAAAATAAATAAATAAATAAAATATTAAAAAAAAACTCTCAAGAAAGTAGGCACTGAAAGAACAAATTCAGTATAATAAAAGCCATATACGCAAACCCACAGCAAACATTATCCTCAACGGTAAAAAACTGAAAACATTTCCTCTAAAATCAAGAACAAGGCAAGGGTGCTTCCTCTCATCACTACTATTCACCATAGTGTTGGAAGTCCTAGCCATAGCAATCAGAGTAGAAAAATAAATAAAAAATAATTCAGATTGGAAAAGAAGTAAAACTCTCACTGTTTCCAGGTTACACAATTCTCTACATAGAAAACCCTAAAGATGTCACCAGAAAATCACTAGAGGTAATCAATGATTATACTAAATCACAGGATATAAAATTAATAACAAGAAATCCTCTGCATTCCTATACACTAATAATGAAAAATCAGAAAGAGAAATTAAGGAAAGAATCTCATTCACCACTGCAACAAAAAGAATAAAATACTTACAAATACATTTAGCTAAAGATATAAAAGACCTGTATACAGAAAACTACAAAATGCTGATGAATGAAATCAAAGGTGAGACAAATAGAAGGAGAAATACATCATGTTCTTGAATTGGAAGAATAAATATATGTGAAAATGACTATATTACCCAAAGCAATCTATAAATTGAATGCAATCCCTATCAAACTACCAATGGTACTGTTCACAGAACTGGAACAAATCATTTCACAATTTGTATGGAAACACAAAAGATCTTGAATACCCAAAGCAATCTGGAGAAAGAATGGAAATGGATGAATCTACCTTCCTGACTTCAGACTATAGTACAAAGCTACAGTCATCAAGAGAGTATGGTACTGCCACAGAAACAAAAATATAGATAAACGGAACAATATAGAAAGCCCAGATATAAATCCAAACACCTATTAAAAACTTATCTTTGACCAAGGAGGCAAAAATATGCAAGAGAGTAAAGACAGTCTCTTCAACAAGTGGTGCTGGGAAAACTGGTCAATTATATGTAAAAGAATGAAACTGCAACACTTTCTAACACCATACACAAAAATAAACTCAAAATGGATTAAATACCTAAGTGTAAGAACAGAAACCATAAAAACTTAGAGGAAAACATAGGCAGAACACACTATCGACATAAATCACAGTAAGATTGTCCACCTCCCAAAGTTATAGAATTAAAACCAAAAATAAACAGATAGAACTTAATTAAACTTAAAATCTTTTGCACAATGAAGGAAAGTATAAGCAGGTGAAAAGACAACCCTCAGAATGGGAGAAAACTATAACAAATGAAACAGCTCACAAAGAATTAATCTCCAAAAAATACAAGCAGCTCATGTAGCTCAATGCCAGAAAAACAGATAACCCAATCAAAAGTAGCTGAAGACCTAAACAGACATTTCTCCAAAGAAGACATTCAGCTCAGTTGCTCAGTCGTGTCCGACTCTGTGACCCCATGAACCGCAGCACGCCAGGCTTCCCTGTCCATCACCAACTCCTGGAGTCCACCGAAACCCATGTCCATCGGGTCGGTGATGCCATCCAGCCATCTCATTCTCTGTCATCCCCTTTACCTCATGCCTTCAATCTTTTCCAGCATCAGGATCTTTTCCAATGAATCAGCTCTTCGCATCAGGTGGCTAAAGGATTGGAGTTTCAGCTTCAACATCAGTCCTTCCAATGAACACACAGGACTCATCTCCTTTAGGATGGACTGGTTGGACCTCATTGCAGTCCCAGGGACTCTCAAGAGTCTTCTCCAACACCACAGTTGAAAAACATCAATTCTTTGGTGCTCAGCTTTCTTTATAGTCCAACTCTCACATCCATACATGACCAATGGAAAAACCATAGCCTTGACTAGATGGACCTCGATGGCAAAGTAATGTCTCTGCTTTTTAATATGCTGTTTACGTTGGTCATAACTTTCTGTCCAAGGAGTAAGTGTCTTTTAATTTCATGGCTGCAATCACCATCTGCAGTGATTTTGGAGCCCCCAAAAATAAAGTCAGCCACTGTTTCCACCGTTTCCCCATTTATTTGCCATGAAGTGATGGGACTGGATGCCATTTTCTTAGTTTTCTGAATGTTGAGCTTTAAGCCAACTTTTTCACTCTCCTCTTTCACTTTCATCAAGAGGCTCTTTAGTTCTTCTTCACTTTCTGCCATAAGGGTGGTGTCATCTGCATATCTGAAGTTATTGATATTTCTCCTGGAAATCTTGATTCCAGCTTGTGCTTCCTCCAGCCCAGCATTTCTCATGATGTGCTCTGCATATCAGTTACATAACCAGGGTGACCATATACAGCCTTGATGTACTCCTTTTCCTATTTGGAACCAGTCTGTTGTTCCATATCCAGTTCTAACTGTTGCTTCCTGACCTGCATATAGGTTTCTCAAGAGGCAGATCAGGTGTTCTGGTATTCCCATCTCTTTCAGAATTTTCCACAGGTTATTGTGAACCACACAGTCAAAGGCTGTGGCATAGTCAATAAAGCAGAAATAGATGTTTTTCTGGAACTCTCTTGCTTTTTCGATGATCCAGCAGATGTTGGCAATTTGATCTCTGGTTCCTCTGCCATTTCTAAAACTAGCTTGAACATCTGGAAGTTCACGGTTCATGTGTTGCTGAAGCCTGGCTTGGAGAATTTTAAGCATTACTTTAGTAGTGTGTGAGATGAGTGCAATTGTGCGGTAGTTTGAGCATTCTTTGGCATTGCCTTTCTTTGGGATTGGAATGAAAACTGACCCTTTCCAGTCCTGTGGCCACTGCTGAGTTTTCCAAATGTGCTGGCATATTGAGTGCAGCACTTTCACAGCATCATCTTTCAGGATTTGAAATAGCTCCACTGGAATTCCATCACCTCCACTAGCTTTGTTTGTAGTGATGCTTTCTAAGACCCACTTGACTTCACATTCCATGATGTCTGGCTCTAGGTGAGTGATCACACCATCGTGATACAGATGGCTAATTAACATATGCTCAGCATCACTCATATTATAGAAATTCAAATCTAAACTACAATGAGGTATCATCTCACACTGGTCAGCATGGTCATCGTCAAAAAGTCTACAAACAATAAATGCTGGAGAGGGTGTGGAGAAAAGGGAATCCTCTTATACTCTTCATGTGAATGCAAACTGATGCCAAGTAGTATGGAAAACAATATGGAGATTCCTTTAAAAAAAAAACTAGGAATAAAACTATCATATAAGCCAGTAATACCACTACTTGGCATTGAAAAAGACACATGTACCCCAGTATTCATTACAGCATTGTTTACAATTGCTAGGACTTGGAAGCAGCCTAGATTTCCATGTATAGATAAATGGATAAGGAAGTTATAGTATATATACACGATGGAATATTACTCAGCTATAAAAAGGATTGAATCTGAGTCAGTTCTAATGAGGTGAAGGAACCTAGAGCCTATTATATAGAATGAAGTAAGTCAAAAAGAGAAAGACAAATACCATATATTAACACATATATATGAAATCTAGAAAGATGGTATCAATGACCCTATGTATAGGGCAACAAAGGAGACACAGACATAAAGAACACATTTTGAACTCAGTGGGAGGAGGAAGGGTGGGATGATTTGAGATATTAGCATTGAAATGTATACATTACCACGTGTAAAATAGATAACCAGTGTGAGTTTGATTTATGAAGCAGGGCACCCAAAACAGGTGCTTTGTGACAACCTGGAGGAATATGGTGTGGAGGTATATGGGAGGGGATTCAGGAAAGAGGGGACACATATATGCTTATGGCCGATTCATACTGATGTATGGGAAAACTGTTACAATATTGTAAAGTAATTACCCTCCAAATAAAGAGATAAATTAATTAAAAATAAGAAAGAGATTAGGGAATAGAGAAAGGGAGAAACCAGATTCACATATATACATGCATAGAGGGAAAATCGTGAAAACAAAGAGCAAGAAGAGAGATGTAAGCAAGGAGGGCCTCAGAATGAATAAAAGCTAGTCCACACTTTGATTTCAGCATTCTAACCTCTAATATATACACACACACACATAATCAGTTCAGTTTAGTTCAGTCACTCAGTCATGTCCGACTCTTTGTGACCCCATGAACCACAGCATGCCAGGCCTCCCTGTCCATCACCAGCTCCCAGAGTTTGCCCAAATTCATGTCCATTGAGTCGGTGATGCCATCCAACCATCTCCACAACTGGATGTTGTTTTTGCTTTGGCTCCATCCCTTCATTCTTTCTGGAGTTATTTCTCCACTGATTTCCAGTAGCATATTGGACACATACCATCCTGGGGAGTTCATCTTTCAGTGTCCTATCTTTTTGTTTTTCCATACTGTTCATGGGGTTCTCAAGGCAAGAATACTGAAGTGGTTTGCCATTCCCTTCTCCAGTGGATCACATTCTGTCAGACCTCTCCACCATGACCCGGCCATCTTGGGTGGCCCCACATGGCATGGCTTAGTTTCACTGAGTTATACATATATACATACACACACACGTATTTATAACAACTATTGATGTTTTTCAGTCACTAAGGCTTTTCTGACTCTTTGTGACCTCATGGACTGCAGGACACCAGACTTCCTTGTCCTTCACCATCTCCTGGAGTCTGCTCAAACTCATGTTCATTTAGTTGGTGATGCCCTCCAACCATCTCATCTTCTGTCACCCACTTCTCCTGCCCTTAATCATTCCCAGCGTCAGGGTCTTTTCCAGTGAATCAGCTCTTTGCATTAGGTGGCCAAAGTATTAGAGCTTCAGGTTCAACATCAGTACTTTCAATGAATATTCAGGGTTGATTTCCTTTCTGATTGACTGGTTTGATATCCTTGCAGTCCAAGAGACTCTCAAGAGTCTTCTCAAGCAGCACAATTCAAAAGTGCTCAGCCTTCTTTAAGGCCCAACTACATGACAACTGGAAAAATGATTTTTCTTTGCCAATGGACCTTTGTTAGCAAAGTGATGTTTCTGCATTTTTGCTGTCTAGGTTTGTTATAGCTTTTCTTTCAAGTATCAAGCGACTTTCAGTTTCATGGCTGCAGTCACCATCTGCAGTGATTTTAGAACTCAAGAAAATGTCTGTCACTGTTTCCATGTTTTTCCCATCTATTAGTCTTGAAATGATGGGACCAGATGCTATCTTTATTTGGCATCTTAGTTTTTTTAATGTTGAGTTTTAAGCCAAATTTTTCACTTTCCCCATTTATCTTCATCAAGAGACTCTTTAGTTTCTCCTCACTTTCTGTCATTAGGGTGGTGTTGTCTGCATATCTGAAGTTATTGATATTTCTCCTGGCAATCTTGATTCTAGCTTGTGATTCATTAAGCCCAGTATTTCCCATGATGTACTCTGCATAAAATTTAAGTAAGTAGGGTGAAAGTATACATCCTTGACATACTCTTTTCACAATTTTCAACCAGTCCTTTGTTCCATGTATGGTTGTAACTGTTGCTTCTTGTCCTGCATACAGGTTTCTCAGGAGGCAGGTAAGGTCCTTTGGTATGCCATCTCTTTAATTGTTTTCCACAGTTTTTTGTGATACACACAGCAAAGGATTTAGAATAGTCAATGAAACAGAAGTAGATGTTTTTCTGGACTTCTCTTGAAGTTTCTATGATCCACGATTGTTGGCAATTTGATTTCAGGTTCCTCTGCCTTTTCTAAGTACAGCTTGTACATCTTGAAGTTCTCAGTTCATATGCTGTTGAAGCCTAGTTTGAAGAATTTTGAGCATTACCTTGCTATTACGTGAAATTCAGACAATTGTACAGTAGTTTGAACAGTCTTAGGTATTGCCCTTCCTTGGGATTGGAATGAAAACTGACCTTTTCCAGTCCTGTGTTCACTGCTGAGTTTTCCATGTTTTTTGGCAGATTGAGTGCAGAACTTTAATAGTATTATCTTTTAAGATTTTAAATGGCTCAGCTAGAATTCCATTATCCACACTATCTTTGATTTTAGTAATACTTCCTATGGCCCACTTGATTTCCCACTCTAGGATCTGTCTCTAGGTAAGTTATCACACCATGGTGGTTATCTGGGTCACTAAGGCCTTTTTTTGTGCAGTTCTTCTGTGTATTCTTACCACCTCTTCTTAATCTCTTCTGCTTCTGTTAGGTCCCTGCCATTTTTGTCCTTATTTTGCCTATCTTTGCATGAAATTTCCCCTTGATAGCTCTCATTTTCTTACCTCTAGTCTTTCCCATTATATTGTTTTCCTCTATTTCTTTGCATTGTTCATTTAAGAAATTATATATGCATAGATTCTAGACACATATATAGTTATAGTTCTATAGTTATAGTAGGCTTAGCAAAGTAATACATATATGAATTCAGAAAAGTAGCAGTATGCAAGATAAACACAGAAAAATCTGGTGTATTTTAATACCCCACACGAAACAATCCAAAGAGGAAATTAAAAAGTAGTTACACTTCATGATATCTAAATACATAAAATATCTGGAAGTTAATTTAACTGAAGAGAGGAGTGTCCAAAATGGCACGATAGGAATAGTCTGAGCTAATCCTCTGCCATTGGCATACAATTGCAATTATTTACAGAGGGACTATTGATAACAACGCTTGGAAGATTAGAAAAAAAAAGATCTTCCACAGCTCAAGGTAAAGAAAGAACTACACCAAAAATGTAGGAAGGATAAAAGTATGATATATTCAAGAGATACATCCCAATGTGGGTGATCCATAAGTGGGAGGACAACTACAACTGCAGAAGTTCTCCCCTAAGGAGTAAGGGGGCAGAGACCCATATTAGGGTCTACAGTCCAAGAGTCCTGAACTGGGAACACAAGTCCCCAGGACATTTGGCCATTTGGGTTTACTTACAGGAGAGCCAAAGTGTTGTGGGAAACAGAGACTCTGTTCTTATTTTTTTCTAATTAATACATTTATTTGGCTGCACAGGTCTTAGTTTTGTCATGGAAAATCCTCTAGTTACACCATGTGAACTCTTAGTTGAGGCATGCTGGGTCTAGTTCTCTGACCAGGGATCAAACCCCAGGACCCCTGCATTGGGAGTGTGGAATCTTAGCCACTGGAACACCAGGGAAGTCCCATAGAGACTCCATTCTTAGAGGATGGAGAAACTGGAGAGCAATTGTACCAAACAAAATTTCACACACTCCAGGACCCAGATCAGAAGCAGTAATCGTATAGGATGCTGGGGCAGACCCACCTGTTGGTCTTGGATTGCCTCCTGGAGAGACAAGATGCAACTGGAGACAGCTCACCCTGGGGATATAGATACTTATTGCAGCAATTTTTTTGTGAGCTGGTTCTACCATGAAGATACTGGTGCTGGTTATTGCCATTTTGGAATCACACTTCTAGTTTATTAGTGCAGTGACCCAGCCGTGCCTGGGTAAGCAACACCTACAGCCAAGCAACTAGTCACCAGGTAGGGATGAAGACCCACTGGTGAGGAGGAAGGCTGCCTTAAGATCCCTTGAGCCTACAGCCAACCAGGAACACAACTCAGTCCACCAGATGGCCTAATACTTTGGCCTGCAACAAACCAGTTCACCCACACTAGACCTGGGAACACAAGGGCCTTGCAGCCACAGATGCTGAAATCTGACTATGTTCACCTACTGGGACAGCATTAGCTCTGAGATCAGCTTCACTCACCAGTTGACAGAAACTATCCCCAGGTCCCGGTGAGTCCAATTCTGCTCACCAGTGACCTGAAACACCAACACTGGGATCCCCGTGGTCGCATGACCCGGTTCTGCCACCAATGATCTGGTACTAGCCCTGAGAAATTCTAGGCTTCAGTCCTACCCTTCAGTGGGCCAATACCAGCTCTGGGATGACCCGGCCCTGCAGCCAGAGGCCTCAAGACATGGTTCTGTCTACCAGTATGCCAGCACTAGCCCCAGGACATGGCTTCATTCACCAGTGGGTGGACAACTGCCCAGAGATACCTTGGACCCTAGCCAGGTGACCCATGATGTAGATCCATTCACCAAAAGGCCAGCATCTATTTGGGACACCCTAGACCCAGTACCTAGTTATGTCAGGAAATGACCTAGCCCAGTAGTAGAACAAAAACAGATCTGGGAATACCAACCCTCAGCCACCCAATGCAGAACCTGGCTCCCCCAACAAGAGGGCCAGGACTAGCCCTGGGAAAACATAGGGTTCTGCAGCCAGCTACCTTGTGATCTGGACCTACAAATCTGTGGCAGATAGCCTCTTCACAAGGAAGGGCCTAGCAACCAACTTGACTGGGAGTGAGACACAACCTCCATACCACACACAGTAGTCAGCCTGCCACTATAGGAGGACCCAGACAACTCACATGGGGGATAACCCTATCTCTGATGACCAAAAAGGAGTGCAATGCTGAGGTGCATAGGACATTTCCCCCCAAAAGCCACTTATACAATATAACCAATATACCAAATGCACAGAAATGAAAAGAGGATTAGGCAAAATTAACGAAATGAATATGTTCCAAATGAAGGAATAAGTTAAACTACAGAAGAACTAGTGAAGTGGAGATAGACAACCTACCTGATAAAGAGTTCAAAGTTATGTTCATAAAGATGCTCAAAGAACTCATGAGAAGATGATATAAACAGAGTGAAATGTTTAAAGTTTTAAATAAACAATTAGAAACTATAAAGAACAATAAAAGAGACGGAAAATGAAGTAAGCAAATGAAACATACAATAAAAGGAATCAATAGTAGATTATATGACAATGATACAGAGGACCAGATCAGTGACTTGAAAAACAAAGTAGTGGAAATCACTGAAGCAGAACAAAAAAAAAAAAAAAAATACATAAAAAATGAGGAGAGAAGCATAAGTTCAAGATGGCAGATTTGAAGGACGTGGGCTTAACCCTTTCTGCAGAAACACCAAAATCACAATTAACTGCTGAACAATCATTGACAGGTAAACACTGGAACCTGCCAAAACAAAACCTGCCAAAAACAAAAAGATACCCTAAAATCAAAGACAAAGAAGAAGCCCCAGTGAGATGGTAGGAGGGGAGAAACTGATAAGATCAAATTCCATACCTGCTGGGAGTCTGACCCACAGACTAGAGAGCAATTGTATCACAGAGGCCCTGCCACAGGAATGAAAGTCCTGAGTCCATGTCAGGCTTCCCAGTTGGGGTTCTGGCAATGGGAGGAGGAGCCCACAAAGAATCTGGCTTTAAAGCCAATGGTGTTTGATCACAAGAAATCATAACAGACTGAATATTAATATCCATAATATGTGTGCTTAGTTGCTCAGTCTTGTCCAACTCTTTGTGACCCCATGGACTGTAGCAAGCCAATATTTCCTGTCCATCACCAAATCTCAGAACTTGCTCAAACTCATGTCCAATGACTCAGTGATGCCATCCAACCATCTAATCCTCCATTGTACATTTCTGCTCCTGCCTTCAATCTTTCCCAGAATCAGGGTCTTTTCCAGTGAGTCTCTTCTTCAAATCAGGTGGCCAAAGTACTGGAGCTTCAGTTTCAGCATCATTCCTTTCAATGAATATTAAGGACTGATTTCCTTTAGGGTTGATTGGTTTGATCCACTTTCAGTCCAAGGGACTCTCAAGAGTCTTCTCCAACACCACAGTTCAAAAGCATCAATTCCTTGGTGCTCAGCTTTCTTTATGGTCCAACTCTCACATCCATACATGACTACAGAAAAACCATAGCTTTGACTAGATGGACCTTTGTTGGCAAAATAATGTCTCTACTTTTTAATATGCTGTCTAGGTTGGTTATAGCTTTTCTTCAAAGGAACAAGCATCTTTTCATTTCATTGCTGCAATCATCATTTGCAGTGATTTTTGACCCCAAGATAATAAAGTATCTCACAGTTTCCATTTTTTTCTCATCTATTTACCATGAAGTGATGGAACCAGATGCCATGATTTTCATTTTTTGAATGTTGAGTTTTAAACCAGCTTTTTCACTCTCTTCTTTTACTTTCATCAGGAGGCTCTTCAGTTCCTCTTCACTTTCTCCCCTAAAGGTGGTGTCATCTGCATATCTGAGGTTATTGATATTTCTCCAAGCAATCTTGATTCCAGCTTGTGCTTCATTGAGCCCAGCATTTGGCATGATGTAATGTGCATAGAAGTTAAATACACAGGGTGACAATATACAGCCTTGAGGTACTCTTTTCCCAATTTGGAACTAGCTTGTTGGTCCATGTCCGGTTCTAACTGTTGCTTCTTGACCTGCATACAGAATTCTCAGGAAGCAGGTAAGGTGGTATAGTATTCCCATCTCTTGAATTTTCCAGTTTGTTGTAATCCACAAAGTCAAAGCTTTAGTGCAGTCAATAAAGCAGGAGTAGATTTTTTCTGGAACTCTCTTGCTTTTTCAATGATCCAATTGATGTTGGAAATGTGATCTCTTGTTCCTCTGCCTTTCCTAAATCCAGCTTGAACATCTGGAAGTTCTCAGTTTACATACTGTTGAAGCCTCACTTGGGGAATTTTGAGCATTACTTTACTAGCATGTGAGATTAATGCAATTGTGTTGTAGTTTGAACATTCCTTGGCATTGTCTTTCTTTGGGATTGGAATGAAAAACAACATTTTTCCAGTCCTGTGGCCACTGCTGCGTTTTCAAATTTGCTGGCATACTGACTGCAACACTTTAACAGCATCTTCTTTTAGGATTTGAAATAGCTCCACTGGAATTCCATCACCTTCACTAGCTTTGCTCATAATAATGCTTCCTAAGGCTCACTTGACTTCACACTCCAGGATATCTGGCTCTAGATGAGTGATCACATCATCGTGGTTATCTGGGTCATTAATATCTTTTTTGGATAGTTCTTCTGTGTATTATTACCACCTCTTCTTAATATCTTTTGCTTCTGTCAGGTCCATACCATTTCTGTCCTTTATTGTGGCCATCTTTGCATGAATGGTCCATTTGTATCTGTGATTTTCTTAAAGACACATCTAGCCTTGCCCATTCTATTCTTTTCCTCTATTTCTTTGCATTGATCACTGAGAAACACATTCTTGTCGCTCCTTGCTATTGTTTGGAACTCTGCTTTCAAACGGGCATATCTTTCCTTTTCTCCTCTGCCTTTAGCTTCTCTTCTTTTATCAGGTATTTGTAAGGCCTCCTCAGACAACCATTTTGTTTTTTGAATTTCTTTTTCTTGGGGATGGTCTTGATCACTGCCTCCTGTACAATGTACAATGAACTTCCATCCACAGTTCTTCAGGCAATCTGTCTATCAAATCTACTCCCTTGAATCTATTTGTCACTTCCACAGTATAATCATAAGGGACTTGATTTAGGTCATACCTGAATGTGTTCAAGCTGAATTTAGAAAAAAAGGCAGAGGAACCAGAGATCAAATTGCCAACATCCACTGTATCACCAAAAAAGCAAGAGAATTCCATTAAAAAAATCTACTTCTGCTTTATTGACTATGCCAAAGGCTTTGACTGTGTGGATCACAACAAACTGTGGAAAATTCTTCAAGATATGGGAATATCAGATCGCCTTACCTGCCTCCAAGGAATCTGTATGCAGGTGAAGAAGCAACAGTTAGAACTGGACATGGAACAACAGACTGTTTCCAAATTGGGAAAGGAGTACACCAGGCTGTTTATTCACATGTGAAATGGCGGGCTTGATGAAGCACAAGCTGGAATCACAATTTCTGGGAGAAATATTAATAACCTCAGATATGCAGATGACACCACCTTTATGGCAGAAAGTGAAGATCTAAATAGCCTCCTGATGAAAGTGAAAGAGGAGAGTGAAAAAGTTGGCTTAAAACTCAACATTCAGAAAACTAATATCATGGCATTCAGTCCCATCACTTCATGGCAAATAGATGGGGAAACAATGGAAACAGTGTGAGATTTTATTTTTTCAGGTTCCAAAATCACTGCAGATGGTAAGTGAAGCCATGAAATTAAAACATTCTTGCTCCGTGGAATAAAAGTTATGACCAACCTAGACAGCGTATTAAAAAGCAGAGACATTACTTTGCAAACAAAGGTCCATCTTGTCAAAGCTATGATTTTTCCAGTAGCCATGTACGGATGTGAGAGTTGGACTATAAAAAAAGATGAGCACTGAAGAACTGATGCTTTTGAACTGTGGTGTTGAAGAAGAGGCTTGACAGTCCATTGGACTGCAAGGAGATCCAACCAGTCTATCCTAAAGGAAATCAGTCCTGAGTATTCATTGGAAGGACTAATGCTGAAGCTGAAGCTCCAAAATTTTGGCCACCTGATGTGAAGGACTGATTTACTAGAAAAGAACCTGATGCTGGGAAAGATTGAAGGTGGGATGAGAAGGGGAAGAAAGAGGATGAGATGGTTGGATGGCATCACTGACTCAATGGACATGCATTTGGGTAAGCTCTGGGAGTTGGTGATGGACAGGGAAGACTGGTGTGCTGCAGTCCTTGGGGTCACAATGAGTCGGACACAACTGAGCGACTGAACTGAACTGAGCTGAATGGTCTAGTGATTTTCCTTGCTTTCTTCAATTTAAGTCTGAATTTGGCAATAAGGAGTTCATGATCTGAGCCACATTCACCACCCAGTCTTGCCTTTGCTGACTGTGTAGAGCGTCTCCATCTTTGGTTGCAAAGAATATAATTAATCTGATTTCATTATTGACTATCTGGTGATATCCATGTGTAGGGTCATCTCTTGTGTTGTTGGAAGAGGGGGTTTCCTATGACCAGTGCATTCTTTTGGCAAAACTCTGTTAGCCTTTGCCCTGCTTCATTCTGTAGTCCAAGGCCAAACTTGCCTGTTACTCCAGGTGTATGTTAACATCCTACTCTTTAATTCCAGTCCCTTATGATGAAAAGGACAGCTTTTGGGGTGTTAGTTCTAGAAGGTCTTGTAGATTTCCATAGAACCGTTCAGCCTTAGTTTCTTCAGCATTACTAGTCAGAGCACAGACCCAGATAACTGTGATATTGAATGGTTTGCCTTGAAAATGAACAGAGATCATTCTGTCATTTTTGAGATTGCACACAAGTGCTGCATTTCAGACTGTTTTGTTAACTATGAGGGCTACTCCATTTCTTCTAAGGCATTCTTGCCCACAGTAGTAGATATAATGGTCATTTGAATTAAATTCTTCCATTCCAGTCCATTTTAGTTCACTGATTCCTAAAATGTCAATGTTCACTCTTGCCATCTCCTGTTTGACCACTTCCAATTTACCTTGATTCATGGACCTACCATTCCATGTTCCTATGCAATGTTGTTCCTTATAGCATTGAACTTTACTTCCATCACTAGTCACATCCACAACTGGGTGTTGTTTTCACTTTGGCTCTGTCTCTTCATTCTTTCTGGAGCTATTTCTCCACTCTTCTCCAGTAGCATATTGGGCACCTAGTGATCTGAGGACTTCATCTTTCAGTGCCATATCTTTGTGCCTTTTCATACTGTTCATGGGGTTCTCAAGGCAAGAATACTGAAGTGGTTTGCCAGTCCCTTCTCCAGTGGATCATGTTTTATGAGAACTCTCCACCATAACCCATCCATCTTGGGTGGCCCTACACAGCATGGCTCATAGTTTCATTGAGTTAGACAAGGCTGTGGTCCATGTGATCAGTTTGGTTAGTTTTGTCTGATTGTGGTTTTCATTCTGTCTGCCCTCTGATGGATAAGGATAAGAGGCTTATGGGAGTTTCCTGATGGTAGAGAATGACTGTGGGGGGAAACTGGGTCTTGTTCTGATGGTTGGGGCCATGGTCAAGAAATCTTTAATCAAATATTCTACCGATGGGTGGGGCTGTGTTCTCTCCGTGTTCTTTGGCCTGAGGTCAAACTATGGTAGGGTTATTGAAAGTAATGGCACCTTCTTTTAAAAAGTCTATTTTCCCAGTTCTGTGGAAGTTCTATAAACAAATCCTACTAGCCTTCAAAGTCACATTCCCTGGGGGTTCTCAGTCCCTCTCCCAGATTCCCAGGTTGGGAAATCTGTTGTGGATCCTAGAACTTTCTTAACAGTGCAAGACTTTCTTTGGTAGAATTATAAATATGTATATGTGTGTGTGTGTGTGTGTATATATATATATATATATATATATATATATATATATATATATATCAGTTCAGTTTGGTTCAGTAGCTCAGTCATGTCCGAATCCCTGTGACCCCATGAATTGCAGCACACCAGGCCTCCCTGTCCATTACCAACTCCCAGAGTCCACCCAAACCCATGTCACACATTTAGAAATGTATTTCACAGATATAATGACATTTGTAAAAAATGGACAAATGGTTCATGTGTGAAGCTACTCATTATAGTACTATTTGTAATAGAAAAAAATTCCATCAGGAGGAGACTGGTTGAATAAACTATGGAAGATAAACAACAGAGTATCTTGCAGGTATAGAAAGGAATGAGGATAATCTATATAGAGTGCAATGAAATGATCTCCTAGACATATTGTTAAATGAAAAAGAAAATCAAGGTCGAGAAAAGCAAGCTACCATTTACCTAAATATGAAAGAGTAAAGTTGGTCCAAGTACACACACATAAATATGTGCTTATATTACAAAAAGAAACAATAGAAGGATAAACCATAAAACAAAAATTAAAACAATAATGGAGAGGAGGGGACATACCTAAAAGAAGAAGGAAGGAATACGTTGGATGGGACAAGCATAGAACTGAGAATTTGGGAATATGCATTGTTTTATAGATTAGGCTTTTATTTTTTTTACTTTAATTTTATTTTTAAACTTTACAAAATTGTATTGGTTTTACACAATGATATAACAAGATTAAATTGAAAATAAACCAATTGTTTAAAATTTAAATGAAACAAGTCAACCTAAAATGAAAGAGAGAGAGAGAGAGAAAGAAGAAGATGATGAAGAAGAAAAAGAAGAAACTGAAGGGGAAGAAGAAAGGTGAGGGGAGGGGAGAAGAAAGAAGGGAAAGGAAAGAGAAGAGGAAGGGAGAGGAAGGAGGATGTGTGTGTGTGTGTATAATGCTATCATCATGACTGAAACATAGTAAGTCTTTAATATACATTAGGTATTGTTCTTATCGGAGGCATTTCTTTATCATGAGCACTGGAATAAAAAGACCTGGACCTCACTCCTCCGTTGTTCACTTGCTAGACAAGGGAATGATGAGACCTAGCTAGCTAGTATTTATTGGGAATCAACCATGTGTCAGTCATGCCTCTTTATTTTATTCATAAATTCAAACAATATTTAATGAGCAACTACTCTGTGTAATGATGCTATTCTAGATGTTGTGACTAAAATGAATCAATCAGAAAAATTCCTGTATAACAATCCCAAGTTGTACACTCTCATCTATGTTTCACAAATAAGCAGGGTTGAGGTACAGTGGTGTATCACAACAAGTGACCCATCCTGGGAAAACTCTTCCATAATCAGAGATACTAGGCTGCAGTGGGTGCAACATGGTCAGTTGTTCAGTCGTGTCCAACTCTTAGTGGCCCCATGGACTGTAGCCTGCCAGGCTCCTCTGTCCATGGGATTTCCCAGGCAAAAATACTGGAGTGGGTTGCCATTTCCTTCTCCAGGGCATCTTCCCAACCCAGGGATAAAACCTGCCTCTCCATGTATTGGAGAAGGAAATGGCAACCCACTCCAGTGTTCTTGCCTGGAGAATTCCAGGGACAGGGGAGCCTGGTAGGCTGCCATCTATGGGGAGGCACAGAGTCAGACACGACTGAAGCAACTTAGCAGCAGTAGCAGTGCCACCTGGGATACAAGGGGGATTCCAAAGCAACATGTATCCAGTCCAAAAAGACTCTCTGTCCTGTGAGTCTGAAATTTCTCCCCGACCGAGAGACATGTGGCAATGGTGTATTGGTGCAATGTGATGGTTCAGTTCAGTTCAGTTGCTCAGTCGTGTCTGACTCTTTGCGACCCCATGAATCGCAGCACGCCAGGCCTCCCTGTCCATTACCAACTCCCGGAGTTCACCCAGACTCACGTCCATCAAGTCAGTGATGCCATCCAGCCATCTCATCCTCTGTTGTTCCCTTCTCCTCCTGTCCCCAATCCCTCCCAGCATCAGAGTCTTTTCCAATGAGACAACTCCTCACATGAGGTGGCCAAAGTACTGGAGTTTCAGCTTTAGCATCATTCCTTCCAAACAAATCCCAGGGCTGATCTCCTTCAGAATGGACTGGTTGGATATCCTTGCAGTCCAAGGGACTTTCAAGAATCTTCTCCAACACCACAGTTCAAAAGCATCAATTCTTCTGTGCTCAGCCTTCTTCACAGTCCAGCTCTCATATCCATACATGACCACAGGAAAAACCATAGCCTTGACTAGACGGACATTTGTTGGCAAAGCAATGTCTCTGCTTTTGAATATACTATCTAGGTTGGTCATAACTTTCCTTCCAAGGAGTAAGCGTCTTTTAATTTCATGGCTGCAGTCACCATCTGCAGTGATTTTGGAGCCCCCAAAAATAAAGTCTGACACTGTTTCCACTGTTTCCCCATCTATTTCCCATGAAGTGATGGGACCGGATGCCATGATATTTGTTTTCTGAATGTTGAGCTTTAAGCCAACTTTTTCACTCTCCTCTTTCACTTTCATCAAGAGGCTTTTTAGTTCCTCTTCACTTTCTGCCATAAGGATGGTGTCATCTGCATATGTGAGGTTATTGATATTTCTCCCGGCAATCTTGATTCCAGCTTGTGTTTCTTCCAGTCCAGCGTTTCTCATGATGTACTCTGCGTATAAGTTCAATAAGCAGGGTGACAATATACAGCCTTGACATACTCCTTTTCCTATTTGGAACCAGTCTGTTGTTCCATGTCCAGTTCTAAGTGTTGCTTCCTGACCTGCATACAGATTTCTCAAGAGGCAGGTCAGGTGTTCTGGTATTCCCATCTCTTTCAGAATTTTCCACAGTTTATTGTGATCCACACAATCAAAGGCTTTGGCATAGTCAATAAAGCAGAAATAGATGTTTTTCTGGAACTCTCTTGCTTTTTTGATGATCCAGCGGATGTTGGCAATTTGATCTCTGGTTCCTCTGCCTTTTCTAAAACCAGCTTGAACATCGGGAAGTTCACGGTTCACGTATTGCTGAAGCCTGGCTTGGAGAATTTTGAGCATTACTTTACTAGCGTGTGAGATGAGTACAATTGTGCGGTAGTTTGAGCATTCTTTGGCATTGCCTTTCTTTGGGATTGGAATGCAAACTGACCTTTTCCAGTCCTGTGGCCACTGCTGAGTTTTCCAAATTTGCTTGCATATTGAGTGCAGCACTTTCACAGCATCATCTTTCAGGATTTGAAATAGCTCCACTGGAATTCCATCACCTCCACTAGTTTTGTTCATACTGATGCTTTCTAAGGCCCACTTGGCTTCAAATTCCAGGATGTCTGGCTCTAGGTCAGTGATCACACCATCGTGATTACGTGGGTCGTGAAGCTCTTTTTTGTACTGCTCTTCTGTGTATTCTTGCTACCTCTTCTTAATATCTTCTGCTTCTGTTAGGTCCATACCATTTCTGTTCCTTATCGAGCCCATCTTTGCATGAAATGTTCCCTTGGTATCTCTAATTTTCTTGAAGAGATCTCTAGTCTTTCCCATTCTGTTGTTTTCCTCTATTTCTTTGCATTGATCGCTGAGGAAGGCTTTCTTATGTCTTCTTGCTATTCTTTGGAAATCTGCATTCAGATGCTTATATCTTTCCTTTTCTCCTTTGCTTTTCACAGCTATGAAATGTGATGGTATCCTACCTCAAAAAGTGCACTGGTCTGGGAGTGTCCTTTCCTTTCCTCCACAACTCAGAGACTTCTTTCCTCTAATCTAGATGCATCAGAGACCTGGCTCAATCCCTTACATCCCCTAGACAGGATCAGGTAAGAGTATTGAGAGCCAGAGAAGAACTAGATAAATCACACAGACCAAAATCACAACCACAAAGACTCTGAAATTTAAATTATTAGAACCAGACTCACAAAAGTAGACTACGATCTGTGTGATAAACACAAACAGGTAACTGTCTGCTAAAATAAAAGATTTAAATAGAACCCTGAATCTCCTAATTGAGAAAATGTCCAAAATGTGAAAGAAAAATCTCCTGTCAAAACAAGAATCAGGGAAATGCAATGTGAATAAGAAATGGCAATCACTGACACCAATACTTAGATGAAACAGATGTTGGAATAACCTGACAAGGATTTTAAGGCAGGCATCAACAAGCAATCACAAATTATACTGAGAGAAAAGAAAAATTAGAAAATCACAGCAAAGAAATAGGAATTATAAAAATATGTAATTTTACATAGAAATTCTAAAAATAAAAACAGAAATAAATCTCACTATATGAAGTCAGTAGTAGTGAGGAGATGGCAGATAATAGAATCACTGAACTTGAGGACAGAAAAACAGAATGTATGCAATCATGGACCTGTGGGACAACAATGAAAGTTCAAACAATTATATTATCAGAATTTCATGAAAATAAAAGTAAAATATGTGACTGAAAATATTTTCAAAGAAATAAATGTTAATACTTCACAAATTTGGCAAAACAGCTACTGATTCAAGAGGATGAGAAATTCCTAAATAGAGTAAGTTTAGAGAAATGCAAACCAAAACATATTGTAATGAAATTTCTAAAGACTAAGAAAAAATCTTAGAAGTAGCTAGAAATAAATGACACCAACTAAAGACAATACCAATAGAAATGACAGGGGTTTTCTACTTGAAGTTATGCAGGCTTCAATGAAGAGGTCAATGTTTCTCAAGTGCTGAAAGAAAAAAAAAACTGTCATAAGTGCAAATTCTGTATTCAGTGAAAGTATCCTTCAGGAATTAAGAGGAAATAAAGATATTCTGAGGCAAAGGAAAACTAAAAGAATGTGTTTCTAGTAGATCTATTCTTAAAGAATGGATAAATTGAGTTCTTCAAAGAGAAATAAAAATTCAAACAGAAAATAAATGATTAAATTATAGAAGAAGAAATTCTGGAGCATCAAGAAGAAAATAAGAAACATTGAAAGAGCAAAAATATGGGTATATACAATCAACTATCCTCATGAGTTTTATAAATTGTGTTTATTGGTTAAAAGAAAAATCTCAAAATTATCTGATACTCATAGCAATGATATTTGTAAGTGAGAAAGTAAAGGAACCTAAGTAGAATGAATGTTTCCATACTGTATTCAAAAAATGATAAAATGTTGATACCAGTGGAGAATGTTAATTCACATGTGTATAATACAGTAAATCCACTCTAAGTCCACTATATACAAATGAATTCCATTCTGAGAGCATGTTCATTAAGTCCAATTTGTTTGTAAGTCCAACAAAGTTAGCATAGGTACCCAGTTGGCTATACAGTAGTGTACTGTCATAGGTTTATAATACTTTTCACACAAATAATACATAAAAACAAAAAATAAAGAGAACATTTTAAATCTTACTGTATATAACCTTGAAAAGTACATTAGTACAGTGCAACAGCTGGCACACAGGTGTTGGCATCTATTGAATGGGCAAGATTTAATGACTGGAGAGGGAGAGGAGGTGGGAGATAGTAGAGATAAAGGATTGTCAACAATAGGAGATGGAGGGCAAGCTGCAATTTCACTCACATCTGACACTGATGGAACACATACTTGTATCTTTGAAAATTCACAACTTGAAGGTTCAAATGTAGGGGACTTAGTATACCCATAATGATGTCAAGGAAAACTATACAAAATTATCACAAATAAATCAAGATGGAATCCTAAAAATTTGTTCAAGTAATCCACAGGGAAGCAAGGAATGATGCATGGAAGAACAAGAAACATAAAAAACAAATGGATAAAATGGCATACTTAGGGTCTAACATATCAACAGTTACTGTAAATATAAAAAAATTAGTACACCAATTAAGAGCTGAGATTGGCACAGTGTATACAATAAACACTATCAAATTGCCCTCAGTAAGAATTTCAGGGATGGCTTCAAGATGGTGGAGGAATAGAATGGGGAGAGCATCTTCTCCCCTACAAAAGATCACCTCTCCCACATCAAAAGATCATCTCCATGTGGAACAATTACACCCAACAACTTCTGAACACTGGCAGAGGACCCCAGATGTCCAGAATGGCAAAACAATCTCCTCAGAATGAAGGGTTATGTCTTCTGTGCTGTGTAGCCTGAGAAGTCTTGATGCCACTGTAAGAGGTTAGGCCTGAACCCCAGAGGCAGTAGACTCAACTCCAGTTCTTTGAACCATCAGAGAACCCCCAAAGCCATGGAACATTAATAGATGAGAGCCCACCCAAAGGCCTCCATACCTACACTGAGACAAAACTCCACCAAGAGCCAGCAAGCTCCCAGTGCAGCGTGCCCCATTCCAGTCCTCCAGCAAAACAGGAACACAATGCTGAATATTAGCAGACAGGGTGCCCAAAGCCATAGCAAACCCATAGACACCCCAAAACTCACTACTGGACACTGCAAAGCCCTCCAGAGAGAAGATATCCAGTTCTATCCAACAGAACACTGGCACAAGTCCCCCCACCCATGAAACTTTCACAAGGCACTGGTCCAACCCCACCCATGGGCAGCAGACTCCACAATTAGGAGAAACTACCACCCTCCAGCCTGCAGAAAGGAGAACCTAAACACAGAAAACTAAACAAAGTGAAAAGACAGAGAAATACACAGCAGATGAAGGAACACAGAAAAAACTCAGAAGATCAAACAAATAAGGAGGAGATAAGGAATCTATCTGAAAAATAATTCAGAATAATGATAGGAAAGATGATCCAAAATCTTGACAACAAAATAGAGGCATGGATAAATAGTTGGAGGCATGGATTGAGAAGATACAAGAAATGTTTAACAAGGACCTAGAAGAATTAATGAAAAAACAGTCAACAATGCAATAACTAAGTTTAAAAATACAGTGGAGGGAACCAACAGTAGAGTAATTAAGGCAGAAGAATGGATAAGAGAACTGGAAGACAGAATGGTGAAAATAAATGAAGCAGAGAGGAATAAAGAAAAAAGAATAAAAAGAAATGAAGATAACATAAGAGACCACTGAAACACCATTAAGCACCCCAACTTTTGAATCATAGATGTCCCAGAAGAAGAAGATAAAAGGAAAGGGCATGAGAAAATATATGAGATTATAACTGAAAACTTCCCTAAAATAGGGAAGAAATACCCATCCCAAAAGCCCAGAAAGTCCCAGGCAGGATAAGCTAAAGGAGAAACATGTCAAGATATATATTAATCAAACTAACAAAAATTAAAAACAAATATTAAAAGCAGTGAGGGAACAGCAACAAATAACACACAAGGGGATCCCCATAAGGTGAATGACTGAATTTCAACACAAGCTCTGCAGGCCAGGAAGGAATGGCAGGAATACTTAAAGTGATAAAAGGGAGAAATCTACAGCCAGGATTACTCTATTCAGAAAGGATCTCATTCAGATGTGAAGGAGAAATCAAAGGCTTTACATACAAGCAAAAGCTAAGAGAATTCAGCACCACCAAACCAATGCTTCAACAAATGATAAAGGAACTTCTCTAGATAGAAAACACAGCAAAGGCCTATAAAAACAAATCCAAAACAAAATAACAAAATATAAACACAATATTAAACTGAAAACAATAAAGTAAATGGTAATGGGGTCATACATATCAATAACTACCTTAAATGTAAATGGGCTAAATGCTCCAAGAAAAAGACATAGATTGGCCATATGGATACAAAAACAAGACTCCCATATATGGTGTTTACAAGAGATTCACCTCAAATCTAGGGACACACATAGACTGAAAGTGAGGGGCTGGAAAAAGATATTCTATACAAAAAGAGATCAAAAGGAAGCAGAAGTAGTAATACTCATATCAGATAACATAGACTTTAAAATAAAGACTGTTTTAAGAGATAAAGAGGAACACTGCATAATGATCAAGATATCAATCCAAGAAGACAATTATAAATATATATGCACCCAATGTAGGGGCACTTCAATCCATAAGGCAAATGATAACAACTATTAAAGGGGAAATTGACAGCAACACAGTAATAATGGAGGCCTTTAATAAATACTCCACCCACACCAATGGACAGATCATCTAGACAGAAAATTAATAAGGAAATACAAGCTTTAAATGACACATTGGAGCAGTTGGACCTAACATATCTACAGGGCATTTAATCCAAAACCAATAGATTTCACTTATTTTCTCAAGTGCACATGGAACATTCTTCAGGATAGATCACATCCTGGACCATAAATCAAGTCCTGTTAATTAAAAAACAACAACAACAACAACAACAACAACAAAAAACAAATCATTTCAAACATCTTTCTTGATCATTATGCAGTAAGATTAGATATCAACTACAGAAAAAAAGACTATAAAAAACACAAACACATGGAAGATAAACAACACAGTTCTGAAGATCACTGAAGATATGAGAAAGTAAATCAAAATATGCATAGAAACAAGTGAAAATGAAAACACAACTACTCAAAACCTATAAGATGCACTAAAAGCAGTGCTAACAAGGAAGTTCTTAGCAATACAAGCTTACCTCAAGAAGCAAGAGATACATAAAGTAAACAACCTAACATTACACCTAAAGCAACTAGAGAAAGAAAAACAAAAACAAAAAACCAAAGTTACTAGAATGAAAGAAATCGGAAAGATCAGAGCAGAAATAACTGAAAAAGAAATGAAGGCAGCTATAGCAAAGATCAACAAAACTAAAAGCTGGTCTTTAAGAAGATAAACAAAATAGACAAACCATTAGCCAAACTCATCAAGAAAAAACATGGAGAAGACTCAAATCAATAAAATTAGAAATGAAAACAGAGAAGTTACCACAAACAAATCAGAAACAAAAAGGATCATAAAAGACTGCTACAAGCAACTATATGCCAATAAAATGGACAACTTGGAAGAAATGGGCAAATTCTTAGAAAAATATAGCCCTCTAAAACTGAACCAGGAGGAAACAGAAAATATGAACAGACCAATCACAAGCATGGAACTCAAAACTGTAAACAAAACTCTTCCTAACAAACAAAAGCCCAGGACCAGATGGCTTCACAGTTAATTTATACCAAAAATTTAGAGAAGAGCTAACACTTATCCTACTCAAACCCTTCCAGAAAGTTTCAGGGTAAGGAAAACTGCCAAACTCATTCTATGAGGCCACTATCACCCTGATACCAAAACCAGATAAAGATGACACACATGCGAAAAAAAAAAATTATAGGCTAATATCACTGTGGAACGTAGATGAAAAAATCATCAACTAAATTCTAGCAAACAGAATTCAACAACATATTAGAAAGATCATACATCATGATCAGATGGGCTTTACTGCAGGGATACATAGATTATTCTATATATGCAAATCAAACACTGTGATATGCCATGCTAACAAATTGAAAGATAAAAACAAGATGATCATCTCAGTAGATGCAGAGGAAGTCTTTGACAAAATTCAATACCCATTGTGATAAAAACTCTCCAGAAAGTAGGCACAGAAGAAACATACCTCAACATAATAGAGACCATATACAACAAACCCATAGCAAACACTATCCTCAATGGTGAAAAACTGAAAGCATTTCCTCTAAAATCAAGATGAAGGAGCCACTTTCACCACGACTATTCAACATAGTTTTGGAAGCCATAACCACAGCAGTCAGAAAATTAAAGAAACAAAAGGAATTCAGATTGGAAAAGAAGCAAAACTTTCACTGTTTGCAGATTACATGATTCTCTACATAGAAAACCTTAACAACACCATCAGACAATTACTAGAGCTAATCAATGAACATAGTAAAGTCATAGGATATAAAATTAATACACAGAAATCCCTTGCATTCCTATACACTAACAATGAAAAATCAGAAAGAGAAATTAAGGAAACAATTTCATTCACCATTGCAACAAAATGAATAAAATACTTAGGAATAAATTTATCTAAAGAGAACACCTATATACAGAAAACTATAAGACACTGATAAAATAAATCAAAGATGACACAAACAGAGAGACACACCATGTTCTTGGACTGGAAGTATCAATATAATGAAAATGACTATACTACCCAAAGTAATCTATAGACTCAATGCAACCCCTATCAAACTATGAACTGTACATCTCACAGAACTAGAACAAATAATTTCACAATTTGTATGGAAACACAAGACATTTTGAATAGCCAAAGCAATTTGAGAAAGAAGAATCGAGCTGGAGGAATCAACCTTCCTGACTTCAGACTATACTACAAAGCTACAATCATCAAGATAGTATACTACTGGCAAAAACCCAGAAATATTTACCAATGGAACAAGATAGAAAACCAGAAGATAAATCCATACACCTATGGACACCTTATCTTTGACAAACGAGGCAAAAAAAAAAAAAAATACACTGGAGAAAATAGTGTCTTCAACAACATCATCTCATACTGGGCAGAATGCCATCATCAGAAAGTCTACAAACAATAAATACTGAGAGGGTGTGGAGAAAAGGGAATCCTTTTACACTGTAGGTGGCAATGAAAATTGATACAACCACTATGGAGTATAGTATGGAGATTCCTTGAAAAACTAGGAATAAAACTACCATGTGCCCCAGCAATCCCAGTACTGGGCATATATCCTGAGGAAACCATAACTGAAAAAGACACATGTACCCCAATGTTCACTGCAGCATTATTTACAATTGCTAGGATATGCAATCAACCTAGATGTCCAGATGAATGGGTAAGGATAAGATAAGGATAAGGATAAGATAAGAATGGATAGCAACCTAGATGTCGTCAGATGAATGGATAAGGAAGTTATGGTGCATATACACAATGGAATATTACTCAACTATAAAAAAGAACACATTTGAGTCAGTTCCAATGAGGTGAATGAACATAGAGACTATTATACAGAGTGAAGTAAGGCAGAAAGAGAAAGACAAATATATATTAATGCACATATATGAAATCTTGAAAGATGGTACTGACAATCCTATGTGTAGGGCAACAAAAGAGACACAACATAAAGATGAGACTTTTGGACACAATGGGAGGTGAGGTGGGATGATTTGAGAAAATAGCACTGAAATATACACATTACCAAATGTGAAATAGATAGCCAAGGGGAGTTTCATCTATGATGCAGGGGATCCAAAGCTGGTGCTTTGTAACAACCTGAAGAGGGGTGGGTAGGGAAGCAGTTGGAAGAGGGGTTCAGGAGGGCAACGATACACATATGCCTATGGCAAATTCATGCTGATGTATGACAGAGGCCATTACAACATTATAAACTAATTATCCTACAATTAAAATAAATTAATTAATTTTAAAAATAATTTCTTAAATAGGAGTTTCATTTCTTAAGAAATTAGAAAGGAAGAAAGTATCATGAAAAATTTATATTGAAAATTTTGTTTCCTAATGGGGAAACAAAGAAAACATGTTCAAATGATCATGTCCCCCCAAATTCTTTTCCTGCTAACTAGTTTTATAACAAGAAAAATATTGATGTTCTTAATTAATTTTACCAAGCTAACACAGTTCTGATATAAAATTTGAGGCACAAGGGCTTCCCTGGTGCCTCAGACTATAAAGAATCTGCCTGCAATGCAGGAGTCGTGGGTTCGATCCCTATGTTGGGAAGATCCCCTGGAGAAGGGACTAGCTAACCACTCCAGTATTCTTACCTGGAGAATTCCATGGACAGTGGAGCCTGGCAGGCTACCATCCATGGGGTCGCAAAAAGTCATACACGACTGAGCAACTAACACTTTTACTTCATTTTCAGCATAGTGCTGATATCAATTTTGATGCTGATAGTGTACTTATTTATTATGCTGCTACTGCTAAGTCGCTTCAGTCATGTCCGACTCTGTGCGACCCCAGAGATAGCAGCCCACCAGGCTCCCCCATCCCTGGGATTCTCCAGGCAAGAACACTGGAGTGGGTTGCCATTTCCTTCTCCAACGCATGAAAGTGAAAAGTGAAAGTGAAGTCACTCAGTCGTGTCGGACTCTTAGCGACCCCATGGACTTCAGCCTACCAGGCTCCTCCATCCATGGGATTTTCCAGGCAAGAGTACTGGAGTGGGTTGCCATTGCCTTCTCCAACTTATTTATTATACTTATTTATAAATAAAGTACTTATTTATTATAAATAAAATATTAACATAAAACATAAGAGGGCATTTAACCCAAAATCACAATAAAAAATGCCTTATCCTGGGGATGGAAGATATTTTAATTTTGGAATTTATTAATATAGGTTATCAAATTAATGATACAGTCATTAAATAGTCAAGAGATAATGACAAAATGAAATAAAATTAAAAATCACTTCTGATTTTTTAAAAATATTATACATTATATAAAAGATTTTTAAAATACTCCATATTCTGCTATATGTATTTCTAGTCAGGTGCCCTACATGAGTGAAGGATGAATGATAAACAGTGAGTAGAATAGGAAAACAAAAATTCAGAAACAGTTCACAACACTGCAAATAAACAAACACCAAAAGGTGATATTTTCCCCTATCAAATAAAAAAAGGAAAAACAAAACAAAACAAACTCCTCTCATGTTAGTAATGTAATGTGACAAAGGAAGACATAAAATAGATGATAGACACATACATTATTTATGCTTGGTTAGGTTTCTGGGATATACGAACTCCATGCACTATTGACAATAATTGTAATTATAGTGGAAATTAGTAAAATAAAGAAAAAAAAGTGTTATCTGCTAATATATTACAGGATTCTTAAAACTGAATGCATTATTTAGCTTGATCATTTTACTTCTAAAAATGTCCTGCTGGAAGAGTGTTGCTCTTCTCTAAAGATTTATTTACAGTGATGTTTACAGTTCATCCTGGAGAAGGAAATGGCAACCCACTCTAGTATTCTTACTTGGACAAGTCCATGGGCAGAGGAGCTTGGTGGGTTACAGTCCATGGGGTCACAAAGAGTTGGACACGACTGAGTGACTAACACTTTACAGTTCATATGAGTGAACTTAAAAACTAAATAAAATAAATTATAAAAATAAGATTGTGTCAGATGCTGTTAGCTTCTTATCCAAAATTCATTGCTCATTTTCTTCCTTATTAACATAACATTTATTTAATTCTGGGTGGTAAAGTGACCAGTCTCAAGAACTGATTCTTTTTTTTTTTTTTCTAATTTTATTTTATTTTTAAACTTTACATAATTGTATTAGTTTTGCCCAATATCAAAATGAATCCGCCACAGGTATACATGTGTTCCCCATCCCGAACCCTCCTCCCTCCTCCCTCCCCATACCATCCCTCTGGGCCGTCCCAGTGCACCAGCCCCAAGCATCCAATTGGTCTTATTCTGTTATGGCAATCTCATTTTTGTTTGCCAAGTACTCATGTCCTAGCATCGGATGCAATTTTGAGATACTTATAATGCCCAACTCTGGTTAATATGATACAAAAGATTCAAAAGGAAATCTGTTGGGGAGCTTCTAGGAAAACGTGTGTGTGTGCTAAGTCACTTCAGTTGTGTCCAACTTTTTGCGATCCTATGGACTATAACCCACCAGGCTCCTCTCTGTCCGTGGCATTCTCCAGGCAAGAATACTGGAGTGGGTTGCCATGCCCTTCTCCAGGGGATCTTCTCAACCCAGGGATCAAACCTGTGTTTCTTCTGTCTCCTGCATTAAGCAGGCAGGTACTTTACTGCTAGCGCCACCTTCTCCCCTTACAATATTAAGTTGCTTTTTCCCCTGCCCCTTCTTCCTAACTGACTATGATGTAAGGATGTAATGCTTTCAGTTATGGTAACCAAAAGACCACAAGCATGAGGAAAAAATAGCAAGGTGCCCAGGATGTTGACAACATTCTGCCCAACCAACACCAAGGTTTCTTGCTTCCAGATTTTATTACATAAGTAAACGTGTTTATGGTTCAAATCAGTTTTAAGTTTTATGTTATTTTTAACTTAGTACATCCTAACTGAATAAAAGATTGATTTGCCCACAGCAAAGCTGGGACTCAAATCCATGTGCATCTGTCTCATGTTTATTTTTACTGAACCACTGTGACTTTAAGCAAGACACATATCCTCTTTGAGTCTTAGTTTCATCATCTAAAATGGGGTTTATAATACCTTCTTGGTGGGAAAGACAGCCAAATGAGATAATGCACATGAAAGCTCTTTATAAAGCACAGACTGCTATACAAGCACAAGCTATTTATATGTAAAGTTGTTGGAAGAACACAGTATTGCAGTTAATTCATTTTTTTCTGAGCTTATAGTAGTGCTAAAACAAATTACAACCAAAGAGATGCTTAGACACTTCATCATGGGCTAATTTTGAGAGTTCGGTAACAAATAACAGTTTGACAGAAAGACCTGTTTTTTCCCCTTGGAGAAGTTTGGGTTTGTAAATATGGGTGACTTATCTAATACCTTGTTCTTATAAAAGTGCTGAGACTTCTGATCATGAAGATCAAGGTGATATTTAAAATAGATTTTATCAAGCCAAGCAGCTTATTCCATTGGGTCCATCCTAATGTCCAGCATGACCGAACTCTTGGTGATCATTCCTTGGTCTTGAGATCCCTTATAAATCATGTGGGTACCCCACTGTGGTATAGAATGTTATGTGTAGAGGAGTTAAAATTAGAATTAGTGCTTGTTTCTTGATATCCCTGGGCCTTAGTCTCTATTTGCAAAATAGGTAGAAAAGAGGCAGGCTAAATAATTACTACATTTTGTTTCAGTCAGGGGATCATGTCACTCTCCAACCTGTGAAGTGAAGTGATAGTTGCTCAGTTGTGTCCTACTCTTTGTGACTCTTGGACTGTAGTCTGCCAGGCTCCTTGTCTACGAAATTCTCCAGGCAAGATTACTAGAATGGGTTGCCATTCCTTTTTCCATAGGATCTTCCTGATCCAAGGATCAAACCCGGGCCTCCTGCATTGCAGGCAGATTATATACCATATAAGCTACCAGGGAAGCTCAAACCTAAAACTCTCTGAAGGATTCCTGGTGCACTTAAAAAAAAATTTCTCAACATAAACTTGAAGAGTCCCCATGATTTGGCAATATCTCTCTCTGAGACTTCATTATGTACTACTCTGTCTCTCACCCAACAATCATCAGCTGTACTTACATTCTTCCTCTTCTTTGAACATTCCTAGTTCACTCTCACCTTGGAACTCTGTAGTAGTTCTATCCTCTTCCCAGAAGGCACCTCCTTAAAAAGGCATTCCTGTACTACATGATAGGAGCTAACCAGTCATTCTGTATAAGATCACTGTAATTTAATTCTTGTCATACTTCCATATCTATGTATGTATCTTTTTCACTGTTTCACTAATTTACTTATGATTGATTCATGTGGAGGTTTGACAGAAAACAGCAAAATTCTGTAAAGCAATTATCCTTCAATAAAAAATAAATAAATTTAGAAAAAAAGGTAAGGTTGGTGAAGGCAAAAAATTTTGTTTTGCCACATCCACAGTGCCTAAAACCATGCCTGCCAGTTTGTAGGTATTTAAACTATCTCCCAAAAAAGAAATGAAAACAGGCAAAATGGTTGTCTGAGGAGGCCTTACAAACACTGTGCAAAGAAGAGAAGCACAAAGCAAAGAAGAAAGAGAAAAATATACCAAACTGAATGCAGAGTTTCAGAGAATGGCAAGGAGAGATAAGAAAGACTTCTTAAGTGAACAACGCAAAGAAATAGAGAAAACAATAGAACTGGAAAGACTAGAGATCTCTTCAAGAAAATTAGAGATACCAAGGGAATATTTAATGCAAATGTTAGTCACTCAGTCATGTCTGACTCTTTGCGACCCCATGGACTGTAGCCTACCAGGTTCTTCTGTCCATGAGATTCTTCAGGCAAGAATATTGGAGTGGGTTGCCATTCCCTTCTCCAAAGATGGACACAATAAAGGACAGAAATGGTATGGACCTAAGACCAGCAGAAGAGATTAAGAAGAGGTGGCAAGAAAACACAGATGAACTATACAAAAAAGGTCTTAATGACCTGGATAACCTCAATGGTGTGACCACTCACCTACAGCCAGAGATCCTAGAGTGTGAAGTCAAGTAGGCCTTAGGAAGCATTAGTAGAAACAAATCTAGTGGAGGTGATGGAATTCCAGTGGAGCTATTTCAAATCCTGAAAGATGATGCTGTTAAAGTACTGCACTTAATATGCCAGCAACTTGGGAAAACCCAGCACTGGCCACTGGACTGGAAAAGGTCAGTTTTCATTCCAATCACAAAGAAGGGCAATGTGAAAGAATGTTCAAACTACCACACAATTGCACTCTTTTCACATGCTAGCATGGTAATGCTCAAAATAATCCAAGCTAGGCCCCAACAGTACATCAACTGAGAACTTCCAAATGTACAAGATGGATTTAGAAAAGGTAAAGGAACCAGAGACCAAATTGCCAACATCTGTTGGATCATAGAAAGAGAAAGGGAATCTAGAAAAACATCTACTTCTGCTTCATTGACTATACTAAAGCCTTTGACTGTGTGGATCACAACAAACTGTGGAAAATTCTTAAAGATATGAGAGTACCACACCAACTTACCTGCCTCCTGATAAACCTGTATGCAGACCAAAAAGCAACAGCTAGAACTGGACATGGAACAATGAACTGGTTCCAAATAGGGAAAGGACTACATCAAGGCTGTATATTGTCACCCAGCTTATTTAACTTATATACAGTCAGGTCAGTTCAGTCACCCTGTCATGTCCAACTCTTTGAAACCTCATGGACTGCAGCATGCCAGGGTTCCCTGTCCATCACCAACTTCCAGAGCTTGCTCAAACTCATGTCCATTGAGTCAGTGATGCCATCCAACCATCTCATCCTCTGTTGTCCCCTTCTCCTTCTGCCTTCAATCTTTCCCAGCATCACAGTCTTTGCCAATGAGTTAGTCCTTCCCATTAGGTGACCAAAGTACATCATGTGTACAGATATACAGAGTACATCATGTGAAATGTTGGGCTGGATGAAGCTTAAGCTAGAATCAAGATTACCAAGAGAAATACCAATACCCTCAGATATGCAGATGACACAACCTTAATGGCAGAAAGCAGAGAGGAACTAAATAGCCTCTTGATGAAGGTGAAAGAGGACAGTGAAAACACTGGCTTAAAACTCGGCATTCAAAAAACTAAGATTATGCGATCTGGTCCCATTCAGTTCAGTTCAGTTCAGTTGCTCAGTCGTGTCCGACTCTTTGCGACCCCATGAATCGCAGCATGCCAGCCTCCCTGTCCATCACCAACTCCGAGTTCACCCAAACTCATGTCCATAGAGTCGGTGATGCCATCCAGCCATCTCATCCTCCACTGTCCCCTCTTCCTCCTGCTCCCAATCCCTCCCAGTATCATAGTCTTTTCCAATGAGTCAACTCTTCGCATCAGGTGGCCAAAGTACTGGAGTTTCAGCTTTAGCATCATTCCTTCCAAAGAAATCCCAGGGCTGATCTCCTTTAGAATGGACTGGTTGGATCTCCTTGCAGTCCAAGGGACTCTCAAGAGTCTTCTCCAACACGACAGTTCACAAGCATCAATTCTTCAGCGCTCAGATTTCTTCACAATTCAACTCTCACATCCATATATGACTACCAGAAAAACCATAGCCTTGACTAGATAGACCTTTGTTGGCAAAGTAATGTCTCTGCTTTTCAATATGCTATCTAGGTTGGTAATAACTTTCCTTCCAAGGAGTAAGCGTCTTTTAATTTCATGGCTGCAGTCACCATCTGCAGTGATTTTGGAGCCCAGAAAAATAAAATCTGACACTGTTTCCACTGTTTCCCTATCCATTTCCCATGAAGTGATGGGACCAGATGCCATGATCTTAGTTTTCTGAATGTTGAGCTTTAAGCCACCTTTTTCACTCTCCTCTTTCACTTTCATCAAGCGGCTTTTTAGTTCCTCTTCACTCCAGTCCCATTACTTCATGTCAAATAGATGTGGAAACAATGAAAACAGTGACATATTTTATTTTCTTGGGTTCCAAAATTACTGTGGACAGTGACTGCAGAAATTAAAAGGCGTTTGCTCCTTGGAAGAAAAGCTATGACAAACCTAGCCAGCATATTAAAAAGCAGAGACACCACTTTGCTGACTAGGTTCATATAGTCAAAGCTATGGTTTTCCAGTAGTCATGTATGGATGTGAGCGTTGGACCATAAAGAAGCCTGAGCACCGAAGACTTGATGCTTCTGCACTGTGGTGTTGGCAAAGACTCATGAGAGTCCCTTGGACAGCAAGGAGATCAAAGCAGTCAACCTTTAAGGAAATTAACCCTGAATATTCACTGGAAGGACTGGTGCTGAAGCTCCAATACTTTGGCCACCTGATGCAAAGAGCTGAATCATTGCAAAAGACCCTGATGCTGGGAAAGATTGAGGGTAGGAGGAGAATGGGGTGACAGAGGATGAGATGTTTGGATGGCATCATCGACTCAATGGATATAAGTTTGAGCAAACTCAGGAGATAGTGAAGGATAGGGATAGGGAAGCCTGGTGTGCTGTAGTCCATGGGGTCGCAAAGAGTAGGACATGACCTAGTGACTGAATAACAATGAACAAAACCAGTAAGTGATTGCTGAATTAATAGACAACTGCAGAAAATATGTGAGTGTGAAAAAAATCTGCTGGCTGTCTGCTCCCAACCTTTATGTCCTCAACTTCAGTCTCAATTTAATACCACTCTCAGTTTCTGGGATCAATGGGGACCTGAAGCAGAAACAATAATGCAGCTCTGCAAATCAGGGTTGAGTATATAATTCCTGCCTTGTGGGTTGTTTTGTTACCAACTGGGATTCTAGACCCTTCCTAGTTCCCCATCAGTGAATCCTCTCTTGCAGTTTCCTCAGTGGCCCAGTTCCTCTATACAGAGGCCACATTTCAGCCTACTCAGTTCTCTCTTTTCCATTCCCAAGACTTGATAGCTGGCTCCTGAACCCCAAATGAGTGGATCTTGCTTTAGTTGACATATGTCTATAATACTTAACAGCCTTCTTAAACCTTTGTATTATATATCTCCTCTTGAGATACTCCATTATCTCATGGAATCCTCACCTGCCTCTGATGCTGCCAGGTTGAATTCTTAATGGAACTGTGAATGCTATTGTCATAATCTTTGGATTTCATATGTTTTATTTGCTAAACCTATTAGCCACAGATGGGGTTGACTCTCCTAATCTTGGACTTTCTTGGTTGCCAGTCTGCTTTTCTAGGATGTAACAGAAATAAGTATCCTGACCAGGGGTACTTACCTTGGAGAGCTCTTGTCCAGGTCCACACAGTTGGCAAGTGACACACCGTCCCCATTGGTCCCAGTACTCATTTTCTTGGCAATCCATGGTGGGAAGGCTATGGGCACAGAATACAATTATGGAACAAATGGAAAGGATCTCAAGGCAAGTAGTGGCTTCCATCTCAGTTGGTTTATGGACCTCTTAGTCTATTCTCTGGACCTGGGTTAGAAGGTTTGAGGAAGCCAAATCAAAACAGCTAATGCCTAGATAGCACTAACCATGTGCCAAGAAGTCTTAAATGGTTTAAATGTAATACTTCAAGCTTTAAAACAACCATATCATAAATTATTATTAACCTAATTTTGAATATGTGAAAAATGAGACATAAAGGCCAAGGAATTCACCAATGTTCATACAGTTAGTGGTTGTAACACTTGCTGAACTGGAAAGAAAATGATAAGACAAGGAGCTGGTATCTGCCTAGAAACTAGAGTATAGCCACAATCTCTCACATGTTACCAGCTATCAACAGTTTTGAAAGCACTTTCATACTCATTATATTTGATCCACATAACATTCATGTTGCAAGCAATAGAGATTATTATCCCTTTGTGGATGAGAAAGCTGAAGCATGGTTCTCTTTTGCCAAAACTGTCTCAAGTACCTTTGAAGACAACTAGCTGTCATTGCTTCTGTCCTTGGAAGCGTGGGAGGGGAGAATGATCCAGCTTGAAGAAATGTCCTGGTACATCAAAGTGCAGAGAAAAGGAAACACTACTCAGATAACAGGTTTCAAAATACAAATGGTATAGGGCACTGGAACTAGCATTGGTCAAAGAGTTGGGAGATATCGGTTCTATCCTGGATACAGGTTTGTTTAGGACTAATAAGCTTCCTCAGGATATGGGACTTTCAGGGTTGAAACTAGGACAGTCTCAGGTAAACTGGGATGGTTGGTCAACTTACTTGGCTCTTCTTTCAATCTATGATTCTGTATGAGTGACTTTATTTTTTCTGGCTTCAGTTACTTAATCTGAAGAAAGGGGTCGGTACGTTCCTTACCTACCTTATATAGTCCTTGGAATGATTAAATGAACTAAGGTCCATCAAAGCATTCTGAAGGATTTGAGAAGTTATACAAAATAAGATAGAGTTGAGTATATAGAGAGGTAATTTTCTACAAAGATGAATTTTACTGTAAGTAACTGATACATGGGGCTTGCATTGCTCAAAGAGAAAGGTGGGGTGAGGTTCTTTTGTTCACTCCTTAACCTCATACCACGGTGAACTTCAGGTGGTTTCTCAAAGTATATAAAATCCTAAATGTGTACTTCCAGTCAGAAGAGAGGAGAGTGTGTATGTATAACTTGTGCTAGATACCATCATTCCTCCCTTTAAAAGTCCCCAGTAGCAATGGAGTAAGTTTTCCTGTCTGGGATTCTTGCTTGAATGTACCTTTTCCCACGATCAACTGGGCCATTCTTTCCCATTTCTTAATTCAGAACAAAGTAGACTACAAAATCTATTTTTTACATAAGCTTAAGATGCCCCCGTCTGTTGTTTTTATTATTGACCCATAGTGTCAGCCTCAGTAGGCACACTCCCCTCCCTACCCCGCATCATGTCATTAGGAACAAGAACTATCAGTGGTCTCACAGCTCTCATGACAAGATAATTAAGTGTCATGGGCACAGGGCCAGAATACTGGTCTGGGCAACTCCCCTGTATCCTATTCTTGCCCACAAAAACAGAAAATCATTGGCAGGAGCCAAAGAGCAGTCATGCCCTTATGATAAGCTCCCAATATAGGCATCTGAAATCTCCATAGCATCTGTTTCTGCCCTTTGGGTATCTGAGACACTTTATTATATTTGGTATCCAGAGCCCCTTCCATCTAATAAATGTCATGTGGCATGAATCTTAACATGTCCCTCTAACCTTGGCTTTGAGACCTGTGAGTAGGCAAGTTAGGTGTATGGCCAAATCCCCATATCAGGCTCCAGGGAACAAACATAGGGCTTTTTTTTTTTCCTTCTACTTTGTCAAACTGTTTATCCCAAGCAAGCAAATTAAACTGTCTTTCACAATAAGTTTAACAAATTACCTTTTTTAAAGAGAAGCCACAATGACTCTGATCTGTTATGAAGAGGTCATGGCTATGAGTAAAATTGTCTAATAATGGTTAAATTATTACCAAGGGACAAACTCAGGCCTTATGTCAAGTTCTTCCCTGTGGTCAGCAGTGTCCTGTAGTACATGTACTGCCTTTTTATTTTAAGAGAAGGTGAGAGAGAATAACTAAGTTTTGAGAAAATCAGAGCTACTCTGAGGTGCCCTATAACTGCAGCTAGACACTCTTCCAAAGTATCCCAGAAGATACATCTGAATCCTCCAAACTGCTGTATAAGTCAGCAACATAGATGGATCTATAAAATTTTGACATATGTATGGATGTGTGCTAAGTCACTTCAGTCGTCACTGACTCTTTGCAACCCCATGGACTATTGCACACAAGGCTCCTCTGTCTCTGGCATTCTCCAGACAATAATACTGGAGTGGGTTGCCATGTCCTCCTTCAGGGGATCGTCACGAACCAGGAATATAACCCACAGTTCCTGTGTCTCCTGCATTGCAGGCAGATTCTTTACCATTGAGCCACCAGGGAATATACTCATACAAATGCTTCCAGATAAAGATAAAAAACCTTTTCATTACCTCAGCAGACTCTCTCATACCCCTTCCCAGTCAATGCCATTTCCTTCTCTGAAGTAATTTCTATTCTGACTTCTATCACCATTATTAGTTTAACCTGTCCTTGAATGTCATGTAAATTTGATTCATATGAGAGCCTTCTTTTGTTTCTGGCTTTCTTTGCTCAGTACAACATCTGTGAGATTTACCCATGACATTGTGTATAGCAACATTTATTCCTTACCATTGCTGTATAGTATTCCATTGTTTGGATATGCCATAATTTATTTTATGTGTGTTTTTTTTTTTCTTTTGGTTGATGGGCATTGGGCTGTTTCTTTCTTTTTTTTTAATTTTATTTTTAATTTAAATTTATTTATTTAAATTGGAGGCTAATTACTTTACAATATTGTATTGGTTTTGCCATATATCAACATGAATCCACCACGGGTGTACACATGTTCCCCATCCTGAACCCCCCTCCCACGTCCCTCCCCATACCATCTCTCTGGGTCATTCCAGGCACCAACCCCAAGCATCCTGTATCCTGCATCAAACCTAGACTGGTGATTCATTTCTTATATGATATTATACATGTTTCAAAGCCATTCTCCCAAATCATCCCACCCTCTCCCTCTCCCACAGAGTCCAAAAGACTGTTCTATACATCTGTGTCTCTTTTGCTGTCTCGCATATAGGGTTATCATTACCATCTTTCTAAATTCCATATATATGCATTAGTATACTGTATTGGTGTTTTCCTTTCTGGCTTACTTCACTCTGTATAATAGGCTCCAGTTTCATCCACCTCATTAGAACTGATTCAAATGTATTCTTTTTAATGGCTGAGTAATATTCCATTGTGTATATGTACCACAGCTTTCTTATCCATTCGCTTCCATGTCCTAGCTATCGTAAACAGTGCTGCAATGAACATTGGGGTACACGTGTCTCTTTCAATTCTGGTTTCCTCAGTGTGTATGCCCAGCAGTGGGATTGCTGAGTCATAAGGCAGTTCTATTTCCAGTTTTTTAAGGAATCTCCACACTGTTCTCCATAGTGGCTGTACTAGTTTGCATTCCCAACAACAGTGTAAGAGGGTTCCCTTTTGGGGCTGTTTCTAATTTGCGGCCATTTAGAATAAAGTTGTTACACTATGGTCAAATGATTTTCAAAGAGAGTGCCAAGACAATTCAATGGGAAAGAAATAAGCTTTTCAAAAAAACATATTGTGACAACTGCATAGTCACATGAAAAAGAATCAAATTGGACTCTTATCTCATACCATATATAAAATTAACTTAAAATGGACCAAACCTCTAAATGAAAGATATAAAACTATAAAACTCTTAAAGGAGTTTTTATAAGGAAACAAAAATGTTTATAATTAAATTTTTTTCTTATAGGAAAATATAGGTATAAACCATGATCTTTGATTAGGCAATGATTTCTTAGATCATAGCACCAAAAGGAACACAACAAAACAGGAAAAAAATACATAAATTTTACTTAACCAAAATTTAAAACTTTTGTGCTTCAAGGACACTATCAAGAAAAAGAGGGAGAGGGTGGGAAGATTTGGGAGAATGGCATTGAAACATGTAAAATATCATGTATGAAACGAGATGCCAGTCCAGGTTTGATGCACGATACTGGATGCTTGGGGCTAGTGCACTGGGACGACCCAGAGGGATGGTATGGGGAGGGAGGAGGGAGGAGGGTTCAGGATGGGGAACACATGTATACCTGTGGCAGATTCATTTTGATATTTGGCAAAACTAATACAATTACATAAAGTTTAAAAATAAAATAAAATTTAAAAAAATAAAAAGACAACCCACATAACAAAAAAAAAAACAAAACTGTAAGTTATAGAGAACTGAAAAGCTATATGAAGGGCTTCCCTGGTGGCTCAGACAGCAAAGTATCCACCTGCAATGCAGGACACCCAGGTTCGATCTCTGGGTTGGGAAGATCCCTTGGAGAAGGGAATGGCAACCCACTTTAGTATTCTTGCCTAAAGAATTCCATGGACAGATTTTGCAGGCTACAATCCACAGGGTCCCAAAGAGTCGGACACAACTGAGTAACTAAGCATGAACACACAAACTATATATCAATGTATGTGTGTATATACACACACATATATATATAAAATACACATGTATAATGTATATATTGTAATAAAATATATATATTATATAATATATATATTGTAATACACACACACACACACACACACATATATATATATATATATATATATATAAAATGGGCTTCCCAGGTGGCACTAGTGGTAAAGAAAGGGAAAGGGAAGTTGCTCAGTCGTGTCCAACTCTTTGTGACCCTGTGGACTGTAGCCTACCAGGCTCCTCCAGCCATGGGATTCTCCAGGCAAAAATACTGGAGTGGGTTGCCATTCCCTTCTCCAGGGGATCTTCCTGACCCAGGGATCAAGCCCAGGTCTCCTGCATTGAAGGCAGATGATTTACCCTCTGAGCTACCAGGGAAGTAGTGGTAAAGAAACTGCCTGTCAATGCGGGAGACATAGGAGATACTGGTTCAGTCTCTGGGTTGGGAAGATCCCCTGCAGGAGGGCATGGCAACACACTTCACTATTCTTACCTGGAGAATCTCATGGACAGAGGACCCTGGCAGACTACAGTCTATAGAGTTGCACAGAGTCGGACATGACTGAAGTGACTTAGCACACACTTAGCACATACAATATGGAAATCTTATGACTCAACAATAAAAGGACAAATAATCTAATTAAATATTTGAATATACGTTGCTCAAAAAACATATTAAAATGGCCAATAAGGACAAAAAAAAAAAAAAAAGATGCTTTAACATCATTAGCAATTAGAGGAATGTTGATCAAAATCACCATGAATACTATTTCATACCCACTAAAGTGGCCATAATAAAAAAAAAGGGGGATGATTAAATGTTGGGAAGGATGTGGTAAATTGCAACTTCATATACTGCTGGTAAATGTAAGGTGGTGTACTCTCTTTGAAAAATGGTTTTGCAGTTCCTGAAAATATTAAACATAAAGTTACCATGTGATCCAGCAATTCCTATCTTTTGTTATATAACCAAAATAAATGAAAATACATATTCACACAAAAATCTGGACATGAATATTCTTAGCACCACTATTCATAATAGCCCAAATCGTAGAAACAACTCAAATATAAATCAACTGATAAGTGGATAAACAAAGTGTAGTTTGCTGCTAAGTCACTTCAGTCATGTCCGACTCTGTGTGACCCCATAGACGGCAGCCCATTAGGCTCCTCTGTCCCTGGGATTCTCCAGGCAAGAATACTGGAGTGGGTTGCCATTTCCTTCTCCAATGCATGAAAGTGAAAAGTGAAAGTGAAGTCGCTCAGTCGTGCTCGACTCTTAGCGGCCCCAAGGACTGCAGCCTACCAGGCTCCTCCGTCCATGGGATTTTTCAGGCAAGAGTACTGGCAATACAATTAAATATTATTTAGCTAGAAAAAGGAGTGAAATACTCAGTAAGGACTACAACATGGATGGACCTTGTATAATGCTAAGTGAAAGAAGCCACACAAAAGGACAAATACATTATTCCATTTATATGAAATATCCAGAATAGACAATTCACAGAGGCAGAAAGTAGGCTAGTAGTTGCCAGGGGCTGAGGGAAGGAGAGAATGTGAAATAACTACTCAATGGGTACTGTCTGGAACTAGATAGTAGTGATGGTGTGTGATTTGGTGAATATGTTAAAAAAAAACAAAAAAAAAAAAACGGTGAACTGTACACTTTACAAAAGTGAAATTTATGACCTGAGAATTACAGTTCATAAAAATCCTAGTTCTTCAGCGTTTCCTTTAATACCTTGAACTACCCTATATCATTCTATTAGACAATGCTTGTTATTCCCCAAATTAAAATTTAAAAAGGTATTATGAATATTCTTATATATGCCTCCAAATGATTTTTAATGCAAAGTTATCTATTAAGTGCTGTTTGGGTTATTGATTGGGTTTAACCAGAGGGGCTGACAAGTGGCAAGATGACTAGAGTATATCCTTATTTTGTCTGTCTTTGTCATGTGACTGTTCACCCTGTCTATCCTCTTGTCCTGATCCTGTCCCCTTTGAAAAAAATAATCTAGAAAAATAAGAATGCAAGTTGACAGGGAAAAGGATAAGCAATGAGAATGACATTAATAGTAATTCCCACATGAGGTCATGGTGCCCTGAAAAATTGACATTGCCAAGTTTCTGCTGATATTAGGTACTTAAACTACTGCCAGTGCAGCTGCCTTTGGCCACAGCTTGTGACTGCTGTTCTTCTCAACTTGCACATGCCTGTGGGATGAAACGTGCTTTCTCTATCTAGGACGGGTGGGCAAAACAGGATGACAGGTCTAAATTAAGAACTCAGGACTTGATGGAAGATATTTGCCTTGCCTGGGCAGTGCAGGAGATGTGAGATTAAAGAGGATGAGGAAGACAGCAGGTGGTCCATGCCCTGCCCATTCCTCTCCTTGTGAGTCTACCCAGTCACCCACATGCAGGGGACTGGCAAAAATCAAAGTAGGTGCTCAGTGCGGGGTTGAGAATAGTAATTTCTTTGAAAATCAAGCTTCTAATCTGTGCAATGCCTTCATTATTTCCAGATGTTTGGCCTATAATCCAGATGTTTTATCACTTGGTGCTGGCTCTCAGCCTTCTCTTTCTTGGCATGGCTCAGGGCCACTTCTATCCCAGCTTTCTCTTGCCCATAATCTGCTTCCAAACTATCAAACTTCATATCTTCTTTCTGCCCACATATTTGTGAATTCTGCATTCCTCAGAACGGTGAGTGGGCCCAGGTCTAGCTGTGCTATCAAAAGTGTATTCCTCCCCATTGCTGGACTCAAGGTCCCCAATCATACCATGAGGATTTGGTCAAATCTTTGACTAGTGGTTCTCACCTAGTGCATCTTGGGAACTGCAAAAAACACATATATTTCGTTTGCATTTCTGAGATTCTGATGTATTTGGAATTTTTAAAAATTCAGGAGGTAATTCTCATGTACAGCCAACTTTGAAAGTCATCGTTTGTTTTTTCTGTTTTGGTTCCTCAACTCAACTTGTGGGATCTGAGTTCCCGAACCAGGGATCAAACCCAGGCCTCCAGCAGTGGAAGTTCAGAGTCCTAACCACTGGGTAGTTAAGGAATTCCCTGAAAATCATTTAAGGCCCTTTTTGGCTCTTGTACATTTTTCCTGAATATTAGGTGAAGTCAGAAAAATGCAGTCTAAATGCAGTCACATTTAGAGGGAACTTGATGAGGGAGTAACTTGAGGCCTACTCATTTATTTTTCTGGAAAGAATAAGTAATAGTGTGACATGGGCTGAAGGTGGAATGATCCTTTAAAACATGTTAAATCATGTCACTTCCAACCTCAAAATGCATTGATGGCTCTCCCTACTCAATAAAACTAAAGTCCTCATAATGGCCAATGAGGCTTTAGGTGATCTTCCTATCTCCCCATCACCTCTTTGATCCCATAATCTACTCTTCTTCCTATTATTCTCTTAACTCAAACCATGCCAACCTCCTTGCTCTTCCTGAAACTAACCTGAAAATGCTCCCACCTTAAGGTCTTTGATACTCACTGTTCCCTTAGTCAGGCATGTGTTCCCCTAGATATGTACATCACTACTTTCCTCACCTTCTTCAGTTCTTTGATCTTATAATATCTTCTTAGGGAGGCTTTTCTAACCACCCTCTTAAAACTTCAACTTCACACCATATTCCCTATGTCTTTCTCCTGTTTCATTCTTCTCAATTGAACTTATGACCATCTGACACATTTTATATCTTACTTATTTACTTCTTTATTGCTTGTTTCTAACACAACTAAAATGTAAGCACCATGAGATCATGGTCATTGTGTTTAGTACTTCATCCCCAATGCCTAGAACATGCCTGGCATACAGTAGAGACTAAATAAATATTTGTTGAATGAGTGAATGGTAAACATTTACAAAAAAAAAAAAAAAAAGGTAACAATCTTCTGGCCTAGTGAAAGGTTTTACAATTGGAAAGGGTTTCATACCAGTTAGCTCAATAGTTTCTTCCAATAACTCTGAGAATAAGCCATGGATTGTTATCACCAATTAATGGATTTTTAAAACAGAGGCTTAAAGTGAAAAAAAAATACCTCAAATACACTGAAGAATCATACAAAAAAGATCTTCATGACCTAGATATCCATGATGGTGTGATCACTCACCTAGAGCCAGACATCCTGGAATGTGAAGTCAAGTGGGCCTTAGGAAACATCACTATGAACAAAGCTAGTAGAAGTGATGGAATTCCAGTTGAGCTATTTCAAATCCTAAAAGATGATGCTGTGACAGTTCTGCACTCAGTATGCCAGCAAATTTGGAAAACTCAGCGGTGGCCATAGGACTGGAAAGGTCAGTTTGCATTCCAAACCCAAAGAAGGGAAATGCCAAAGAATGTTCAAACTACCACACAATTGTACTCATCTCACACCCTAGCAAAGTAATGCTTAAAATTCTCCAAGTCAGGCTTCTAGGGTATGTGAACTGTGAACTTCCAGATGTTCAAGCTGGATTTAGAAAAGGCAAAGGGAAACAGAGATAAAATTGCCAACAAATCGTTGGCAATTGTTGACCCATCAAATTGTTGGATCATCGAAAAAGCAAGAGAGTTGCAAAAAAAAAAAAAAAAAATCTACTTCTGCTTTATTGACTACACCAAAGCCTTTGATTGTGTGGATCATAAACTGTTGAAAATTCCTAAAGAGATGGGAATACCAGACCACCTTACCTGCCTCCTGAGAAATCTGTATGCAGTTCAAGAAGCAACAGTTAGAAGTGGACATGGAACAACAGACTGGTTCCAAATCAGGAAAGGAGTATGCCAAGGCTGTATATTGTCACCCTGCTTATTTAACTTATATGCATTATTTAACTTATTTACCTTATAATGAGAGTATATGATGTAAAATGCCGTGCTGGATGAAGTACAAGCTGGAATCAAGATTGCTGGGAGAAATATAAATAACCTCAGATATGTAGATGACACCACCCTTATGGCAGAAAGTGAAGAAGAACTAAAGAGCCTCTTGATGAAAGTGAAAGAGGAGAGTGAAAAAGTTGGTTTAGAACTTAACATTCAGAAAACTAAGATCATGGCATTCAGTCCCATCACTTCATGGAAAGTAGATTGGGAAACAATGGAAACAGTGACAGACTTTATTTTGGGGGGCTCAAAAATCACTGCAGATGGTGAGTGCAGCCATGAAATTAAAAGATGCTTGCTCCTTGGAAGAAAAGTTATGGCCAACCTAGACAGCATATTAAAAAGCAGATACATTACTTTGCCAACAAATCTGTCTAGTCAAAGCTATGGTTTTTCCAGTAGTCATGTATGGATGTGACTATGAAGAAAGCTGAACACTGAAGAATAGATGCTTTTGAACTGTGGTGTTGGAGAAGACTCTTGAGAGTCTCTCAGACTGCAAGGAGGTCAAACTAGTTAATCCTAAAGGAAATCAATCCTGAATATTCATTGGAAGGACTGATGCTGAATCTGAAACTCCAATACTTTGGCCACCTGATGGGAAGAAGTGACTCATTGGAAAAGACCCTGATGCTGGGTAAGATTGAAGGTAGGGGAAGAAGGGGACGAGAGAGGATGAGATGGTTGGGTGGCATCACTGACTCAATGGACATGAGTTTGAGCAAGCTCTGGGAGTTGGTGATGGACAGGAAAGCTTGGCCTGCTGCAGTCCTTGAGGTTGCAAAGAGTCAGACATGACTGAGCACCTGAACTGAACTGAAATTTATTTAACTAGCATTAAACAAAGCCAGGACTCACAGGTAATTTAAGACTTATGATTATGACATGCTTTCCAAGGCAGTATTGAACTCTAAATTAGGGAATGGAGGTCCTCCCAGGCTGTCACTTAAATTTACTATTTCCTCAGTAATCTTATAGGGACAAAAATATTTTCTGAACATTCATCTGTTCTTTAAAGAATGGCTAGATAGGTTTTCTGCTCAAGCCCTAGGAGATAAGTGCCAGGACAAACATGGTAGCACTAGGAGCAGAAAGGAAGTGATGATGGGAGATACAGATCTTACAAGGAAAGTCCATAGGACTCTACAATTACATGGACATGAGAATCGAGGGAAAGACACAAGTCAGAGAAGATTCTAAAGGTTTCTGCCTGGGAAGCCAGGTTAATCTTGGGACCACAAAGAGTGCGAAAGGGGAGTTCCTTTTTAGTTAAAAGCAATGACAACAACAACATACTTAGTATTAAATTGTTTTAAGTTTGGAAAGTTGGAGTAAACAAAGGAACATGTCAGTGGTGGTGCCCAACAGGCAATTAAAATATGTAGAACATAGGTTAGGGCTAGAAATAAGTCAAATGCATAAAAATACCAGCTCAGTTCATGGATGCACATCAGAATTATCTGGGGTACTTTAAAACATAGGGCTTCCCTGTTGGCTCAGATGGTAAAGAGTCTGCCTGAAATGCAGGAAACCTAGGTTTGATCCCTGGGTCAGGAAGATTTCCTGGAGAAGGGAATGGCTATCCACTCTAGTCTTCTTACCTGGAGAATTCCACGGACCGAGGAGCCTGGCAGACAACAGTCCATGGGTCACAAAGAGTTGGACACAACTGAGCAACTAACACTTTCACTTTTAAAACATACTTAAACCTTAGATGAATTAAAAAAAAAAAAAAAAAAACTTTTGGAAGGTTAAGCAACATTGGCCTAAGTAAATCACAACAGAGGCTTGATGAGCTAAGAACAATGTTAAGAATGAAACACTAATGGACATCCATATTTGAAGCTGGAAGAAGAAGAATAGCCAGCAGCAACCAAGAAGGGAAATCCAGGGAAGAAAGAATAGAACCTGGATGGGATAGTACAGGACAAAGTTTTAAGAAGTAAAAGATAAGCAATAGTGTCAGCTGTTGGTACAGGTAGGTGAAGGAGCATCAGGACTGGAAATGCATTATTTTGTTGGTATGTGACAAAAGTAGATTGTCTTTTAATAGTCAAATATATCACAATATGTGCATGGAATAGAAATAATTCAGAGACCACAGGTGGTTGTTACAGTTTTTATCAAGCTTCTCTTTTCATTTACAAAGTGGTTGAAATATTTCAACTGTTAGTGATAGCAATGTTTGGTCCAATACTGTTGATTAGTATATCAACAGAGGAGAATAAAGAGAGCTAGCAAAGTTAAAGATGTCACAACTATTTACCTTGTTTTTTATTCCAGTGTACAGAGCAACAGATAATGACTCAGCAAGAATAAAGATGCTGGGGTAGAAAAATAAAATAAAATTTTATTAAAAACAATTGTCACTGTACAGATAGAATTAATATCCAATGGGGCAATTCTAATTCATCCAAAAGCAAATGTTAACCATGTGAGTTAAAATCTTTCTCCTTCAAAACATGTGAAAACACACAATTAAAAAAAGCACAAATCTAAAAAAGACAAACATAACTTAAAAGACTGTAAATTGAGGGGGGGGCATGCTAAAATGTATATAAATATGTGGTTAGTGTCTGGAAACTGCTGAAAAAATTGTTAAAGGGAGTGGGGAAGAGAAAAGTGTAGCTAAGAATATGGTGATATAATTAAGACCAGCCATCTTTGGGCTGATTATGAAAACATATCCAGTTCAGTTCAGTTCAGTCGCTCAGTCATGTCTGACTCTTTGTGACCCCATGAACAGCAGCACGCCAGGCCTCCCTGTCCATCACCAACTCCCGGAGTTTACCCAAACTCACGTCTGTTGAGTCGGTGATGCCATCCAACCATCTCATCCTCTGTCATCCCCTACTCCTCTTGCCCTCAATCTTTCCCAGCATATTAGGAAAACAATGATTGCTAAAATAGTTTTCCCAAGTATGAGCAAGGGTACAAAAACTACCCTGGATGATGTTCAAGGGATAAATGAAATAATGTATGTGAAAGTGCTCTGGAAACTCCAAATTGTGCTACACATATGAGGGGTTGCTATGAGTGTTGTTTCTATTCCACCCAGAGTTTGGGAGCAAAGGACATTGAAGAGAGGCCACAGGTCAGACAAACAACCAATACCCCAAATCACTGCTTTTGTTCCCCAGTGTCCCTAGCCAAAGTGAGTCACATTCATGTACTGACCAACACAAGATACCATGAAATTCTGGTATCATTAAAAGCTACCTACATCACCAGCAGTAGGCTTCCCAGGTGGTTCTAGTGATAAAACAAACAAACAAAAAACCCCACCTGTGGCGGATTCATTTTGATATTTGGCAAAACTAATATAATTATGTAAAGATTAAAAATAAAATAAAATTAGAAAAAAAAAAAAACCCACCTGCCAATTCAGGAGACTTAAGAGACATAGGTTTGATCCCTGAGTCAGGAAGATCCCCTGGAGGAGGGCATGGCAACCCACTCCAGTATTCTTACCTGGAGAATCCCCATGGACAGAGAAGCCTAGCAGGCTACAGTTCATAGGGTCGCAAAGAATCAGACACAACTGAATTGACTGAGCATGCACATGCATGCGTGCACACACACACCACCAGTAGTACTAGGTGACTTCCCAAGGAGGATATACTCTTGACTGAGTTCTCCCAGCTGAAAACTGGATTTGTAATATGATTTTTTTACAGGGTTAGGAACTCGATAAAACTCATTCAAGTGCTCTCATTTCTGATTTTTATTAATGTTCTTTGGTCTTGCCCCATATTCTCTCCACCCTGTCCAATTTACCAGACTATCTGGAATAGCTTTATCTCTCTGAGGATGTCAATAAGAACAGTGCTTTTTCTCACAAAGCAGTCTAAATTCTATCATATGCACTATCTCTTCCTCACAGGCCAGAAATATCCTAAGGAAACAGACATACAAACTGATAAGCATTTGCAAGCACAGCTCAGGGCTACTTATCCTCACAATATGAATGGGAGAATCAGTCCATAGAGTGAAGCCTGTCTGTACAGGATGAGATATTGATGCCAAAATATTGCTTGACTTTTATTTTTTAGGCTGCCTAAGGAAAAGATAGGTGGCGGGATAGTGGGGGAAAGGTGAAACTGATATAACAAGAAGTTCATGATCTCATATGTAAATGTACATCCTATAAAACAATGTTCAGTATCGTACAATCTTAGAATTAGACAGAAATTCAAAAGTCATCTTATTCCCAAAGGTCTGTTGCTCAATAAAGAAATGCCATCCATATCTACTTGAACTCCTTTAGTAATAGGCAGGCACCTCAGTTCATTATGTTTTTTTTTTTTTTTCCCTCATCTTTGGTAACTGGCTAAAACTTCAAACCATCAAATAATTGAAAACATTGTCATGGAATCTCAAAAGGATTCTTTAAGACAACCTAACCTCATTTCCTTGATGATCCAGATGGGGAGACTGAGGCTCCTCTAGAAAGTATAGAATTTCTCTTCATTTACATAGCCAGTCAGTGGCAGAGCCAGGACTAGAATTCGAAGCCTCCAAATTTAGGACCTAGTATCAAAAGTAAAACAAAACAAAACTGACCTTGGAGTAAGAAAAATCTGGTTTCCAGTTTTTGCTCACTTACTAACTCGATGATTTCTAGCAAGTTTCATTTTCTTTGGGCCTATTTGGCCACCTGTACAATTAAGACCAGAAGACCTGGACCTTCCCTAGGGTTAAGTAGTCAGTGGGATTATGTATTTGAAAGTACATGGCACATAGTGGGAATTTAAGAAATAATAAATTACAAAGGAACTTGTCACATTCATCCATCATGTTCCTTTTAGTGTTTCCCATCACTTTGAATGTACCACCACCACTCCAACTTACATAGCTTAAAATCTCAGAGTCTTATTTGACATAACAGCATGCTATAAGAGTAAAGATGGAAGAATTTTTGACCTGGGAATGAAAGATGAATGAGAATCTGGTCTTTGGTTTTCAGATCTTTGAGGAACTATCCTGAAGAGACTGAGTAGACTTCTCTGAGTGGCCCCAGAGAGAATGACTAGAACCTCTGGAAGCCACAGGAATACTGAGTTTAGCTTAACAAAAGGAAGAACTTTGGCAGAGTCAGGGCTTTCTATGACGGGAATGGACTCTCTCAGAGATTATTAAGTACATTCCCTCTGAAAGTATTCAGGCAGAAACTAGCAAAGATTTTATAAGGTGTAGTTAATTGGAGTGAAAGAAAATTATGATTCATAAAAACCTACTATGCATCAGATATCATGCTAGACATTTTACAAGGATTACTTCTTTTAATCCTTTCAACAAACTTATGATATGGATACTATTCTCCCTCTAAACAGTTTTGGAGAAATTCATATTTCTCAGTGGGCTAGCTACCTGCATAATAAGTGAGTAGTAGGAACAACGCTTTGCTGTATCAAACTGGTTGGCATTAAATGCAGTAGTACTTCATTTCTTGTGTACAAAAATCACACTCCCAGGACCTATTTCTAAATGTCCTATGAGTACTGTTTTGGTCCTGGTTGGAAATAAGGAATAATTGATATGCTTAGGATCACAAACAGCAAAAGTAGCAGACTCAGAACTTTAATAAGCTGTGTCTAACTCAGAAATTGGATACCCTTTCTATTTGTACCATCCACAAAAATGGATGGAATTAGTGGAATACACAACATTTTAAAGTCTAAACCAACCCCAAAAGATATTGAATCTCTCATTCTTCTTTTTTCAATCTCATGTAATTTGTTAACTTCCAAATTCTGCAGATTCATCTTCTGTGATATCTTGTTAAATTCATTGCCTCATTTCCATTCCCATAGTCACCACCTCCAGGGTCTCATTCCCTCTCTGCATCTGGTTTATCTACCTCTCATGTTTTCCTATTCCAATTAAGGTAACTCATGTTTACCAGATTATTCTTTCTGAGACACAGATTTGTCTTCTTCCTTTAGCTCAGAAACTTTCAATGATTTTCCAAAGTCTGATGAATTAAAGAGAAAATCTAGCATTCAAAAGTCTTCCATGGTTTGTCATCAATCTACCATGGCAACTTTAACTTCCATTTTCCACCTAATTGTAATCTAAAATCCAGTTCAGCTGGTGTTCTTTTCACAAGCCCAGAGCTTCCCTTACTCCAAACAGTTGTTCTTGTTTTTTTCTCTGCTTGGACTGCCATCTCTCCTGTTTCCACCTGTTGAAATCCTATCTGTGTTTCATGGCTCATCATAAATAATAATAATAGTTAACATTTATAAAGTGCTTATTTTGGTCCAGCCACTGTGCTAAGTGTGTGCAATTATTTCACACAGATTATCTAATTTAATTCTCACAGAAACTTAATAAAGTAAGCTCTATTATTATCTATGGCTTTAGCCTAGATTAAAACAGAATTAAGAGAGGGTGTAGTAATTATGCTTGATCTATGTCACACAGTTAATAAATGGTAGGGATGGGATTTGAGTTCAAGTAGTCTGGCTTTGCAGCTCTGAAAGGTGCTAAAATGTCAAAAAAAAAATTCAAAAACCCTTTCTGATTTTCTCTGGCTTAATTAGATGTGATCCTTATCTGACAACATCAAAACATTTTGACAAGATCTTTAAAGCTTATCTTATTTAATTGCTAATATACCCATGACGAGGTGCTAGTGGGCACAGACTATGTCTTTAGGCATATGTCTGTCTCATATAGTGTGGCACAGAGTAGGTGCTCAATGAGTCTGTTATGTTGAATTGGAGGTATGCTGGGGTGAAGGAAGGGACTGCAGAATTGTGTAGGGGAAGATACCCCATACTCTCCTGCCTTAGCCACCCTGCATGGTGTGATACTGGTCAAAGCTGCCAACATCTGTCTAAATAATATCTTGCAGTCTCTGCTTCCCCAGCCTAGTTTCCTGGCGGGTCTTTTCTTGTCCCCCAGTTCTCACAGCTGTCTTAGCCTTGGCCAATGTTTGAGATAAGGCAGGATCAAAATATCACTGCCCTGGGTTCAGTTTCCAGGAATGAAGGATCAAGTGAAACCCAGCCCGGTGGGTGAGGGTGAAAACTGAAAGCCCCCAAATAGAACCTACAAGCTCTTTACACAAGCCCCGACTTGCCCAGGGGCCACGTGGGTAGGCCAGCAGCTCAACTTTCTTAGGGATACTTTACAAATATGATCCGTCTCCTCCCTCCCTTCCCTAAGCTCCTAGACTCCTTCTCTTCCTTATCTCCCAACTGCAGATAGGGGTGTTGGACGGTCCAGGCATGTTTCCAAAGGACGTAGGGGTACAGAAAAAGCCTACCCAGGGGAACTGGCTCACCAAGGTCATCAGGGTATTAGTGCAGGTCCCTGGCATCTTACACAGCACTTTCTGGATACAGATGGGTGGGTAGACAGACAGCCACAGGACACCTTCCCAGCCATTCTGACTTTGTAGCACCTTAGCAGGATCAACCTAACATGATCCTGAACTCCAATATCTATGCTCCACAAATCTCAACCACCTTGCCACACCAGAGAGTGTTCCACACTTACCCTGTAAATGAATGGATGGGTGGATCTTGCTCCAGCAACAGAATTCTTGGACAAATGTACCGCAGCGTGGGCCAGATATCCCACCAAGCCCCCACTTCTCAGCCCCCAGCCTCCATACCACACACTCAGTAGATGAAATCCATTACAGTCAAAGCTCTGCTCTGACTCATTTCACATGTGCAGCAATAACAGCCAGAACCTATTCTCTTTCCTTTCATACTACTGCCTACTTCCCCACCCCCATGAAGCAGCTATTGGATCACTGCAGTGTCTAGGCGTGGCTACACAAAGAAGTTTCACCCCTGACAGGGAGAGTAGGGGAGGAGTTGGGGAAGGGTGGGTGAATAGTGAAAAAGCCCCACCTTTGGCAGGAACTGGAAAACTCCAGGTACTAAAGCAGGGAGAAAGGGAATAGAAGCAGGAGAGGTTGTGGAACTGGTTAAGATCTGTGGCTTCTCGGGAGGACTTGAGTCTTTGTGGCAGAGTGTCACTTCTGTACATAAGCCTCACTCATTCAAGTCGTTCCTTTGTCCACTGCATTATGCTTATTTCCTTACTGTCACTGGATTGTAATCTGTAATAATTTAGTTGATAAATTTGCTTGGTTGTTTAATGTCTGTCCTTTCCCTTCCACTAATCGGTAAACATTATGAGCTAACACTCAATAACAACACTTATGCAACACTTGATATCTTCCAGGCACTCTTCTTAATGTTTTACATATATTAACTAATTTAATCCTCATAACTACTCTAGTTTGATTCACAATTTAGAGATAAGAAAACTGAGGCATAGTCTGATTGCCCAATGTCAAATAACTAATATGTGACAGAGCTGGGAAGGAGACTGGTATATAGAAGAAGGAATAAATAAATTAACTAGAGAACCAGGGTAAAGGACAGAATGGAAGAGGTCAGAAAGACTTTGAATATGTTTTAATTTGAGTAGCCACAGAGCCCCACAGGATGAAGAAATGTGAGTTGGCTGCAAGAGGACCCTTTAGCCTGGGGGCACTCTCCCATGGACACATTCTTGCTATTTTTTTTTTTTTTTTTAACACAAGTCCTTTCCAGCTAAGATGGAAACATTCTTCAAGGTCAAACTTAGGAGACTTTCAACAACCCTAGCCTCAAGAGCTCAAGATCTTCCCTTCACCCCTTCCCTATAAACCATGCCTCATTTTTTTGTACTTTGTTTTTTTATTTTTTTTAAATTATTGGAGTATAGTTGATTTACAATGTTGTGTTAGTTTCTGCTGTACAGCAAAGTGAATCAGTTATACATATACATATATCCACTCTTTTTTAGTCTTTTCCTGTGTAGGCCATTACAGAGTACTGAATAGCATTCCCTGTGGAACTCTAATAAGTAGGTCCTTATTAGTTATCTATTTTATGTATAATAGTGTATATATGTCAATCTCAATCACCCAATTTATCCCTTCCCCTTCTTACACTCTGATAGCCATAAATTTGTTTTCTACATATGTAATTTTATTTCTGTTTTGTAGATAAATTAGTTTGTTCCCATTTTTAGATTCTACATATAAGTAATATCATATGATATTTGTCTTTCTCTCTCTCTTAGACTTCACTCAGTAGAACCAAGACTCATTTTAAAACTACTGCCTCACTAGTATCATTATTATTCACCTTCCCTCTTGTGCCCAACCTTTCTACTCACAAAACATACCCTTCTTCCCACTGCAAAGTAAAATCTTTTACCACATTGCCTCATCAAATAATAGCCTCATCTCTCTTTCTTTCTCAGCCAAATTTCTGGCTAAAGTAGTCTTCATTCACTGTTTCCATGTCTTCACTTTCCATTAGCTTTCCAATTTATTGTAACCTGGCTTCTAGCCCAATGCTCTTTCCCTGAGGTCACAAATGACCTTTATACTTCCACATTTTAGAGAACATTTTCACTCATTTTCTTATTTATTTATTTTTTTTTTCAGTATCAGCCACCCTTTATTTTGGGAAACATTATTTCTTGTGTTGGAAAACATGGTCATCTCCTGGTTTTCCTCTATTTCTCTAACCCTTCTCAGATTATGTCACTGGATATTCTCCAGTGATATAATATTGGCAATGCTGGGACTCTCAAAACACTTTATACATACAATCTCATTTATCCCACAGAACAACTCTTTGAAGTATTATTTTCCTTATTTTATATATGTGGAAACTCAAGATCAGACAAGTTAACTGAATAGCCCAAGGGCACACAGCAAGTACAAGCTTAATCCAGAATTATAACCAGAACCTGACTCTAAGCATGCTACATTGTGCTGTCTTGCTCCAATGAATAAGGACAGGGCACAATAGAATGTCTTTGGAGTCTAAATTGGGATCCCAGAACGGCCACTTAAAATTAAAAAAATAAAAATTGCATATTGTGTCATTTTAGGCAAGTACTTTAATCTCTCATAAATTCTGTTTCCCTATCTATAAAATATGGAAAGAAACAAGGTCAGAAGATTTGAGAATATTTATAGACTTTCTAATCCAGTTCCAGACACAGGAACTCAATAACTGAGACCTGTTAGAATGAGAGTGATAACTACTATGTCTATAATTATTAATCTTTTCCCTCTACTTTTCTACCTTTTATTATTATTTTAACCTTATTAGTCTACTTTCTTGTCACTAGTTTCTAATTTTATTTGTTTTTTCCTGATTCAATCCTCCTCTAAGAGAATGTAATTTCGACTGATTAGTCAAATCCCTGTGTTTTCCCTACACACTACCTTCTTAGGCCTAGGACTGGAAGTTCAGCACACAGTGACGAGAAGGCTGTATAACTCTGACTATTCTACAAATGTATTTGCTAATAATATTACTTTTAAAACAACAGGTAGCATAGTCCTCTAGAATTCTTTACACATGTATTTCCTGTAATCATTATTACTATGGGAAGGTGCCATTATTATTACTATGCCAATTTACTAATTGTAACCTGGAAAAGGAAATGGCAATTCACTCCAGTATCCTTGCCTGGAAAATCCCATGGACAGAGGAGCCTGGCGGGCTATAGTCCATGAGGTCACAAAAGATTCGGATACAACTTGGCAAATAAACAACAACAACACTAATTGGAAACGCCAGAAATGCCATCTCTTGCATGTGTACTATATGCAGGAACTGAGATAGGCAATTTATATGTTATCTGAATAACCCTTCTAGAGCACATCCAAGATCTGGGGATTATTAGCTCTATCTTAAAGATGAAAAAAAATTAAATGGAATATATAAAACATTAAGTGACATCCAAATGAGCACAGAATTGCTAAGCAGAAGTATTGAGATTTGAACCATTTTTACTATACCATGCTACTTCTTACCTACCAACAGCCTTGTGGGGATAGAAAACTGTCACTAGGAATGGAAACAAACAAACAAAAAAAAGATTTAGATACTTCATTCTAAAGCTCTACTTATAGGATGAGGTCCATAGTAACTTGAAGCAGCATTTCTGCAAAATATTACAGTTGTTTATCTCAGTTCAGTTTCAAAATGAATCCACAGCATGATATGCTTGGCACATAAACAAACACATAAGTTGACAATAAATAAATGCATAAATAGGGGAAAGAATAAAGCTATTGTGACCACACTAAGGAATACACAATCATAAAAGATTAATAATCGTATAAGGGACTTATCTTCTGCTTCTGATAGGTCCATATCATTTCTGTCTTTTATCGAGCCCATCTTTGTATGAAATGTTCCCTTGGTATCTCTAATTTTCTTGAAGAGATCTCTAGTCTTTCCCATTCTGTTGTTTTCCTCTCTTTCTTTGCATGGAACAACAGACTGGTTCCAAATAGGAAAAGGAATATGTCAAGGCTGTATATTGTCACCCTGCTTATTTAAATTATATGCAGAGTACATCATGAGAAACGCTGGGCTGGAAGAAGCACAAGCTGGAATCAAGATTGCCGGGAGAAATATCAATAACCTCAGATATGCAGATGACACCATCCTTATGGCAGAAAGTGAAGAGGAACTAAAAAGCCTCTTGATGAAAATGAAAGAGGAGAGTGAAAAAGTTGGCTTAAAGCTCAACATTCAGAAAACTAAGATCATGGCATTTGGTCCCATCACTACAAGGAAATATATGGGGAAACAGTGGAAACAGTGTCAGACTTTATTTTGGGGGGCTCTAAAATCACTGCAGATGGTGATTGCAGCCATGAAATTAAAAGACGCTTACTCCTTGGAAGGAAAGTTATGACCAACCTAGATAGCATATTCAAAAGCAGAGACATTACTTTGCCAACAAAGGTCCATCTAGTCAAGGCTATGGTTTTTCCAGTGGTCATGTATGGATGTCAGAGTTGGACTGTGAAGAAGGCTGAGTGCCGAAGAATTGATGCTTTTGAACTGTGGTGTTGGAGAAGACTCTTGAGAGTCCCTTGGACTGCAAGGAGATCCAACCAGTCCATTCTAAAAGAGATCAGTCCTGGGTGTTCTTTGGCAGAACTGATGCTAAAGCTGAAACTCCAATACTTTGGCCACCTCATGCGAAGAGTTGACTCGGTGGAAAAGACCCTGATGCTGGGAGGGACTGGGGCAGGAGAAGGGGACGACAGAGGATGAGATGGCTGGATGGCATCACTGACTCGATGGGCATAACTGTGAGTGAACTCCGGGAGTTGGTGATGGACAGGGAGCCCTGGCGTGCTGCAATTCATGGGGTCACAAAGAGTCAGACAGGACTGAGCGACTGAACTGAACTGAAGGGATTTATCTAGTATCCAGAGAGCAGGTTCTAAAATTCTTATTTTTATCATTGGTGAGACATCCAGATATGCAGGCATTGCCACACCCCACACCGCACTATGTTTGGTTTGAGAAGCCTCAAGCCTTGATCACTTTCTGCCCATATCTGAAGGGAAAGGCTCTCACAGGGTAGAAGGTTTAGATGAGGTTTGTTTCTTTTTTTATTAATTTATTTATTTTAATTTGAGGTTAATTACTTTACAATATTGTATTGGTTTTGCCATACATCAACATGACTCCACCACAGGTATACACATGTTCCCCATCCCGAACCCCCCTCCCTCCTCCCTTCCCATACTATCCCTCTGGGTCGTCCCAGTGCACCAGTCCCAAGCAACCACTATCATGCATCAAACTTGGACTGGCGATTCATTTCATATATGATATTATACATGTTTCAATGCCATTCTCCCAAATCATCCCACCCTCTCCCTCTCCCACAGAGTCCAAAAGACTGTTCTATACATCTGTGTCTCTTTTGCTGTCTTGCATACAGGGTTATCATTACCATCTTTCTAAAATTCTATATATATGCATTAGTATACTGTATTGGTGTTTTCCTTTCTGGCTTACTTCACTCTGTATAATAGGCTCCAGTTTCATCCACCTCATTAGAACTGATTCAAATGTATTCTTTTTAATGGCTGAGTAATACTCCATTGTGTATATGTACCACAGCTTTCTTATTCATTCATCTGCTGATGGACATCTAGGTTGCTTCCATGTCCTAGCTATAGTAAACAGTGCTGCAATGAACATTGGGGTACACGTGTCTCTTTCAATTCTGGTTTCCTCAGTGTGTATGCCCAGCAGTGGGATTGCTGGGTCATAAGGCAGTTCTATTTCCAGTTTTTTTAGGAATCTCCACACTGTTCTCCACAGTGGCTGTACTAGTTTGCATTCCCAACAACAGTGTAAGAGGGTTCCCTTTTCTCCACACCCTCTCCAGCATTTATTGCTTGTAGACTTTTGGATTACAGCCGTTCTGACTGGCGTGAAATGGTACCTGGTTGTGGTTTTGATTTTCATTTCTCTAAGAATGAGTGATGTTGAGCATCTTCTCATGTGTTTGTTAGCCATCTGTATGTCTTCTTTGGAGAAATGTCTATTTAGTTCTTTGGCCCATTTTTTTGATTGGGTCGTTTATTTTTCTGGAATTGAGCTGCAGGAGTTGCTTGTATATTTTTGAGATTAGTTGTTTGTCAGTTGCTTCATTTGCTATTATTTTCTCCCATTCTGAAAGCTGTCTTTTCACCTTGCTAATAGTTTCCTTTGTTGTGCAGAAGCTTTTAAGTTTAATTAGGTCCCATTTATTTATTTTTGCTTTTATTTCCAATATTATGGGAGGTGTGTCATAGAGGATCCTGCTGTGATTTATGTCGGAGAGTGTTTTGCCTATGTTCTCCTCTAGGAGTTTTATAGTTTCTGTCTTATGTTTAGATCTTTGTATCTTAAGTGGGCAAAGTGAGGACATATGGGTTGAATGTACAGGCATACAGATTTATACTCAGTATAAAGCATGGTTTTCTAATAATCACAGTGAAGGGTTAAGTCAGTCTCCAGTGCTCCAGATAACAGTATCTCACATTTATCTTCACTAATATAATGTTACCAGCCTGGAACTGAGCAGCTATGGTTATTTTCTTTAGTGTCTGCCTCCTGTCTGGATTTGGAGCGATTCCACCAGAGGAGAGTTTAGACCCAAGATTGCCCTCCATCCAACCACCTCTCAAGACTCTCCCTAGCAGGATCTTGTGAACTTTGGTTGTGTTTGCACTCAGTGAGGTGCAAGTTGGCCTCTTATGAGAAAGCTCAGTGCTAACCAGGCAGGCTGGAGGAGGAAGTGGATGCAAGCTTAGCTATAGAATCTATAGGCAGTGTTACTACTAAGCCTCAGGGAGTAGGTCTCTCCAGAAATATCCCTAGAAACCAGTCAGCACCTAGGAATGAGGTGAAGGCAGTTTGAGGGCCTGGACTTAGAGATAGGTGTAGGGCAAAGAGAAGAAGTTGCCAGAAAAAATAAGGATTATTAACTTCTCCATATTGCTCTTAAGCTACTATCAGGCCCTGTTCTAAGTGTGTCTTAACTAATTTATAACAGCCGTATGAGATAGGTACCATGATTACCATCCTTATTTTTCAGATGAGAAAACAAGATATATAGAGGCCAAGGAGCTTGTTCATGGTAATACAGCCAGAAAACAGCAATGGATTCCAGAACTCTCACTCAGGTCTCTGGCAGCAGAATCATTACATGGAAGTTTTTTTGTGTGTGTGTGTGTTTGTGTTCTTTTTTTTAAATGGAAATTCTCTAACCCCAACCCAGATCTAATGAATCAGAAATTTCCAGGGATAGGCCCAGAAATCTGTGTTTTAACAAGCCCTCCAAGGTAATTCTGATGCCCACTCAAGTTTGAACACCACTGTTCTAATGCACTAAGTGAAATAACTTCTCTCCTTCCCAATTAGAAGCTCTTCCCATCTTCCCTGCACAACTATTCTAAATTTCTACAGTTTCCTAAAGTCCCTACTTTGGCATCTTGTTATCAGTCCAGAAAAATGGACCCCTACCCTTATCATCAAGAAAACAGATGCTATTAGGTATGAATCCCTTCCATCACTTTTCTTTATGCCAGTAAGTTTCTCTCTCCATCCACCCTGGCTTTTCCTCTTGGTGGAGAGGAGAGAGAATAAGCCTATCCTCTCTCTCCTGACCCTATGCACCCTGATGTTTTAACCTCTTTTCCACAGGTACCTTTATTGTTCACCTTTCCTCTTGTGGCCAGTCACTCTACCCACAAACATATTTGAATTCCTCCCATTGGTGTGGGGGGGGGGGGAATCCTTTTCTCTTGACATCTTCATGATTTACTATGCCTCTGGGTTTCTTTCAAGAGACTTAAAGATTCTCCAGCAATAACTCCATGCCTACTTTCACTCAACAACTTCCCTCAACTTCCCTTTAATAACCTTTATCTCTCTAATCCCCAGCCCTCCACCTATAGAGAAGCAGTCTCACTAAGCTAAGAGGTTCCCCCACCTGATCCACATAGAAATCAATCTTCAGCCTCAGAACATCATTAGTTATCACGTCACCCCCTGCTGGGGAGGCTCCACACTTAAGAAATGAGAAGATTCCACCCAGTTCCTCTATCACTCCGTTCAGTTCAATTGCTCAGATCAGATCAAATTAGTCGCTCAGTCGTGTCCGACTCTTTGCGACTCCATGAATCGCCGCACGCCAGGCCTCCCTGTCCATCACCAACTCCCAGAGTTTACTCAGACTCACGTCCATCGAGTCAGTGATGCCATCCAACCATCTCATCCTCTGTCGTCCCCTTCTCCTCCTGCCCCCAATCCCTCCCAGCATCAGAGTCTTTTCCAATGAGTCAACTCTTTGCATGAGGTGGCCAAAGTACTGGAGTTTCAGCTTCAGCATCATTCCTTCCAAAGAAATCCCAGGGCTGATCTCCTTCAGAATGGACTGGTTGGATCTCCTTGCAGTCCAAGGGACTCTCAAGAGTCTTCTCAAACACCACAGTTCAAAAGCATCAATTCTTCGGCACTCAGCCTTCTTCACAGTCCAACTCTGACATCCATACATGACCACAGGAAAAACCATAGCCTTGACTAGACGAACCTTTGTTGGCAAAGTAATGTCTCTGCTTTTGAATATGCTATCTAGGTTGGTCATAACTTTCCTTCCAAGGAGTAAGCGTCTTTTAATTTCATGGCTGCAGTCACCATCCGCAGTGATTTTGGAGCCCAGAAAAATAAAGTCTGACACTGTTTCCACTGTTTGCCCATCTATTTCCCATGAAGTTGTGGGACCGGATGCCATGATCTTAGTTTTCTGAATGTTGAGCTTTAAGCCAACTTTTTCACTCTCCACTTTCACTTTCATCAAGAGGCTTTTGAGTTCCTCTTCACTTTCTGCCATAAAGGTGGTGTCATCTGCATATCTGAGGTTATTGATATTTCTCCCCAACTTTTTTTGACCCCATGAACTGCAGCACGCAAGGCCTCCCTGTCCATCATCAACTCCCAGAGTCCACCCAAACCCGTGTCCATTGCATTGGTGATGCCATTCAACCTTCTCATCCTCTGTCATCCCCTTCTCCACCTGCCCTTAATCTTTTCCAGCATCAGGGGCTTTTCAAAGGAGTCAGCTCTCCACATCAGGTGGCCAAAGTATTGGAGTTTCAGCTTCAACATCAGTCCCTCAAATGAACACCAAGGACTGATCTCCTTTAGGATGGAATGGTTGGATCTCCTTGCAGTCCCAAAAACCTATATGACAGCCTCCCACTGCATATGGCATAAAATTTGAGTCTTTTAATGTATAATATTTTTTTGAACTTGGATGAAACTGTTAAGAAATAGTTGGATTTTGTATTTACTTTAAAGTTAAGATTTAGATTATTTTCTATTGAAGTGGGTATGGGCAGTGTGAAAAAAAAAAGTAGGACTTGATGGATTCCTAGGTTCTAGGCTGAACAACTGGGTGCATGGTGACAACATTTATTTAGTTGAGAAGACTGGCAGAGAAGCTGTTTTATGGAGGTAGAGAATCATGTATGTGGTTTTGGGCATACTAAATATATATTTTTTCAAAATAGTGATAATTGCAACTGATTATTTTGCCTTTTTAAAATTAATTTTAATGGAATATAGTTGATATGCAATGTTGGATTAGTTTCTGCTGTACAGCAAAGTGAATTAGCTATGTATTTACATATATCCACTATTTTAAAAATTCTTTTCCCATATAGGATATTACAGAGTATTGAGTAGAGTTCCCTGTACTATTCAGTAGGTTCTTATTAGTTATCTACTATATATATAGCAGTGTACATATGTCAATCACAATTTCCCAGTTTATCTCTCCCTCCCCGCCAACCTCATTAAACCCTGGTAACCATAAGTTCATTTCTAAATCTGTAACTCTATTTTGATTTTGTAGATAAGTTAATTTGTTCCCTTTGTTTAGATTCCACATATAAGCAATATCATGTGATATTTTTCTGTCTGAACATGTCACTCAGTATGACAGTCTCTAGGTCCACCCATGTAACTATAAACAATGTTATTTCATTCTTTTTATCACTGATATTACAACATTTTCTTTTATCCATTCCTCTGTTGATGTACATTTAGATTGCTTTCATGTCCTGGATATTGTAAATAGTGCTGCAATGAACTTTCAGGTGCATATTTATTTTTCAATTATGGTTTTCTCCAGATAAATGCCCAGGAGTGGGATTACCATAGAATATAGTAGTTATATTTTTAATTTTTTTAAGGTACCTCCATCAGTTCACTTCAGTCGCTCAGTCGTATCCGACTCTTTGGGACCCCATGAATTGCAGCACGCCAGGCCTCCCTGTCCATCACCAACTCCTGGAGTTCACTCAAACTCACGTCAATCTAGTCAGTGATGCCATCCAGCCATTTCATCCTGTGTCGTCCCCTTCTCCTCCTGCCCCCAATCCCTCCCAGCATAAGGGTCTTTTCCAATGAGTCAACACTTCACATGAGGTGGCCAAAGTACTGGAGTTTCAGCTTTAGCATCATTCCTTCCAAAGAAATCCCAGGGCTGATCTCCTTCGGAATGGACTGGTTGGATCTCCATGCAGGCCAAGGGACTCTCAAGAGTCTTCTGCAACACCACAGTTCAAAAGCATCAATTCTTCGGCGCTCAGCCTTCTTCACAGTCCAACTCTCACATCCAAACATGACCACTGGGAAAACCATAGCCTTGACTAGATGGACCTTTGTTGGCAAAGTAATGTCTCTGCTTTTGAATATTCTATCTAGGTTGGTCATAACTTTTCTTCCAAGGAGTAAGCGTCTTTTAATTTCATGGCTGCAATCCCCATCTGCAGTGATTTTGGAGCTCCCCAAAATAAAGTCTGACACTGTTTCCACTGTTTCCCCATCTATTTCCTTGAAGTGATGGGGCCAGATGCCATGATCTTAGTTTTCTGAATGTTGAGCTTTAAGCCAACTTTTTCACTCTCCACTTTCACTGTCATCAAGAGGCTTTTTAGTTCCCCTTCACTCTCTGCCATAAGGGTGGTGTCATCTGCATATGTGAGGTTATTGATATTTCTCCCGGCAATTTGATTCCAGCTTGTGCTTCTTCCAGCCCAGCGTTTCTCATGATGTACTCTGCATATAAGTTAAATAAGGAGGGTGACAATATACAGCCTTGACGTCTTCCTTTTCCTATATGGAACCAGT